>NC_050593.1:14179303-14491803 GCF_013368585.1 Megalops cyprinoides | reverse complement strand
GTATAGGGAAGTGAGCTAAGCTGATTATTTCAACTATCCCAGGCATGCCATCACGTTTGTATGTATGTCCTGTCATTAACACTTTTGAGTCCTTGATCCTGAATTGGAGGATACTCTTGGACATGCCAGCTGTGTGAGTGAAATCATCTGTGGTTCGATGCTGACTACCCTTCTGAAAAGCTCTTCAGACACAAGGATTAGAAAAGACTGTTATTGTGATGGGCCACACAAATCAACATATATGCGTGTGTACTTTTGTTGTTTCTTTGCATTACGTGGACAGAAGAACACATTGGATATGCTTGTACATGTGCTGCGACATACAATTTTGATGAGTCATGGTTTTAAGAAAAAATTGAACTTCTGTCAGTTTTACAAACCAAACTTGTATTCCAAGTAAATAAATGCTGTAAGCAAAGAGTGGGTCGTCCAAGGGTCACTCTTTTTTTTTTTTTTTTTTTTTTTTTTACAATGACCACTCTGCCCAAAAGATTTCCCAAGTGCCTCGCACTTTGTTAACAGAATGACATGACAGGCTATAGTGGCAGAAAGCTCATTCCTCTGTCAAATCCAATCACGATTCTTCCCATAACATGCAAATTTCAAGCATTTCTAATGAAGGCTGTTCCTGAACACAACAAGGCCACTGCCAGGATTTAAAATGTGGGAAACAAAAGGAATATTTCTGTCTCGTTCCGAGAGAGAAAGGCCACATGTAAATATTTATTTAAAGTATTTATTGAAGTGTTTTGCACAGAAAATTTGCTATTTGTTGATTATTCAGGACAATTAGCAAAGATAAATACTGGCTAAACGTTTTCTTGTTGGAGCAAGTAGAAGTAGCCTCTGGCCATGCTATAATTATTCCTAATAACAAATGAAACCATTACCCAGTCTTCTTCCGTTTTTCATCAGGACTTGGAAATTACCTGTTAGGCCTAAATGAACTCAAAGCTTGAGCGTTCTCTCTTTTTTCTTCCTTTTTTTATTTTTAAATTAAGCAGTTATTTGTCTCTGTCTTTAGAGCGATTACAACCAGATCAACCTATTAAAGCCCTAATCCTTTGAGTATAATCTTTTCTTGTAGTGAAATGAGTATAATAATAGATTTTTATAATAATATATTTTCTGAATGGACAATTGCATGAAAATAGGCTACTATAATCTCAGTCCATGCAGTTTAGATCCATTAGCTGTATTTGAACACTTCTAATTTAACCAGAGGATGGGTCCAACAGTACAATGGCAATGCTTATTAAGGCTGCAGTAACTTTTTGAGCAATGCCTCACCCTCCTCAAAACTGGAAGACACATCCTCTCGTACTGAAAGGAAAAATCATAGACTCATCTTTATTTTCCGCTGGGCCAGCACTTTTCACAAACCCTTACCAAGAAGTCCAAAAGTGTGAGTAAGCCCGATGTTCAGATTTACCTCCTATCTTTTCTGTTCCTGATAACTGTTACAGAGGGGTACCGGGGGTTCACTGTTGCTTGAGTGCAGTGTGTTACAACACAAATCAGCTGTTTAGGTTTCAGGTCTGATGTATACCCTGCCCTGTCTCCCCAGGGAAGTGAAATCTGCTCATGATTCACAATGCTTTCTCAGAAGTCAGGGTTTCCTAGATATCGTCTCTGCATTTGCACACCTCAAAGTTCTGCAGAACACACGGGGAAGTCACCCCTCCATACCCACATCCCCTTTCTGCAAACAGTAAGCACGGACAAAAAGAGAGTGACTGAAGGTGCAGTGTGAACCTCCAGCTGCTTTTAACAACAGTGAAAATAACCATACGCAGAAGGTTTATTAGGTATTTGTGGTATTCAAAATGAAAAATTTTCTATGATTTTTGAAACATGAAATCCTTGCAGAAAGAGTGGAAGGCTGTGTGCAAATATCCAGTATGCTGCCTTTGAAATACATTTTAGGAAACGTTTTTTTTTTAATTTCATTTGCATGTGGTGCAATACTTTGCAGACTGATCTTGTGCAATTCTGAACAGACAGAGAACTAGAGTCAAAGGTAAATTGTTGCAAGGCATATAAATGACTATTTTCAAAAAAAAAAAAAAAGTCCATGTCAGTGTGCATTTTTTTAAATTCTAAGAGTAATAACCTCAATAATCCGACATTATTTTACAGCAAAATGTATTATTCTTAAACAGACTTATTTTCAGACCATTCACACATAAGAGGACTGGTATTAGTTTCCTGTTGTACAAAAATAAGATTTTTAGAGTTGAGATGTAAAACTTCATTGTGACTCTTCCATACAGAAATCTAGGGCACACGAGTAAAGGCAAACTATGCTGTTTCATCTGAGAAATTCAAAAGATCTGTGTAATAAAATTTTAAATGTAATTTTTCATGTGCATATTAAAACTGCATCAGCAAAATCCATCTCTTCCACATCAGCTTTTTTTTTATACTCAGTGCATATAATTAATTGACTTATTTGTGCTTCAAACAAATTGTTTTTCTTTCTGTGGACTGTTTGCTGTGAGTTGTGAGTGTCAGACGAGTGCGAGAGGAAGCCCAGGCGGATCGGAGAGGAAGCGGAGAACGTTAAAAGTATACTTCTGCTGATAGAGAGTGTAAACCTGGGTTGACAGCCCTTCAAAATATCCCTCGGTGAAAACATTCATCAACTTGAAATGTACACACCTCTTTGATATTGCTAAGCAGACGGTATATTTCTTTACTGTCATTGGAGAGTTGTAACTTTCTTCCCACCAAATGCTACACTCATGCTGCGGTTCAGCACGGTAATGTAAACGTCTTTACATTTGATCCGCTTGGCTGTTATTTTATTTAATTTGCCAAGTGGCTTCAAGTGACTATATGCTGACAAATGAACTGTTTTTAACATTGAGTATTGGTATGATGGGAATGAGGCCTAACCCTTGACTCATGTCCCTGGGACTGTGGGTCTCGGGCAGAAAAAGCTGACTGGTTGTGTTCATCTTGACTATTATAGCTGTCATATCGGGATCTTCTGTCATGTAACTGGATGTGATGCTCACAGCTCATCGTTTGAGGAACCATTTTATATGGTTCCACGTTCAACCGTGAAGGGTATCCTCATGGCATTGACCCTATATTAAGGGACACAAAAAGTTCCCCTTTTCGATTTCATATTGAACTCTGTTTCTCATCTCTTTGCTGTGATCATTTTTAATCATTGGTCAACATGCCAGGAATTTAATACCCTGAGACCATAAGGTATAAGGCATACCTGATGAAATGCTATACAGGGTTCATGTGATCCGTGATGTTTAGCAGCATGGTTGGAGAACCCTCTAAAGCAGTGCAGGGAGGCCTATAGGGTCCTATGCCTGAGATCTAGCAGGCGCTCCAACTGCACTCCTTCACAGGATGTGGGAAGCACCTTTCAGGGGACGGCTGTGGGTGGCCGGAAGAAATGGGCCTTTTTTGCTTTTCCGTTCAACCTGTAATTTCCCAACAGCTGTTACTCATTATTTCCTGCCCCAGCTCTTGTAATTGTTATATCTGACATGAGTTGCCGACCTTGCTTCGTCTAATGTAAGATTTAGGAGGGAAAGGTGGAAAGGAGGGAATTTTTTCAAGAGGAAAACTAGGAAATTTGGAGTAATTTTTTCTTAAATTAAGCGATTAATGAACGCATGCTTCCTCACTGCTGTTTTCATTGCAGTCTCAGGACACGGTGGCTTGCTTAGGCCTCTGCTTGGACTTAATCACATCCTTTTCATAGAAGTGGTGGCAGTGTGCTGCCCAAGGGCTGGCGGCGCACTTGTAAACCCGGGAAGGTCAGGTTGTGTTTTACTCCATATGGTCAAGAGCTCATTTATTTAATGACCGAACTGCACGTTGCTGATGCTATCATAATCGTGAGCATGTAACGTAAGGCTCCGCTTTGATCAACGTGATATGCCGGACCTGTGCACATACATTTATTTTTCAGACAGATGTAAAGGGAGGCCTTATTGTGGTGCCGCTTGGGTGCAAGTATGCACACGTGTGTTGGAGAGGTGAGGAGTTATAGTAATAGAATCCAGAATGAATTAATCTTCTGATACATTATTGATTTGCACTTGGCGATTTCTGGAAAAGTCTTCCAGGAGTTCTGTTTTTCATGCTTTGTCACATGCCTAAGTAAGCACTGCAGAGGTAAAGACATTTATCCTGTTTTCATTATGTATTACAGAGCTATTTCCTCTTTCCTTGCAGAGAATGTACACTTAAATCAGTTTCAGAAACTTGAATAAATGTTTGCTGTAAATCTATAATCAGGTGACTGATTGTTACTCAATACCTGTCAACTCAAACATTCCACATCAGGCTTATGTAAAATACTCCTTCAGGTGCACTGGTGTAAAGGTTTATCTTCAAATTTGACCTTTTGATTAATTCTGTTATTAGCATTTTCAGTAAGCTCTTATGAATTACACTGTAATGCTATGTTTGCCTGATGCATCTGATTAAAAAGTGTTTATTTTTACTTGCACACATCTCTTAACATTTAAAAATTGTCTCAGTCTCATTTTGTGCTATCTGATGCATGCATACACTTTCAATGGCAAGGGCTGCTGTGAAATGTTTTATTTGTGGGTAATTAAAATACTGTGATATTTTGGAGCTCCTGTTATTATGAAAGTTTATTCAACTAAATCAGGAGTTGTCACAAATAATTCACCTCCCCTGGATCACTACTAAGAATTATAAAGAAATGATGCAGGGTTACTCTATTATTCCCAGATTAGAGATGGCTGTTTGAAAAGGTATCATTTATCATGCGTTTCTCAATTATTGCAAATTATCTAAAAGGTCAATTATTGTCATGCTTTTTTCCTTTTGGAAGAAAACTGTACAAGATGATATTTCAAAGGTTTTTGATGTATTAGGACAAGAAACATGTCTACCAAAAGCACAAAAGTTTCAGTTTTATTATTTGGGACCAAGGGCATTTTGCTAATATAAATATATTTCTTTGAATAAAATCCAAAATATTCTGCACATGTCGCACAGGATAATATTGAAAGTGTCACCATTATGTCACATTTCCAATGACAAAGACAGTCAAATAAATCAAACCTCAACCCTCATGAATGCATCTCAATTCTATGCTGACATTTCTCTGATGGAAGGGGTGTCCTTGAACACCTGTTTACTGTACTGTACAGACACTGGACAAACCAATCAGTGACAACTGCAGAGATTTGAGGAGTTGGATTAGGACCACGCCTCCACTCTCCATTTTTAATGTGGCCAGGAACCAAGATCACATTTTTGGTTATCAGCACAATCTCCTTGTTTATGCAAGACCTCACTCCTAATAAAATATTTTCAATGGATTCACAAGACGATCACTTTTCAATGTGGCGATGATGACTTAAACCACATCAGCCTCATCAAAGAAGATAACTGCATTGAGTCACCAGGGACACCTTTCAAAGAATGAAATGTTTTAAAAGTCCTGGATCTCAGCAAAAGACATCCCTTCCAGTGCAGCATGGGTTCAAAAGCATGATGATGACTGGTCTGTGTCCAGTATCTGTCTGTCACTAGATTTTCGCTGTCATTGGCCAGGTATAACATGCCCACTGAGTTGTCCAGAGAACCATAGGAATATCAAGATTCTCAGTGCATACCAATTTTCCAGTGAACCCGGTGCACATGGACCACCCACAGGTATGGTTGGTTAACTGAATGCCATAAGAAAAGATTGAACAGATACAACTAAAATCAGAGAGGTGCCAAATACATCTACAGACCTAAGATACACAGCTCTAAATGACAGGTCAGAACAACTCAACTCACATTTAAGTGCAATTACACCAATTGGCAATATTAATATTAATCAACATTTACAATTGGATTAATTGCACTTAATTAGCTACTCTCATTTTCATCCAGTTTTAATGACACAACTTTGCTTTGAAAAACGCTGCGTGAGTTGTATAATCAGCTGTGTTCCCCTGAAATGAGTTCCTCTCTACTATTATTGGGCAGACAGAGAGATTCCCCTTTGTTTAATTAGCACTTAGGTGGTGCTGGTGCTGCTGGAAAAGTGAGAGTGCATACTGATATGAGGGGGAAGTAATTGGTAGATGAGCGGCCCACCAAGGTAACGAACTTTAAAACGTATTGTATTTATTTATCTAAGGCCGTTTCTGGCGCTGAACTTTCCAAATGACTGTCTCCAGTTTCTCTCTGTTCTTTTGAGACTGTCCAGAGCTGTGCCGCTGAGAGGTTGAAGCCGTAGCAACGCTGCTGGTCCAGCAAGTCCGGGGAGAGCGAGACGAGGGGAAAAAAAAAAAAGCCTCCCGTCTGAAGGTTTCCCACAGCTGTGAAAACACTGGCCTCTGGCTGTGGGGAGAGTTACTTCAAACAGCTGCTTCAGGTGACTGAACACCTTGAGTCCCATTCATCAAGCAGTGTTTACTCTGGCTGACAGGCCTGGCTCTCTAGGAGTAGAGACATAGCGCGCATGACTACTGTGAGAACCAAACGAGCCGGTCTCATGTGCAGTCGCCAGGTCAAAAGCTGGTCCCTGCTGAGCCCACATACCTTGATACCTTTTTACAGTAGGAGAAGAATATATCAGATGAGATGGCATTAGTTAATGTGTGTGTTTTTTTTTCTCTTGTATTAACTTGGGAGGCTCAATACGAAGCCCAGGAAAGCAGGGTTCTTGACAAAGCCTTGCCACCATTGGCCACAGTGTAACAACAGGCAACGTCTTCTCTCCGAAAGTGCGAGACACGGGTCCCAGCTGCTAAGATGGCTCCTGCGAAGTTCAAGAGAAGACAAAACACGACTGCCGCGGCGCAACCTGGAGGCTCACAGCCAGCGGAGGTCACCGATGATCTCACCGAGGTGGGTGTGGAAACGGAGCGAACTTCAAAAACGGGTCATGGGTTCAAGTCATCTCTCACATCCGATTTCTCACAGCTTGCCGTCCTGCCCTCGGTACTCCTGGCTTCTGTCCTGATAAGCCAACTCTTCCGCTCCTTCATATATATTTTACAAGGGTTTAGACGAAGGCTTTGTGTATTTGAGCACAAAGCCTCCAGCTCATATCGATGTGTGTAAGTCCACAGACCGCAGCTGAACACAGGACTATGAATGTGAAACCTACACCGGCTCTGAACTCTTGGCCCTTCAAGTCAGCCCTGTGCTGACATCTGAAAATACACCAAGGGCCATTCACATGTAGTCAGGATGTGAATACTTAGGAGTGCAGAGTATTTGATTACATGCCACTTAACATGGAATTACTGTGCCACTTAATTACAAGCTCTTTCCGTGTTTTTACGCGATAAAATATTTAACTCATCAAAACACCCCAAAATGTAATAAATGCATTGCTAAAATGTTGAAAAGATAAAGCATAACCCTGCACAACAGAAATAATATGGCTAAATGGGATTAAAAAAATCTCTGTGGGGCTGTTATGATTTCTTTAAGTGCTCATGACAATGTCTAATTTAGTATAACCTGCTTTCCCGCGGTGTGGAATCCCGTGTTGAAATGTGCGTCAGGGACGCAGCCGTTTGGGTGGAAGTGAACCTGAGGGAAGCAACGCAGCTTGGCCCCCAGGACACTATCCCGCGTGTTTAACTCTGTCATCTGCATCTGTAATAACAGAAGGGTCATTTGCTGTGATTATGGCCTCCTGCTTTATCTCGGGCCCCCGTATCTGATTTCCGCAGTGTCTTTAGCACCACCTTCACGTGCATGCGCCTTTTCCCGGTAACCCGCGACTCTCTGCCATCTCTCCTGCCTCAGAGGTTACTTTTAGATAACTCAGTCTGTTGCTGGCCATCTAATTTTGCAGCTGTGCTTTGCCTTTGCCCCCCCCCCCCAATATGTCTGCACTTTCAAAAACTGTTACCAATAAAAAGAAATAGAAAAGGCTTCAGGCAGTATAAAAAAGTGTGCGTGTGTGTGTGTGTGTGTGTGTGTGTGCATGGAACAGAATAATATTTATTCAACCTTTATATACATATAACTATTAAATATACTGTATGTACTGTATGTACCAATCTGTAAGAGTTGGTTTTAGGCTATGTGTATCAGCTTGAAAAAAGGACTGCAAATCGTTCTGCTCAGCAGTTGCATACAATAAGAAAAGCACTTCTCAGATTTAAGTATAATCCTGAACATGATTATAGAAATCTGACATTTACTTTGTTCCCAGACTTATTTAACCTGTCCCACTAGTGCCCTTGACAGTTTGAGAGAAGGCTTTTTTGTTGTCTGATAATGGCACATCAGTTTGGACCGAATTGAATTAAACTTGTAAAAACTGTCCATGGCCAGAAAATAAATAAACAAATGAATACATAGTGTCAATAAAAAGGAATGAATTCCAGATCCCCTGGCCCATACACACTTTGTATGAAAGACAGAGGGCCTTTCTATCTCGGTAATGTGCGGCAGAGTGATAACCTGGGTCTGATTAGATGGATCCACGTTCTTCTTTTCTGTGTCTGGTATCTCATTTGGATACCCTTCACAAAGTTGGACTGAAATCCTCTGGATAGCTCAATTGTACACCCCCCCCAAACCCCCACCTCTGGCCCGTCGTCTCCGTATGACAGGATCATTAAGAAGAGTGCTACCGCAAGAGCAATAAATCTGCTGCATAAAGGCATGTTGGAAAAAGCACGCGAAAAACAGCCATCCTGATTGCAACCTGGATCAAGCTGTTTGCCAGCGCATACATTTTCCCATACAACTGATGTATAATCAATTACCTCTTAATCAGACGGAATCTGTATTCTCACTTTTAGTACTATTGTTCATTGAATTTAAATAACTGTGGGAAAAAAAACAAACAAAAAATTCACAAGACTGATCATACAAAGGCATTTTTATAGAATTTCATGACTTTTTATCTTGTGTTCTTATATATTTTTATATTGAACAAAAAATTGATTTCTGGGGGAAGTCAGTTATGAACACAGCACTATTCCACAGTACAACTCAGAAAGTGCTCATGTATTTTAAGTCATTCAGCAGAAGACACAGTAAACATAAGCATGTATATATGTGTATGTGCGCAACCCTTTAGTTTCTGCTCAGAGCAGAAAGCCCTCTCGCGGTGCCGCCTGGCGATGCTCTATTGCGGCCTTCCCGCTGAGTTTGGGGGGGTGGTAGTGGGGGTCCCAGCCATCGGAGGTGGTCCAAACCAGAGCCCCCGGAGTGGCTGACCTGCAAAAGCTGCCTCCTTCCAGAAATTTCCCCTGATAAAGCAGAGCTCGGCTTCCTCTGCCTCAGACCCTTCCGCAGACTGCCTCCCAAGTGCTCCCCTCTCATTAAAATCCTGCCCTGGGACAGCCAGTGGGCCCGGCCAGCTCGGCTCTGGAGGAGAGGGGGGGGCGGTGAGAGGCGCTCTCCTGCAGGGCCCTCCCTGCATTGTTGATCTGCTGTGTAAATACTGTCCTGGAGCAAATGTGCTCTCACCTATCCTTTTGCATGTGGTGTGGATATTTCTAAATGTGAAGATGAAAAGGAAAGTATTTAGCTTTATCCAGAAAGTTTCACTTTAATCGAACCGGCTTTTTTTTTTTCTTGCATTGTTTATTTGTAATGGCTTTGAAATGAAACAGACGTTTTAGCTGGGCCTGTGTTGTGTTCATTGTTCATTGTGTGTGGGCACGTGTGTGTGTGTGTGTGTCTGTGTGTGTGTGTGTGTGCACTTGTGTGTGTCCGCATGTGTGTGTGCTCCTGTGCATGTATACGGAGTCGTCCACAGTCCACAGAAGCTGGCTGGATGTGATTGAAAATGATTGATGCAGACAGAAGCGGGAGAATCACAGACTGTCACAAGATAAATGAGTGGAGAGTGTAGGATGTGAACCGAGGCCGACTCTGCAGAGGTAGAATCAAAGAGTGAGCAACCTCTGACAACACACGCTCCACTGCACTGACCACCACCGATCTATACCACTGACACCCCTCCCAGTGAAGGCAGTCCCTGTGCAAAGAGCTCCATATGCGCTATTGACATGTCCACAAATATCCATCACTGCCTCTCTTTTTTAATTAAGCCTGAGAAAACTGCGAAACCGCGAACTCTTATAAGTACATACTGTAGGTTATGTTTGTTTTGTGTCTGCAAAGTCAAGATTGTTAGTTTTTTTTGTGGACGGGCGTCTAATGACAGAGCAGCGGGGGAGATTTAGTGTGCATGTGCAGTTTGCCTGGATATGCAGTTTCGCAAGTCTCCCATTTTCAAACAGGGAAGGATTTAGCATGGCAGAGTTGTGAACAAACCGTCCCTACAGCTCCATCCTGACTAAGGAGGCAAATTAACAGTCTACAACCCTCACTTGTGTTAACACATTTCTCTTTCTCAGGTTGGCTGCTGCCGCAGTGACATTTTCAAGAAGTTCATCCTCAGGTTGTCACCTGAACGTCTTTCTACCTGATTACCTAAGCTGAGAGCTCACACCTCTGTAAAATCCTCAGACGCAGTCGGTGAGAATCATTTGCTGTATCATTTGTGTGGCACCTTTGCAAACCTGATGGGGAACACCTAGCATCATTTCCAGTCCTCAGTCTGAGAGCCCATACGTCGCAGGAATAGTTCTCTGATCACCTATAAAAATGTTTAATTGATCAGCCAACATTCTTTTCTGAACATCCTTCCGAAGGTACTTTTTTCACTTGTAATGAAGTATTAAAAGTGTCTTCCATATGGCTGAATTTAGCCATCAATATTTCCTTCTTTGAATGCTTAATACACAGGTTTGATGTATTAATCTCAACTTTTAAAACATGAGGACTAGGAACATTGGGAGCTCTGAACTTCCAAATTCAACTCCACGACACACTGTCATTAAAAAGATCTTGCTTTATGTAATAAAATGCAAATCTATGTCATTCTCCTTGATACATTAAGATTGAGAGCCACATGTCATGTCTGTTGAGCCAAGTCACAATCTTGTCATATCTACAAACAGGATTAATGTGAAGTTTGATCACTATAAAATCACACAAAAGTGTTATGAGGCACAGTATAAAATGCTTCACTTCTTTTTAGCGGGCTGCTTTCATTGTGAAGAGCACCATCGGCAGACCCAGGGTATACAGCCCAAGCTGCTGGTGGACATCTCAAATATTTATGTTCCAGGTTGTAATGCCCTGAAAGATGTCCTGCAGGAAGAGCCTGGGGCTAGCACTAAATCCGGCCTCATGCTATTGCTCTTTAGCGTCACACACTGTCTCTGCTGATCCCCTTGTGAAGTGTACACTTAGAGTCAATTCTCTGGTGTTGTATCATTCTTAATCATTCAAGGGTGGGTTTCTATGTTTGTGGTGATGGCAGGGGAGGGGGGGGGGGGGGGGGGGGGGTGTTGAGGGAGGAGGCGTGGGGCTGGGAAACGGGTCAAAGGATGTGCAGATGTCCACAAACAAACACAATTTGCCAAAATCCAGAGAGGTTTTTGTTCCACACATTACATCCAACGTTTCCCTGTTACACTGCGCCTCCTTTGTGTTTAAAGTGATTTTTTTTCCCCAGAAAATATATAACTCTAAGAGAAAAAAAAAACTGTCCAGGCAAAACCAAAAATAAATCAATAAATAAACAAGCAAACGTTTGTACTAAATCATTTCAAGCTGCACATGGTGATTCACATCTCAGCATCACAGAGGAGCATGTTGAACTCTGTTTTTTGACCCTGTAATCTGCTGGCTTTCAGCCCCTACATATCTGAACTGCCCCATTAATACCTTAGCAGCTGTATGCAGTGAGAAATGGCCTGACAGCTGTGGGCCAGCATAATAACACAGCCATTTATTTCCAGGTGTACATTAGTAGACACAAAAACGGCACTGGGAACAGAGCACGCTGATTACTCTCCTGAGTCAATCAAAAGTATTTCATATCTGCTGCCAGAGAAATTTGGATAAACAAAAAATACAGTCATTGTCAATAATACACCCGGCATTAATTTTTCATCAACTGCTGCACATCGTTTTCCCATCTCTCTTTTTTAATTCAGCCTCATTGATATCGCAAAACTTCAAAAATCCCCAAAAGCTTTTTTCTCGGTTTATAATCGTTGCAGCATACAGTATTTATTTCCTCAAAGTGTATTAAATGTTCTCTTATCTGGCCTCCTTTCTAATGCAAGTTTTTTTTTTCATTTTGAAGCCATTTTAGTGCGCAAATACTATACCCATAAAATAATGATGGCTATACCTCTCACTTGTCTAAATACATAATCGCCCATGTATAAAATTCCCGGCTAATAAATGAAACATATACATGTTTTTCAGTGAGAGGAACATTTAGGGAGGTTAACGTTTCTCTGTGTGCTGCTCAGCTGAGGAGGTTGAGCAGCAGATGGACTGTGTCACATTCAGGCTCGGGGCCTATCTACGGGCCTCAGAATTTAATTAGTGACTTGGCCCAATCAGTGTTACAAAGCTAAGTGATGTGATCAAAGGATTAGGCACCCATCTGAAGCCACAACTGTCATACCTTTATTTTTTTATGTTGTGAAATCTGCAAGCACTTGGCCTGCAATGAAGGATTGTTCGGTTGAAGGAAACAGAAGGAAGCCTTAAAATGACATTAAATGACAAAGTGAAAATAATGCATATTTGGCTTTCCAATACAGGGACCTGACATGTTTTTTTGTCAAGTGGTAGGATTTAAATAAATAAATAACACACACACACACACACAAACCAAGTGGCCTGTTTCTGCATACAAAAGTGAACAAGTATATTTATTTATGTTATAGAATATAATTTTATTTTACATATTATTTATTTATTTTCTCTATTCTTTATGCTCTGTGAAAAATAGGCAATTTAGTATTTACTTTAGTGCCTGGTTTGCATTAAGGTCTAGTAACAGATTGAAATAGCGTATGGTCATAAACCCTTCTCAAAATTGGCATAGTGTCCTCTTTGAATTAATAATCATGTTGATGATATATTTTTTTTTTTTTTACGAACACGGACAATCAAATCTACTCTCATAGACGCTTTGGGCTAAAGTGTCAGAGATGTCAGCGGCAAGCCTTTTTGTTGATGTGGATTGTGCAGAGAGACGAGGCAGGGATAAGTTGCAAATGGTGCGCGTATCAATTTCTCCGTTAAAGAAGTAGCCAGTGAAATACTGTGCCATTTGGAATCTTCTCTCCGGCTCCACGTCTGGGACACACAATTACATCTGCCTAAGATTTGATATCATTTCAAAGTGCTCCCCCTTTAACAAATGCAATTTCCAACTGTGGAAGTATTCACGGCAGAACAAGAAAATAAAGTAGTAAATAGCAGGAGGAAAACATATTTTTGATGCAAATTGAATGATGAGACTATTTACACTGCGCGCTACCTTATTTACCTAGCCGCTGGAAGGACGTGTAACCCCAGCGCTGTTTCTTCTTTATGTTAGACAAAGGTAGCAGATGAGATAGCCGAGCTCAGGAGGGGGGCCCTGCGTCTCCTTGCATTTGATCAATGAACTCAATTACAGCCCCTTCCCGGGGACTTTCGCCCCGCTCTCTCGGATGATGCATCGCGCGCGCCGCACCTGACACATCTCCCAAAATCTCTTCAATAAATAAGAGAGGGAGCCGAGGAGCACCAAAGCTTTTCTTTCCCCCTCTCCCCTAACAGCTCCTCCGCAGTCCCGGCTGATTTCTCCTCGCTAGGCTAGCCGCTAATACATTCCCAGCTCCCATGCATTATTAATGCTCACCGCTCTCCAAGGTGGCAGTGACAAATAGGGAGCAAAATTCACTGACTAGCGGTGAATGTACTTTTTAGTCATGCTTGAGTTTTTCCCAGTCCATTCTGCGTGGTGGAGAGTTCTCTCTCCCCTTCTTCCCCTCGGTTCCTCCTTTTTCCCCCCTCTCGTTCGCTGTCCGTGGTAGACGTCGCAGAATGGATTTTGAAGAAGCACTCAAACTTACCCGTGGAAAGAAAAAAAAAAATTTACGAGTAAAGACTTGCCTCCAGAGACCCATGTGGGAGAGTGGTGCACTGGGAAAAAAAAGGGAGCTTTGATGTTTTAGTCTGAAAGAGCTTTTCCTTCTCATGCCTTCTCAATCGTCCCCAGTTGAGCCCTACTTTAGCTTGATGTCAAATATGTTTTAGTTCCTTTTTCATAATAGGAAACAATGATCTGCCGGAATATACTGGAGTGGAAGTCACAATGACCATGTAGGACTGGAGAGTACAAGTGGAGGGTATCAAAGAGACACCTCTCCAGGCTGTGGAGTTCACAGCTCCCCTCAAGGGACAAGATCCCGGGAAATTAACCCAGATTCTGCACAGTCCTTCGGTTTAACCAGCCTCTGATCCCTACCTGGAAGTGACAGCTGGGATGGTCACTGGGATAAAAAAGCGCGTTACCACAAAGAGTTTGTTTCACAGCAAATCAGAGCCCATATATTTTATCAGATACTGGATGGAAGGGGAAGAGATTGGGGGAGACCCACCCATGAGCAGACCACACTCATTGTAGAGTATGAGGAGGACATAATAGAGGGAGATATAGTGGAGAATACATGTTGCACTGTCCACATATTCAATAGATTTCGCCTTTTACACAGCTTACTCATAAGCAAAACCAGATTTGAAACATGCCAGCTGAATGCGCACTGACATGCCAGTGGAGCCTTGCTAAAAGCTGATCCTGCATTGTAATGGTTAAGCCACTGTTTTCCTGCCACTTTCAGGGATTTCAGTGTTTGTGTTGCTTCAGTTGAATTTGGTAATTACAGAGCAGGCGGGGCCCGGTGCCGTTTAGTGACGGGCGGATGAGGTTCTGTCTCACCGAATCCACGCGTCTCGCTCTCTGAGTGCGAAGCAACACACCCGCTTCCACTGCTGGTCCCCTGTCGATCAATTAAAAACACGCTTTGGTGAAATAATTAGCTGACATTTGCTCTTATTAAACAGATGTTTCTATAGCTTCTGCTAGTAAAACATAAGAGGCATAAAATCGTACTTCCACATGTTTGTCTGAAAGGAGATATTTGTTGTATTTCAAAGTTAAGTGCAAAGTTAAGTACATGAGCACATTAAAGCAAATGTAAGAGGTGGGTCAATATTTAAAAGTTATGAATGTTAATCAAGAGAATTAACTGCAGTTGATAGTGAGTGGAGGGCAAATGAGAGTAATTATATCAATACAGAAAAAAAGTGTTTTTAAGTGAGTTGAGTATAAATATGGCCTTGGAAGTCATTACAGCCTAAAAATAATCTTAAAATACTCATTTTCCAAATAGTGATAATACTAGGCCCTCTGTATTTTGTCTTCAGGGCATCTGTACAATTCAGCTATATACAAGGTAACTGATTGTGATTCAGCTGCTTGATCAAAACAGATATTTTCACTTGGTTACTTCTGGATGTTTTGAAGACTCCTGGAGTTTGGAATATTGATTGTACCCCACTTAGAAAAGCAGAACAAACATGGTATGGAGGGGGACTGTGTTATAATAATCTCAGCGCACACTGCTACCTTCAGTATGCCTCATCAGCTTTCTCACATTCCCTAAGCAATGAATACATCCAAATTCCAAATGTGATGTCTTCAACATGGAAATGAGAGTTTTGGAGAAACGCACGCTGCTTAATATTAGACGGCTTGTCAGGATTAGAGCAACAGGGACTATGAAATCTATTCCTGATGAGGTGACTAGCTCCTCTCAGCTCTGCTGGTTTACCGCTTTCCCCCCCATCCCGTTACCGTGCCCCGCTTCAGTGAAACGGTTTAGACCCTTTGAAGTAGAACTCCACTTTAAATAAATGCCTCACTGCTATCTACAAGCCCAACTTATGTTTCAGCTAAATTGGTTGCTTTCATTAGAATCAGGTGAAGGGCCTTTGAGTTCCAGACGAGAGTGGCTTTCAGCCGCGGCGCAGCTCAGATGTTGGGCGCTTGTGAGCGGAACAGCAGCAGGTGTGAAAGGTTTAACTGTTTCCAGCACAGATGCCAGGCGTAATCCCTCAGGTATTTTAATCAACTTTTTTTTTCTCTTCCTAACCCTCCTCAAACCAGTGTTCAGTAAAGCCCTCTGCTCACAATTTCAGCTTTGAAGAATCCAAGCTGCTGAGAAATATTGTAAACTGCAAAGGCTTTAGTATTCATAATCAGAATTTGGAGTTCATAATCTTATAATTTCTCTCAAATTGGATTTCTATGTAACAGCACTTGTTATTAATGTCTTGTAATGAAAAAAAATCTTAATTAGATTAGGTTTGACTTAATTTTTATTTGCAGCATAAAAACATGCTCATGTAGTTGTGAAATATCTATTTGAATATGCATGTATTGAGCCTGAATAAATGAAAAAAAAAAGACAATAGAAAAAGAACCTTCCTCTAATGATGATCTGAATGAAAGACAAAGAATACCGGCACAATTAGCAG
Source organism: Megalops cyprinoides (assembly GCF_013368585.1). NCBI lineage: Eukaryota > Metazoa > Chordata > Actinopteri > Elopiformes > Megalopidae > Megalops > Megalops cyprinoides. Next base: position 14,475,417 of record NC_050593.1, on the reverse strand, counting down.
AATATTCTGATTCTAATATTATCTTCACTTTAACCTAATTTGCACATAGGTGTGTAGACAGTATTGCTCAGCTCATTTACCATTAGATAGTTACACAGGATAATTCTGTCCACATAATTAAAGAATGCTGAAAATACCTTCTACTGTTCTGACTTACCTTTTCCTTGCTGTAAACCCAGGATTTCTTCAAAACATAAAAAAGTGTGTCTTCGGGTTATTTCTTTCACTACGATCACACAATCACATGATCTCCGTGTTCAGGTTGAGGCTTCCGATTAGCCCGAGGTTTTTTCCGATTTAAGTGTGGAGGCTCGGCCTGAATTCGCCGTGTCTCCCCTGTCCCACGTAAAGCGAAGTGACAGGCCAATTTGCATCGCAGGCCCCGAACCCATGATGAGCGCGGCCACACATGCTCCTGCTAATGAATTTACTGCCATTACTGTTGTTTCATTTCAATTTATCCTGTGGAAATTTGGTCTCAGAAGCAAGGATGTAGCTTTATGTTCGAGCGCATAATATTAAATAAAGGCACACTTCGTTCCCCTGTCCACTTTGGTTGTTTGTCACTTTACATCTACGTCTGAGCAAGCAAGGCCGCGGGGTCAGGTGTAAGATTGAACGCAGTAAGAAATCACAATGACCTATGTGACTAAGGGGACGAGCACTAAGAATAACAACCAAAAAGGTACGGATTGAAATTCCTAAAGCACACGGCGAGCAAAATAATCAGGTCGAGCCTGGGAGGGTTCTTGTAAGGAGACAGAAAAGAAAGGACTATCCAGAATATGTCAGTTCCTCTCGAGCTGTCCATCCAACAGCAGATCAATAGACTTCCCAAACACGGGACGCCGCGGCTCTCCAGCAGGGAAACAGGCGGTTGCGCATAAGTCCAGGCGGTAGCGCCGGTCCGTCACGGCATGTCACCGAAATAAAATGAGTTGTCTGCGTGCAGATCGATGACTGACGAAACGCCGGGTTACTGAGAAGAAAAAAAGAACCAGTCCAACATGGTTTCCCAAAGTTATTACCTCCACTTCTGTCAAAAATCAGGCCTTGATACATTGCATGCGTTTTTTTTTTTTTTCTTGCATGTTGCACTGGAGGAAACGCAAACTTGGGGTTAGGGGATGAATAATGGGGTTTGGTGTTTGTGTTTTGTCTTGATTGAAAAGTGCTTACTGGACAGACCTCTGCCTATAAAAGGAAGAGAGGACTAAGGTTTTCCTTTCGTGCGGAGAAGTGGTTGAGAAGGACGAGTTACAATACCTGCCTCAGACAACATGACTAACACAAAAAGCATAGTCCAAAATGTAAGTGTGATCAGATTTGGATTTTTAAGGATTAATTTTGCATTTTGGCTTCTGACAAGGCAACTCTACCATGATCATCAGATTCAAACAGCCCAAAACAATTGGTAATTTTTGAAATATTGTATCACAAAGATGCCAGACCTTTTTGTGAGGAAAGAAACAATTATTGGCCTTGGGTGTGAATTTGCCTCTGGAGCCACTTCTCTCACAACCTGCTGTTGTTATGTTGTTTTGTATATAAGCTCTGAACACAATTTTACTTTTAGGCAATTAGGAGGTCTGAATATATGAATTGTTATTGGAAAAAGAAAAAAAATGCTGTTGCTCTGTGCAGTGTTCATAGATTAAAAAAAACATGTTTCATGTATTTTTTGCTAGACGTACATTTTGTGCACTATCAATCCTTCAGTTAAATTATGTAAATCAAGATTATTAATATATTAAAATTTGATGGCTGTGTGTATATACATATAGTCAAAAAGGGTCAATGCACAATGGCATTGTTAATGTTTTGTTTTAAATCTCAGGTAATGTATAAGGCAAAGGTATTTTGTGTGAAATGATCTCATCACCAAATTCCTACCCATTAAATTACATACCAGGCGGATGTCAGGTATGAAGTTAATGGACAATGGAAATTTTAATTTTCAGAAGGTGTAAATGAATAAGAATATCTGGACAGTATTATCGCTCAAAGATGTTATATTAAATTTTAATATATTAAATTGATAAGGAACACCTCTAAAATAAATTATGCAGGGCATATTAAGAAGTAAATATAGAATTATTTCAATAAATTCAAATGATTTGATGAGGTTTTTATATTCAAAGCAACATGCTCCCTAAACCTCTCAACTTGAAGTCAACATGTTTTGACATATTCATCGTTGGAGGGTTCAAGTTGCACTCAAACTCATACACCTCAGGTTTGGATTTATTATTTATATACAACAGTGTTACCCACAATAGCTGTCAGATTAATTCTTCCATGAACCTTTGCTATAGGCTACTGTAAATCAAAAAAACGGACAAGGGTGCGGAGTCCTGGGTTTACAGTTCCAGTATTGCTGGAGTTAATCGGTTGCATCTATTGCAAATACTGTGAATTAATAAAATAAATAGAATTTGCATCAGTTAATTAATCTTTTTCGGCTTCTCCGAAGACATGTTTATTCTCATACATTCAGTTTTGTACATTGTTTATGAATCTGCTGTTTGCTTATTTTTGATGAAGCAATGGAATTTGACATACCATACAATATAAAATAACTATTAAAAAACAGCTTGCAGTTCCCATGTGGCTTCATGTGTTCGATTTGTAATCACTGTAGAATATGTTCCTTGTTCCAAAGATGTATCCTTGGATGAGGTATGGTATGCACACGAAAAACATTTAATTTTCATTGTGTGTTTTTTTTTCACTCAGAACATAAAAATCCAACATTCTTGGTGAAAGAGGCATCACACCTCTTTTTGTCTATTTGTTACTCTGTGATCAAGGACAGGAGTGCCACGAGCACTACTCCAGGAACTGTGCATCTAACTGTCTTTTTGTGTTATTCACAGGGCACACACATTTGTGACAGGTGCCAGTCCATGACAACATGAATGATGTCACTCAACCAGTCGCCCAAGATGTTTTTAGCAGTAAACTCTGCGACAGGACATTTGTGGTTGCATTTACTGTCAGTGGAAATGTGAAATATGGGCTCAAGGACTGAAGGAGTGAAATATCACTCAAGGACTGACCCATTTAGGCGATATACTTCCTCTGGATCATTTTTAGTTAAATTGATCTTTAGAACAAAATTTGACTTCGTTTTTTCCATTTCAAATGTGTACCTGTGGTGCAATAAGACAGAAGATGTTCAATCTATGTTCTGTGTTCTGTCTGTGAGGGCCCTGCATGTGGCATTATGTTTCTAGCATCTTCTACGAAAGCTAGCAGATGCTTACATCCCACTTCTAAGCACTTCAGAAAATGACTTTTTGTTTTTTATATATATTTTTTGTGAGAAAAATATGTAAATTTATGATCATTCCTCCTGAAGTACAAATGGACAGGGGGAAGTGAATGCTCAATAACAAGGATATATAATCTGTTTAATCTGTATATATCTGTATAATCTGTGCACGTCATGAAATGTGACTAGTTAGCTTGCTAACAGTACCTCATTCTCTTACAGAATATTATTCATTCCATACAGCAACCAGTACACAAAATGCACGCATACATTACAATACTCATTACACAGTAAGACAGTGCATTTATATATCTTAGATACAATTTTATATTTTGTGTATATCATGTTATACATGGAGATAGATGAGTACACCCAAAACTGTTTTGTTTCGGACCACATATTTTATTTTCCAATATATGCACATACCTGTAGATGGGGAGCAGATGAATGCATGTGATTTGTGTCCAGTGTCATATTCTTTGCTCCAAATCCAGAATGGGTGAGGGTGTCTATAGCATCAGTGATTGTTTCATCATCAGGAGACAGGCAAGACAAGAAATTTTTCACATACTGTATTTGAATGTCAATAGCCCCCTTTGCGGGGATTCATGTCAAAGGTCCCATTACCTGGATACAGGACAGAAGCTAAAGATCTCAAAGGTGGGCTTGTGCATTTCAGCTGCGTGCAGATTTGCTCTCAGTGTGGGCCCCAGATCTCCATGCTGTCAGTAAAATGAGCGCTTAACCTAATGGAACTTGCTGCGGACTTTCCCTGATAAAATCCCAAATGATGAACTTGGCAGCATGGGCAACCTGCAGCTCCGCCTGTGCTAATCCTTTCCTGTTTACAAGGGGGACGGCTGTCGGTAACAGGCGTCTGGAGCCCTGTCTGTCCCTGGCGCGGGTGGACCGAGCGCTCCATTCCTGCTGTAGGAAGTCCTACATATTCAGCCTTATGACAGACTCTGGTCGTGTTCGTGTTCACTGTGCTGGCCCCTGCCAAGCTCTCTCTTGCTGCATTTCTAAGCCTTGTCCAGCCAGCAAGTCACTCTTTGTGAGAGCAGGGATTTGTGAGGTTGTTTGAGCCTTTGAAAGTGAAGACAATTGACTCTAATTTCAGCGGTGTGTCAGCTTCGAGCGTACATTTAATGTATAGAATATAGGCTGATTTCTATACACGTTGCCCGTTGATTTTACTGATCCTATATCATGCTGCGTTGTGTCTTTTCCATAGACTGAATTCCTCATGAAAGGACTGGATGTTTAGATGTCAGTGTGATGTGGATTTTACTGCTTATTTGAAATGGTAAATGATAATTGGTACCACCATCCAACATGAGGGTGGCTGTTTCTGTTTAGATTTGTAACATGATTGTGGCCCTGCAAAAATGGAAGCTGTACGTGAGTTTCACAACCCCTCGTGAGTTTGTAATTCTATTGTGATTCAATTCTGAAGATGTCAAAGTTCTTCATAGGAACAGGCTGCTGATTAAATACATTGCTAAAGAAATAGAGTGCAGGTATTATCCTTATTAAATTTATAAAATGTGCATGCATTTATTATACTAATATATTTAAATGACACAGTCAAATTTTCTAAACCAAAGAACATAATACTGTACATCGTTTTGTGAGGATGGAGCTTGGGGAGTTCTCTGCCTGGACACAGAACACAGGGACAAGGGATTAATAGCAACTTCAATATAAATTCAACTTGAATCAAGGACTTTGAGAAAATTCAAAAAGCAAGCAAGTGATCCTTACTGGGAACTTTACAGTCCAGCTTTCGGACTTTTTAGCATCTATCATACGATAAATCAATTTTTTTCCGTCTCTCTTTTGGTGAAACAGATTCCCTTCAGTGAGCGATCCTCCTACACATGAGAGATCAATTTGTCTTGGAGACAGGAATCTATATTTTTCTCATTGCAGGTATCGTGTCCCCCCCCCCCATGTAAAGCTGAATCAGCTTTTAGCCCAGACCGCTCTGACCTCCGAGGTTTCTCCCCCGCACTAACTGTCCTCCTGTCCTCTCCAATTTGCAGAGCCTGAGCCCCGGCTGCCGGGGGACCCCATGGCCATCTCCAAAGGTGTTTCATCACACTACAGTAAATGTGAAAAACTGATGCACTCAAAATGGCTCAAAAAACTCACTTGATATCAACAGGGGAGTGGACAGGGGCATTTACAACACATTTCTCTCCTGCCGTTGTCTACCTCCGGCAGAAGAAGACTGTGGAGGTCCCCGGAGGCTCAGGGCGATCAATACTACACAGGAGTTAAATTAGACCTCAAGTCAAGCACACATCTACCTTGGCTGCGATAAGTCAGACCTAAAATCCCCTGAAAATTTACTTTTTCCACTAAGTTAACCAATAACTGGATGAAATGAGAGGGAAAAGAGCAGCTGTCTTGCCTGTTTCTTATCTTTTTTTTCACAAATACCCTCCATGCAAACACAAACGAATGCTATTTATTCCCTATAAAATCATTTAAGCATAAATTAAATGCACAATTAGCATGCATCCGTGAAAGTACAAAGCGACACACAGCAACTGCATTATTTTGTGTTGAGAGTTGAGGTTATATAAATGTGTCGTAGACTTAAGTACCCTGCTGAGGGTTTGTATAAACGTTTATTTTGCTCATTTGAATGCAGTAATTCTCTTATGCTTTATTGACTGGATTATTTAATTCACAAAGTACAACAATACTTTAATATCGACACATTTTTTGCAGATTAAATATTTGAAAGGACAATTGCAATACAGTATATTCAGATACTTTGCTCAGGCAAAGCAATAGCCTTTTCACCTCCACAGTGCAACGACAAGAATCAGTAACATGACACCGAACCGTTTCTCTCAGTGTGTCACCTCTATAGACCCGCATAAACTCTGTTCCTCGATTTCATCACACCTGCTCCTCTAAGCACTGCCACTGAAACGTGAAGCAGGTAGAGCCTGCGCCAGATGTCTGCCTCCTCAATTGAATTTGGGTCAGGAAATGCGTGCTCTCTCGGATCAATAGGCCGCACTCAACGCAGCTGACACCCTACACCTGATACACATCCAACCTGGCTGGGGACCAATTACACATACCTGAGGGAATTCTCTCAGCCCCGTATCTCAAGTGATATCTCCTAGGATTACAGGTACTTAGAGCTCATTATGTCTGCTCTATTACCTGCCAATCGCCGGCCCTAATGTTTGCACAACAACCGGTCTACCTTTCCCAGCCTCTCAATGCACTCATTGTGGCAGCACACTCCGTGCTCAGGCAAAGGTAAGCCGATAGTCCGTGCAGACACGTGCTGCCGGCTGCCGGCTGCTGGCGCGGAGAGGCCAGATAACAGAATCGTCACGGACAGCGTTACAAGTTCCTGTGCTTTACTCCCTTCGTTGCTGTAACTTGACACAAATGGAGGATTTAATTGTGCTGTTAAGGTTCTAAGAGGAGAAACACACAGTGATTTGCTCTGAGCCTCCCTCTCAGGGATTAGGGAGCACCTCCCTTTCTAAATCACTCTTGTGGTGCACCCGTACTTTCTCTCAGAGGCAGACCTGAGACCGCCAGCGCAGTTTCCCCAACACGCTTTGGTGCTACCTGTGGCGCTTCCGAGAAACGGCGCGCAGATGCGAGTGTTTATAACATCTGCACTCGACCGCTCAAGCGTGCATCATGAGAGACCTAATGTAGTTTTCTTTCACCAAATGGGCTTTTTTTCCGTATGCTTTGTTGCATTTAGCTGGCCTGGCTGCCAATCTGCTCACTCGCGTTAACCTTTTTGGCCAATGGCTTGCTTAGCTCCAATGCCAATTCCTCGTGTTTGCTTAGGGCACCTCTGTTCCTTTCAGCACTCCTATTCACTCCGCTGACTTTGGTATGTTTTTTGCTCATTGTATATGTTAATATAGGAATTTAGAACACTAAAAAAGCAAGTATGCAAACAGTCCTGGATATTTATGATATTCGTTCATGCCAGAACAAAACTGAGCCCATAGACAACTCAGTAGAAGGTACTTCCTAAATGCAACTCCTACCTTTAGGGCTGCACTAAACATGTAACTGTCTGTAGCCTTAACATTGTAAAGCAGAAATTAAAGGAGTAAAAAGATTAATATTATATTAATAATATGACAGTATGACCACTGTAGCCTTTTAATAATTGTAGCTGTAATGATTTCCAATCACCAATGAGAAACCAATGACGGATATCTTATTCCTTTAGAAGTGACTTATTGCATTGAGATAAACTAGCGGGCAGTAATTTCTTTGGTTCTGGCTTAAATTTCCATTTCTGCATTCATGTTTGCATGAGAGACATGACAAACAATACCAAAATAAGCAATTTCACTGTCACCCAGGTGGCAGGATTCCCTAAGGTAATTTTATTGAAAAACAGCAACCTGTTATGAATAATTATCTCCCAACCACAGCCACCTGGCCCGGGCTTAAAAATAGACAGGGAACATTGGTAGCGATGATTAGTTATTACACTGGGAGACCACATAACTGTAGACCACCTGATTTCCATCCAGTCGCTCTACCTTCCTCCCATCCGGCCCCTTCTCACTCTATCAATAGCCAGGCACCTGCTTCCTGCCATTAGAAACCGAGAGGCGGCACCTGTAAGTGCTTACATCACACACCAATATCCCAAATCATCTCTAAAGTTGAAGAGGAGCATTATGCCCTTAATGGGACTTCACAGTTGTGTTAGCTTCTGGGCCACTTTCCAAGAGAGCGCATTCCAAAAGCACCGACAGGGGAGGGTGTAGTACAGGATGTAAGGACTGCAGAGCGAGACTCGCGACGGATGCTTCTGCTTTTCTTTTTTTTTTTTTCAGCAAAGAGTGAAAAGCATCGAGGAGTCAAGGATGGAAGGGCGTCTGATTAATGCCAATGCTATGGGATTCGCTCTGTTTATGGGTTTCGCATTTAAGCGTTATTGATTCGATTCTGAGGGAAAAATGGTTCCTCTTTCCAGCGGCTGGTTTGGGGTCAAATCCGTGCGGTGGGAAGAAGAATGGGGCTTCACCATAGGGGGTGGGGAACTGGTCAAGCAAGAAATGGAGACATTCCTCTGCTGGTCACAGTGGCGTTAGGTTAATGCTGGTGTAAAACGTGCTTTTACCAGCAATCGAATGTGACATGTTGCCACATGGTCTGCCACTCAGGACTCCATCATACCATTCCAGCTGCCAAAAAAACAAGTGGGACTAACATGTGAGGTTGGTGATAAGCCCTCCTGGCTTCCGCAAGGCTCTCCCATGCACTGAAGTCAAAGATTTGGAAGGTCAAATGAAGTGGCAGTGTAGGAGACACAGAGGTAAAGTTCTGGTTTGAAAAGAGAATGTGCACAGTGTTGCGCTATATTACAGGCTCCGCTACCTTATTGTGTTTTACCCATATGATGCAAATTACTGAGGGCTGTGGTCACCGTTGGCTAATCTGGGACAGTTACATTTCCGATTGCATTTGTGGTCACCCTGAGGATGCATACTGAGCATTTTCAGGCTAAAAGCTCGAGGGACACATAGCGATGAGTGATACTAAGCAGACAGAGTGATGGGCATGAAGGGAATCACTCCCCAACATTTACTGCGCCGCAAAAGCTAACAACAGCACGGTACATCCACATTCATTCAAAACCAATCACGGTGTTACTTTACCATTTACTACAGGATTTTCTCATTCAGACCAATGCACCGACCATCATTTGTGATGCAAAGTGACAATTATGCAGTATCATTCATGCTGTTTACCAAGCCTTGTCCAATTTAAATGTAAACAAAAGGAACGTGATTTTTACATGCTAGGCAATACTACCACCAAAATAAGGTGAGGGTACAGTTGAAATGCATGATTTGAAACATATTCACATATACTTCCAGACTGGAAAAAAAAAAGCTCCATTTAACATCAGGTGTGACAGGATAGCGCTCAGTGAGCAGACTTGAGTCTTTTCAGTTTCTGTAATTTAAAAAAAAAGGTGCCACTGCCATATGACAGTAATTAACAGCTGACAAAAATATCCCTGCTTTAGCTGGAGGTGGGAAATCACAAAGCCATGTTATTTTATCATTCATTTACTGTTTGCTGTCTTTAACTTGGGAAGACTGGAGACCTTAGGTACAAACGTAATAAGGCCCCATACTGTTCCGTGGAATATATGTACCACATACAAATAAACCCTTAAGTCACTTTCACACAGGTTTGCTCTCACCCCCGTCAGGCTGTGACTCAGTGAGCTATTAATCCCATCCTTAGAATCACAATTTAAATGATCAGACCTTAAACCTGAAAGATATCATTTACTGGTCGGTGGCAGGAGGCAGACGTTTGTGCTGCACTGATGTTTGCCCTTGTGTTGTGGACAGAAACAGGGTCGCCCATCATTAAAATGCAATTATTTGTAGGAAAATAAACATTTAGCAGTTGAATATTTTTGAATCACTTGCGTGCTTAGAAGAAACCCCTATCCAAGGCAGCTTACAGTGCTTACATTTGACATATGATCTATTTATATAGCAATTCAGGTTAATCACTTTGCTCAAAGGCACAACATCAGTGCCACAGCCAGGATTTAAACCCGCAACGTTCTCATTCAGGTTCAGTTGTAGTAATAATAATGAAGGATCAAATTTGAGTAACATACTCTTAGGATTCAAAGAAACAATGATAAAAATGAACTGCAAATATTAAGGGTCTACTGGAAAATGTACATTAGCTGGTGTTGCCTTTACAATTCATCCAATCGGAACTTCATCTGATCCTTAAATGTACTTGCTTTTCCATCTGTAGAGTCACGTCTGGTTTTATACAAACGTTTACCTGAGGATCCCTCTTGCTTGTTGCCTACGTTTCCAAAGCGCAGTGCTCTGTTAACCTTGCCATTGTTTTTCCACGCTGGAAGAAAGAAAACAAAGGTTCATCGCCGAGCCTCCCAGACTCCTTGGGGGGTTCGCAGAACACGGATTTGTCATTCGCATGTTTGTTCTTTAATAAAATCAAAGCCGGCAGAAGGCTTGTCGCGGGGACGCAGGCCCCTTTGTCGGAATCTTGATTTACTCCATGCTCTGATCTCGCTAACATTAATCGAGGGAATAGGTGCCATTAGGCCTGCATATTTAAAACCACCTAAATGCGAGTAGCAGGTGGCGCACAATGCGTCTTGTTGTTATTAGTTCACACAGTCAAGATGGCAGATTTCATAATGCTTTCAAATGGCACATAACAGGAAAGCCTCCCAGGACTGCCAAGAACAATTTTGCTGTGAGCCAGAGTGGCAGAGAAGCTCTACCTTGTACCTTTTGCTTAAAACACTTCCTTAAAAGCCTGGCTGGGGAGATCTTATCGAACAGATATCACCTCACTGTTGGAGCCAAGCTCCATATGGCTGCTGGTGTTTCGCTGCGTGCAGCTGTAAAAAAAATTACCGTAGCTTATTGATTCTGCAGAGGGACAGTGAAGTCATTTATGTCACTGAAATATTCATGAGTGTAAATGAATAGGTTGCTGTGTATATTATTTCACTTTTTTATATGAAATTCAAAATATCTATTTTGTTGTTTTAATTTATAATCATACTGTAAAAGCCTCTGCCTTGAGCTTGGGTTAGAGAAAGAAAAATGCATTTTTGTGGCTACTGATGGCTGGGCTTGTAAGTAAAAGGTTTGTCATACCTTCCATGCTGGAAAATTGAAAAATGTAAAAGAGCCACTGATGAACACCACGGTGTGTCTCTAACTCACCCAGAATCAAGGCACAGACGCCAGACCACTGATGCTACCAACCTTCATCCCTGCATTTGTGATGAAATCTAACGCTTGGAAGAGAAAACTGGACAGACCACCTGTGCCGTGAACAGTTCACTTGCAAAATAATGAAGAAAGCAAATCTGGAGAGCAAAAAAGAAACAAGTGCTACTTAGAAATGAGCTTTGACACTCACAGGCGTGCGTGCACACACACACACACACACACACACACACACACACAGAGAGAAACTGGGAAAGCTAAGGGCCATGTTGGAGAAAAGAACCAGCAACATCTGCAGTCTCCGTTGTTGATAGCATGTTTGCCAGCTTGGAGACAGATCACAGACTGAGAAAGATGCTGGAGTCCGGGCTCTACCTCTTGGCCACCCTCTCTCAGATCCTTACTTCCAAGCCTCCTAGCTACCACCTGTTAGTTAATTTGCAGCGACTAAAAGGACACCCTGATTCTCTGAAGTCAACTCTCACTCTCAGCCTCCCCCCACCAAATGTGGCGATCCAGAGTTATCACTCTCGTCCTCTTCTTTTGCTCCGTGGCTTTGAAGTGAGAGGACTGAAATCACACACCCCTGTCCGTTTACCACGATAAAACCCGAATGACATGGGAGTTGGCAAAGGATGGCGCTGTTAATGTCTGAGTTAGTTAGATTCACTAATTAGTCCAGAATGTGCAAAGAGAAAGAAACCCAAAATGTTTAAAGTAAAGGGCAGTGTTCATTATACAGGGAGCAACGCCTCTGCAATGCACAGTTTTAACACTCGCATTACACAGTCAGCTCCTTTTATCCAAGACCGTGTTACTCCTGACGGCTTCCCTTGGAGCTGTGACTGAAGTCTAACCTACTGACTTACTTACCCAATCTCTGAGAACTAATGTTACTGGTTAATACTCACGGAAATGATACGTATAAGAGTCGTACTGCAATTAGGCAAATCATAAAGTATGCTGATCCTCTAATTCAACCTAAAATCGAATGACTAAAATATGTGTATGACACCACGTCATATCTTCATCGATCATGAGGTGTCATAAGTCAATTTAATATTTGAGAATTGAATGTTGTTCCCTCTGTTGGGATATGATAAGGGATAAAAAGGCTTCTTTTCTTACCTAAGGGAATCCTTGCACTCTGTGGATTCAACTCTATGATTGGTTAATCACAAGAATCATGTGATTCAAATGCAAATTCCTTGCAGTACGTTTCTTTGTTTTGTTTTTACCAAAACATATAAAATGAAAAGCTTCAATCTTAAATAGTATCCTTGAAAAATTCTTACCTTCTATGTATGTATCATTTATCTTTGCACATTTTTTACCTGCACAGGTAAGATATTTAAGAAATTTAAGAGATATACTGTATACATGCTACCCATGAAGCCATTGGAGAAACCTGAACCTGAACTTCAAATGGCTTGTCAGGACCACAGAAGTGGTCTGTGTGGATTTTTATGCTGGTAAATGTGCTTTTAGACAGATATGCTGCTCTCCTTCCTTTCTTGCATGGTGTCAACATTGATTTTTTTCTGTTTTAATGGGTAAATAAATTCTTTAAAGCCTCCTCTAGCCCACAGCAAGCTTGAAATTCCTGGATTTCGAAGTTTTGAAGTAACTTTAAAGTTACAGTGCTACAATCTCCAAGGAAGAGCCCAAAACAAAGCTCACCTCTGAAGGTATCTGCTCACCTTAGGAAGAAAAAGGAAACTTAATGTGCCTATATGAAGCCCAGATGCCTTTTATGGCTTGGAAAAATCAATATTGTTTCTTACAGCTGGAAAACTGTACTTCAGGAAAACAAAACAAAGTGTATTTCAAACCCTCTCACTGGAACTGAAAACACCCTAGAACACAATCACAGAATTGGTTACAAAGGAAATAGCACACAGGTGATACCATAACTTTCTACCCCCTGAAAAATAATACCAAAAATCACATCCATGCAAAAGCATCAAGAAACACTTGTAAAATTGTGTTTTTTTCACTACTCTGTACTTAAACACTTAAAGAGCAAGCAGATGTCTAAATAAATGAGCACATCACATGTAGCAGTGCCACGCATTCTCCCAGTTCAATTATAAGGCGTTCTCCCTTTCCCCTCCCTGAATATGGGGAGGTGTTAAGAGGGGCCCAGTGCTCCATTATGCAGGTCTGTTCCTGTGCTGTCTGCTGCCTCCTCTTCACACCTCATATTGCCTTTTTGCCTGGCAAGACTCACGCAAGGAGTACAACTCCAACAGCTCTGAGACGAGTCTAGGGCTGAAGCCACAGCATCAGCAGCATGTGGTCCAGCTCAGGACAGTGGGCCCCAGGGCTCTCGGTGCATTACAACTGAGGAGGTCACTGTACGCGTCGCTCTGCATAATACATATACAAGCCGCATAACAGTGTGAAAGAACATATCAAATACGCTGCAGGTCACTCTGATATGACACCTGAGCAGCAGAGTGTGGTAATTTTTAATCTGGCATCTGTGTTTCTGTGTATTACTGTAAATTGCATACTTCTATCCCTTGTTAAAGCTAAATATCACAGAGGAGCTTTACAGTGCACATTGTGTGTAGCTGTACATCATATTATAGAGGAGCTGGGTTTTACTTATCTGTTGACAGTAGATATATAGACTGTATACATGGGCGGGTGTAATAAATGGTTTCTAAGTAAAGGATATATTTTATGTACAACAAAAAAAAACCCCTACCAGCTATGCACATCAGCAGTGTTTCATGAAGGTAGTCAATAGAAAACCAGCTATTTTAAGGGTGGGTACTAGAAACCAATAATGTCATATTGACACAATACAATGCCCTTTCAAACTAAGAATCAAGAGCCTTTGCAGGATCCGACCCTTAATCCAGTAACAGTGATGATACACGAAGGTAAAGTTTAGGGGTTTGTCAGTGAAGAGGCTGATACTTATTTTTAAACTGTTCACTGTCCTGAAAATGAGTTTGATTTTTTTGCACAGTTAACAGGTGTATCACTATACTGCAACCTTTAATATTGGTGAAGTATTGTGAGATGCAGTGCAAGAATCTACAGTGAACTCTACTCCTACCAACAGCACCTCACAAATAGTATTAACAAGGCCTCATTTCAGGAAGTTACCTAATTTGTCATAATCTCCTGCCTCTTTGGTTGCCACAATAAAGGAAACAATATAAATGTTATTATTATTATTATGATTATTATTATTGTTGGCTATTGTTTTACTTTGCTATCATTGTAATTAATCTATTAAATAATGACACGGTTTCTATATTTCAAAATTACATATTATGATTCGTAGTTGAAAAACATTTCTAACATTTTAGTACCACGCGAAATCTTTGCGAAAAAGGATTCCCGTTATCATTTTAGTCGCACTATAAATATCTCCCTGGGTTCCTGGCTTTTCTTTCACCCAGTGACATGAGAGGCGATGCGAGCTGACCGCACAGCCTATGTCCAGGCAAAATTGTATAGCTTGATAGGCGTTTTCATGTCCTGTGATCCCATGAATAATGCATGGGTTTCAGTACCTGAGTGTGTACATGTGTTATCAGGGATTCCGGCTCATACATGAAAACCGCAGCACCACAGAGCCCTCTCCCAGCGCTCCTGCATCTTGCTGTACCTCGGAGGCAATAAGGTGAGCAGCTGTGTATCACAGTGGATGAAAGAGGAGCATCAGGAGGTCTGGACAGTGTCTGTGTGTGTGTGTGTGTGTGTGTGTGTGTGTTTGTGTGTGTGTGTGTGTGCATACTGGACTGTGTGTCTCTATGTGTCTGTTCACGAGGAGCAAATATTTGTGCCGAGGGCCATTCCCTCCCCATCTACCCATGCAACCTGAATCCTTTTAGAAGGGAACTGGAGTGCATGCAAGTGAGATAATCAAATAAATCAACTGTGTTCGGCAGAACTTCTCTCCGTCTGACATGTAAATATTAAGCGCATTAGGACTGTCAATGAAACGAATATACACGAACGCGGGAGCAGCGGTCTGCGGTGATGTCATCGGGAGCGTCCGCGTGCCATTGGTGCACGCGCGTGCGTGCGGATCGACTGCACAGATGGGTCAGTGTTCTAGGTGCGAAGTGTGGTGGTGGTGGTGGGGGGGGAAGGTGAGGCTAAGCACAAAGGCCTTGTGTTGGCGTGCGTGCGCCCGCTCTCATTAGCATGCGCCGCTCTCTCTTCGAAAAGCGATCGTTTCGCTCCAAAAGCAGGGGAGAGAGAGAGAGAGAGAGAGAGAGGGAGAAAAAAAAAAACCAGGCAGGCACATCACCCTCCTCTGAAGTTCCTTCCGAGCTCGCCAGCACGTGGTGACCTGTGCAACACCTTTACTAGGACAGATGGCGGGGAAGGGGGCGGCGTGAGCGGCACAAATCTGCCAGAACAATCTGCTGCTAGCAGGTGTCAGCTAATTGTCTCCGAGCACAGGCAGCGATGAGCACGCCAGCGCTACCTGAGTGGAAACAAATATCTTCATTTACCCCTGCCTCGTCGAGGGAGCGCGCTTCCAAGAGCCGGAACATAATAAGCAACCAGAACAAGGAGGAACCGGAGGGGGAGGCACAAGCGCGGCTTTGTCAATCAAAGAAAGGCGGCAGTGTTCCCGTCCTGCCGTGGCTCATCACAGCTGTGTATAGGAAAAAAAAATGGGGCTGATGACAATATATATCAATTTACAAACTGTAAGGAAATCAGGGCAGGAAACCTACAAGGGACGTGGATCAAACGGGCCTGAACATTTCCTCTCAGAATACTTTGAATAAATCAATATTGGCAACGCTTTTGCTGATTTCTGTGGTTTGGAAAATAAAAGAAAGGAAAGCGGAGTTAGATATATATGATCGCAAAGCTCCGGCGCTTGCATTGTGCTGGCCTGAGAGGGCTCTGTTTGGAGCCTTTTAAAAGAGCACTTGTAGGGACACAGACTGCAGGGGGCACTGTCAAATTTGTTTAGCTGGTATCTTTTTCCCTTTCACTTTTTCCACAAACTACACAGCGTCTTTCCCCCTTGAATGCATAAAACTGGGCCCTGCTTGCATGGATAAGGATTGTACTCTGTTGCTTTATAAGCAGTTTATTATTTTCTGGACGTGTGCGCAGCTCAACATTTCTTCACGTTCTGAAAAAGACAAGGAACAGTAATATATTATTATATGCGGAATATGTCTGTATTTTTAAAAAAAGAAAACAAAGCAAAAAAACAACAAAAAGAAAGAAAAAAGATGAGAGAAAAACAGCACAGCTGTCATTCTTCAGCACCTGCAGGGGCGTTCCCCTGTGGAATGGGCTCATCATGTTTACATTTATTTTTATTCTGTTTACAGTGAGATTTAATTTTTGAAGAAAGTTACAGTTGTTTGCAATCATGTTTTGCTCAATACTGAAATATTGTATTACCATTTCCTCCAAGCAGAGGCCGCTTTGGGAGAAGGCCTAATCTATTTTTAAATCTGTATAAGGCACTAGCTCTTTAAAAGCCTCTCTGGATTCTGATTGATCCCTACCCTGCACTCTTTCCCTGCTCCAGTCCATTAAGGCTTGCAACTGTGTGCAACACATGTTAGCGGAGACTGTTAGCATAACTGTGCCCTTATTTTTTCCCCAGTTCCAGACCATAAGGAACCAAATCAGGTTAGAGCATGCTGCTTCTCAAAAAGCCCCCGTTGCGATCCGAGCTTTCCTCCTATCTATATTTCAAGCCCGAATGGCAACGGTAAATACCCTGGGTGCGCTCTCGCTCTCTCCCCTCTCTTTCTTTCTTTCTCTCCATCCGTCCCCTAATGTTTTCTCCATTCCTCTCCCCTCACATCTCACCATCAGCCTGATGAGAGGCCATTAGTTAATCCAGCACCTACTGGCTCCCCTCTCCCTCAGACCAGCTGGAGCACAAGGCAGGCCTTTGCCCTGACGGCAGGAAAGCCGGACCCGACCAAAACCAGCAAGGTGGAATTTGCCTCGTGCCCTTGACTACCTGCCTGGGTGAGACAGGCTCAGGTGAAATCACCAGAAAGTCAAATGAGATGAACCCCCCACCCCCTTAGATACACACACACACACACACACACATTCATGCACACACACACACATACACAAATATGCTCAAAAACAGCACCCAGTTGCATAGGGCTAATGCAAGGTTAGGCCATCCACAGACATGGTCCAGATTCAGAGGCCTTTGTCTGGCTTTAATCAATTTGGCAGCAGCAGTTTACAACAGAATATGCAATTAAATGCTTTACATTATTCTTTGGTGTAATTTTGTTATTGCATTTGTTGCATTTTCTATATTTAGTAAATTGTAGATGGGTATACTATCTTTTAAAAATCTATGAGTATTATTATTATTATTATTATTATTATTATTATTATTATTATTACTATTACTACTACTACTATTACTACTACTACTACTACTATAATAATAATAGTAATAATAATAATAATAATAATAATAATAATACTTTTTGATGCACAGTTTCCAACAACTCAAATCCTTTTCAGAGCGGTTGATTGATTCACTCCAGGCATGGCTTTAGAAAAGACTGTAAATACAATAATTACTGCCTTACCCTGTGTGCCCAGCAGAGAGCCCATCTCCCATGGTGCGTTAAGTACTGGGGGATGCCCCCACATCGTTTGCGCCGCACTGGGTCCTGCACGCTTCCAGCAGGCCCGCATCACAGTCGTGCGTGTCAATCACAGTCTCACAACAGGCCTGAGAGCGCAGAGGCTATGCGGCAGTTAGCAAGGCTGGATGAATCAGTCGGCGCAGAATGTCTGAATTGGTGGAGAAGGAGGAAAAAACGAGATTCAACACATTTCGCTGCCTCGGTTAAAGGAACTCAGCAGTTACTTTCCCTCTGCTTGTCTTTTTTTTTTTTACATTTTGACATTGGATATACTGGTGGGGAGGTGGGGGGTACACAATGGGAGTTAGGTTACTAGCTAGTATGTTACAAATCAGCTCGTCATAAGAATTATCAGGCTTTTTTTGCTGGTCCACCAGTTAAAACAATGCAATGTATGGCATACTAAAAGTATGCAACATTGCATTGTGTACTGCATCTTGACTTTGTGGGAAAGCCTAAATAGCTTGTCTGCTAGTGAATGCATTTGTTTTGATTTTTGTTTTAAAGAAATAGTTTTTCATTCTGTTTTGCTTTGTTTTTGCTCACATTATCAAATATTTTAAAAACAGAAACAATAACAGACCTAGCTTGCTGCTTGTGTTTTTAGGTCTGTCCATTTTCTAGGCATTGCTAACATAAAAGCTCCTGTTAGCAAGCTGGATGTCTCATGTCTCAAAGTCTAATTTCTCATTCCAATCACAACTCTCTGTCCTAAGCAGTGCATAAAAGTTAAGCAATTTTTCCATCTCAGCCTTTAATTCAACAGTAAAAACGGACTTATTAGCAATGCTCTGAGTCTCTGAAACCAAGTCACAGCCATTTTGATATACCCTTCAAAGTTAGATTAAATTCTGTGGGAGGTGGGGATGTCATCAAGACAAATTAAACCCTGAGCATGTTTACCCACTAAAAATGCAAACAAAACATCCAAGTCTACTTCCTGTTACATAACTGTTGAAATGGCTACATTTTGAGTGACACAATTCCTGTTGGGGCTGGGGGTGTCATGTACGATGTACCACAAAAACACAACAAAACAAAACAACAATGCTTTCTTTTTGCAAAAAGTAAATCTTTATGTTGGACGCCCCCTCGCTTTACCCACTAACTCCCACGGGGCTACAACAGTCACATCACTGGCGCCTTGTATTTTCATAAGTTAGGCCATAACCTCAGAACAATAATTATTCATACCTTTATGACATTTTTAAAACTCTTTCAGAAAACATGTACAATGTTAAACATAAATGGTTATTTGATGTATGGTACCAGAATTACCTATTACCACTGCTCCTTGGACATGCTAAAAATAGTCACAATACGATTGCTCAAATGCCATTAGAATCTATGTTTGACCTCTTGCAACTAAAAAAAGGGGTTTGTTCGTTAACTCTTGTCATCTGTGAAGGAATATGTAGGTAAAACATGATTTAAGGCCTGAAAGGAATGAACACAGTCAGACATACTATTGTTCTGGTTCCCTGTCTGGTAAAACTCTGTCCTACAAAACAGCCACAGAGTAGCTGTCAGAAAAAGGCAAATATGACTGGTCTTCACCACTTCCTGGTAAACCCTTAGTCCTGTAAAATAATACTGTTTTCCCTTCTAGTGCAATACATACGTGAGCTTGTAAAAACAAGTATTAACTGCCAAATGAATCAATGATTTTTCTTTTATATTGTCCTAAAAACTTTATGCATATACTTCAGTCCATAAATAATCTCCTGTACTGTACGTTTTTACATACTTATGAAACCGAGGTCTCAAATTAACCAGCAACTCCCCTTTTGAAGGCAACATTCCAAGGCTGAATGGGTTGTTTGGGGGCGGAAAGAGCAGGGATCAGCGTAAATCTTGAGCAAACATAGCTAGATAGAATTTTGTTGTTGTACATGATGAAAAAAATCCATGTTAACTAAAATTCCATTTCATCCGCCAGTGTAAGATTTGCGTTTGATTTATCAGAACAAACCAGTGAAGGGCTCCTGCTTCCTTTATATTTTTTTTTTGTGTGTGTGTGCGCGTGTAATTTTATGGTGGCATTGTAAAATGGAGTGTTGATCCAGTTATTTTATACAGTTTTTTTATTTGACAGGGTTTATTGTGCGTTATGTTGTAGCTCATTCCTCTGCTCTACAATGCCCGGCCATGTGTAATTACGACTTGTCTGAGCTGCGAGATGGAGCAATAGGTGAAAGAAAATCCACAGGCGCACTTGATTTATGAAGCCCCGTACTGTATCAAAGTCCTAATCTTGCGCTTACCTTAGCTTCGGGGCAAACTTACTGTAGAACATGCTTATGATTAGCACTGGGCTTAAGCTGCACTCACTCCTGGCTGTGGGACTCAGAGGCCAGAGCTGTGCACAATACAGCTTTGGATCCTGTCCAGCTGCATCCAATTCTTTATCCCCAATGTTCAAATACCATCTTTACTGGGAAACCTCTACATATATATATGTGTGTATATATATTGCTTTTGAAGGACTGTTGCCATTGATCACTATAATCAGTAGAGTTTTTAATTAACAGGCAGTGTAATAAGAGTTTTACTTTGAGCATCATCATCTTTGAGCATCCGGTGGCTTGACCTGATACTCAGAATACTAGCCACACAATCACAACAAACAACTACTACAGACAATAGCCCCTATCAGTAAATTTTTTGATTGAAGGGGGAAAGGAACTGCATTCCAATCCCATTGCATTTCCTCAACTGCAATGACAGTGTCCCAATTATGTCTGTACAAATTATCTGGACAGAATTTAAAGCGATGTTCTCATGAATCTAAGAGAGAATGTGTGTGATATTCATGCTGTGCTCCTTGTTGGAATTCATTATGGTTCCTGACAAATACTATGAGGTGATTCCCTTTTCTAACACACATGCAATGTGAGGTTTTCTCCCTTCCTATCATACAGTGGTGACAGAGACAGATGAAATATTTTTTTGTTCCCATTCTGGATATGATGCTCTCTTTTTATGTATTATCATTTCCCAGTTTGTTTAAGCATGCACACTACCTGGTTAACATCTGCAATTTATCAACACAGATTGATAAAAACTGCATTTTTGTTATATTGTGATCCAATAATTACACAATTTTTGAATTCATTCTACCAATCATCTGAGTACTGAGGTGCTATGGATCAAGTAGCTTTCACACAGAAATATGTGTGATTGAGGATATCTGAAGTAAAGAAGATGACATTTCTGTGTTATATTCTTGTATCCAAAGGTAAGGTAAAGTTAAGATACTGAAAGTGTACTAAGGAAAAAAAGCATACATTTGTAAACCTTAAGTCAACAACTATTCACAAATAAAAGACCTGCAATGTCAATAATGAATGCTGGTAATTTCTCTTGCAAGGGAATGCTGGGACGTTGTATGAAATGCCCTTAAAATATACGATGCTCAAAATCGGAGTTATTACCTCCTTTTCTGAATGTAACATGAGCATCTAACCTATAGGTACACGGCCCCACGACAGTCTTTGGCAGTGTTCTCTACTGGAGACAGATTTGTGTGTTTTACTGTTTATCCTCATATTACCTTCCCACATTACAGCCAGTGAAGTGCATCATTCCAATATGGTGTCATCTGTTCTCTGCCACAGCTCAGGTGCTGGGGAGCGCACACACGACAAGATGTCTTGACATTGAGGTCATGTAATGGAATAAACAAACCCGTCGCAGATTTCCATAAGAAACGAAACCGGTATGAAGCGTTTCCTTTTTACTAAGTTGGGTGTGTGTGTGCATACATGGTAAAATACACAACATTTTCTGTATTATTATCACAAGCATTTTACTGCATTATATGCTCGCCTTCTGCACCCATGCGGCTATGACTGCAAACATGCTCTGTTCCCTTACTTCAGCCTGCCACAAAACTACTGGATCTTCTTTATTCCACTCCCTGGATACAGATATTGTTTGGTGTCTGAACACATAACTGTCTCTTGGGTAATATGGTGTAGACATAACACACACCCCTCCCAGTTATCCAGCATTCCTTGTAAAAGGAGCACTCTCTGGACTACCATTACATGTCTGAGACAGCTTGCTCGGCAATTCCTACAGTGTATTTTGGAACCACTTATGTGTTTAGACACAAAACAATGTTGGTAATCCGATGAGCAGAGAGAGGGACGGCTCACTGTTCTGAGGTGTCTCCCAGTCGGCCCTTGCAGTGTCTTCTGCTTCCAGATGTCTCTCCCTGTAATGTCTGCATGCATAAATCAGATCAGCGCATGGAAACCAACGCTACAATGTCCTTCGTACACTATGCAATTACAAGGACAGAGATTCCGCTCTTTCATTCTCAGCAAAAGAGGAGCCAGGCGCTAAAGAAAGTCGAGGCGCTGACGCTTGAACGGGCCAAAACACAATTTGGAAAGATGGTCATTTTAAGTAGAGCAGGAAAGAAAAGAGTCTCAGCCAGTGAATGGGCAGAGGCAAAGGCTATGCAAGGGGTGCTGTGAAGATTTCCTTATAATATGGCATTTTATTATACAATTACGGCATAATATGGCCAATTTTCATAACTACTATAACTGGTGGCTGATTTGCTGCAATGATTCATATCGTCTGAAATTTGGCAAGCAGACAATCTGATAATACAACAGTACATGGAATAGACAACATCAACAACAAAAACTCGTAAAGCAGAGTTAGACATCCAATCATTTCACATGGTATGGGATACAATAGCATGGTATCATTTTTCAAAAGCAACAACATAATGGTTATTATTGTTAGATGTGTTACAGCACACATCTAACGATACAGCACTACTGACACAGAAACTGAGGAGCCTGATATGTGGAGCTCAGTTCCCATGCTCCTTCAGTGTTGTGTTTCGAGGACTGATTGACAGATGAAGCTCAAAGCTGAATTTAACTGTGGTCATTCAGACTTTAAAGAGTTCAAAACCCAAAAGTAGGGGAAAAAAAACATGGGCACATCATTGCCACCCTTGTAGCAACACGTATAAACGTTAAATGTCATGTTTTTAAAACCCTAACGGTTGGCCTGCCAATTATTTACACACGAAGGAAGCACTTTCCCTGTTATTGCATTCTACCTGTTCTATGTCATGATAACAAAAAAATAATAATAATAAACAAGGGCTCTCATAGTTGTCAAAACCAGCCACAAAGTCACATTTGATATGTTAATATTGAGGAGATAATTCATCAGTTAGGCGTTTCATTTGTGTATGAAATTAGCAGGGCTAATGAGCTGCAGTGCGGGCCCCCTTTGCCTGTGGCCTCTGCCCGAGTCTGCCAGTGCACTTTTCAGCCACCGTCGCAGCGGAAGCATTTGTATATTTTCTGGTCACTACACACTCAAGAGCGATTGTAAATGATCATCACTTAACTGCCGACCAGCAGCGGGGCCTGATGAATTTTCATGTGCTAATTGGTGATGCAAGTATCTGCATTCCGCTTCCGAGACGAAGATTCAAATGTATGGTCGCGAGGCCCTGCCCTTCAGAGTAACGGTTGTTTAGCGAATCGCTAATGATGCTGCTGTCCTATAAAGCTCATCAGAGGGCTTTGCTGGAACTGTGATTAAGTAAAAGGCAAACTTGTGTCAACAGTTTGCACATTTATTTTAGCTTGGTTTGTTTTCCCAGAACGCCGCAGTGCGAGGAGGCCAAATGACCATAAACAGGCTTGAAGAGTTGTAGTTTACCACAGATACTTTACTTTATCTACTGTAGTAAAGTCTGGCTTGTTGGAAGGGCTGCCTCAGACTCTTTTTACATTCATGCTTATACAGTATATACACAGCACCTGAGAAGATTACCCCTAATAGGCTGAACCTCTCTCATTTGTAAAATACCCCCGTTGCTATTGCAGATGTGTAGATGTGGTGTGTGTGTGTGTGTGTGTGTGTGTGTTAATAAACAGAAACACTTGCATAGCTTGGGAGCTGTTTTTCCTAATAGTGTAAAGACAAATGTGTTTTTTTTAATTGCAATGCTAACACTGTTGGAGGATCCAGATGTTTGGAGAGTTTAAAGAGGGCCTTAGAGAACTGCAAGTTTGATAATCAGAGAATTAATGGCAGATCAGTCTACCTGATTTCTTTTCCCTTTTTTATAATTATTGTCCCACTTCCTTCCTAACGTATTCTGAAAATTCTCTGGTTGAATATCTAATGTACAGTACAGGAGCTGGACATCAAAAAAAAAAATGAAAGTAATGGACTTATTTCACATTCGCTCACTCAATAAATCAGAACTCTTTGAAAATTATCTTTGGTGAATGTCATGTTTTATGTCACATTCTAACAGGTATGGGACTAGCTAATGAGTTGATCTTAGGTTGTGCTGGGTGTAAAATGACAGACTGACATTTCATTTAAGAATTTATGGCTTGTGAATTTATGATGGGCCAATTCATCTTAAGGCAGATGTAAGTCCTCGTCACATCTCGCATCCACAAAGTGCCGCTGAAAAGCCTTTGGGCTGGCAGAGGCACGGGGGAAGTTCCCATGCTGTTTCCGGTGAAATTTATCATCATAGATCTGTTGACTCCACTGTCTTCGGTCGCTGTGGATCCCTGTCTAGGAAATTGATATCTCTAATTCAAACGAAGCTAATTTGTCACAAGTGGCACAGAACCGTGCGTGCCCTATTTTTACCGCTTTCTCAAACCGGGGGGAGAGACAATTTCTTCACAGGAGGAATGAGAAATCATCTTAACAAGGTATCACTGTTATATAAGCTGGAATGGGAGGCACTCTCCCTTGCCTTGTCCTGGCCAGTGGTCAGACATAATTATGCAGAGGTTAGCTGATTGTCCTGACAACTCTCCTGGCCACGCTCATCATCACATTAAGAAGGGCAGAGGATGGGACAACTATTTACCTACTGCCCTTTTTTGAAGACGCAGCAACAAGTTATGTCTCTAAGGAAAATGTTTGTGATGTAATTATGCAGACATTGTTCATGGTATCTGTGAGACTATTGTGTGTCTTTTTAGGAAATAATGAGAAAAGCCTGTTGTGTAGGGTGAGGTGAGCACATGATGTCACGGGGTAAACACTCTAACACCCAGGATTTTACACCAAAGAATGGGTGGCTCACAGGAAACGCTGCGCTTAATGTGGTGAGATCTTTGCAGAGCTCAGAGGCGATGCTGTTTCGCACCAGGAGCGCTGTGTCACACGGTACAGCTGGATGCGGCTGCTTGTGAGCCTGTGTGTGCCACTCACGTCATGAAATCACACACACCCCGACCTGGCGGCCCTGCTGGTCCTATACCCTGCGCCGTTTTGGCAGAGCTCGTGTCGCGCCGAAGCCGTGGCCTACAGGACACGAGGTGATCGTACAGGGCGCTGCACACAAACTGCGCTTTATTTGACTTAAACGGAGAGGAAGGACTCAGTAGAACTAGTGGAATGGATTCCAACAGTCATTTCACTCTCCGCTGCCTCATTGGCCTTTGGCTAGAATCTGCTCTTTTATCCTAAAGCAGATCACATCGCTTTCATCTGACTTGGCCGTGCCTGCCCTCCCAGCCTCTGTCCGGCTGTGCCGTACCACAGAGGCAGAGCAGCGCAAGGAGCAACAACGTCTAAGATCTGCGCAGTAGAATGCAGAATGCCTGTCTGATCAAGCTACTGCAGCCAGGGCTCTCTCCTTAGTATGGCGATGCACACTTGACCTCATTTATGTTTTCTCCCTCTGTGTATGATACTCAATGGAAGTGGAGCAATCATACGTCTTTTAAATAAAGCCTTTTAAATCTAAGCTCCGAAGTCTAGCGGCACCACCCCTGACCCCACTTTACCAGAGTACCTAAGGGACTCTTTAGAGTTGGATTCCTGAGACAAACCAAAATATTTATTTCTGTACATGCTCCCACATAAGATGCGATATTGACTCATAATTTGATTAATCTGTCAGTGTTTGTCACAAACTACAGCCAGCATACGCATATTAACAGTGTACACAACACAAATATGCCAGTGAATCTTGTGAGAGCATGCAGAAGCTACAGAAGAAATCAATATTACAGTAAAGTGAGCTGTTAACAAAGTTGTCCCTTAGCCTGGCTTGGGAAACAGCTCCTGTTGTTTAATAAGACCTTGCACATCTCAAATCGATGAAAGCGTCCCCATTTGTTGTTGGATCAATGCACTTTTTCGAAGGTCTTTGATATATAACATGCGGGGGGTCCTGGAAAAAGCTCCCCTTTTTTTGGACGGCAGCCTTCAGAAATAACACATAATTCATTTCAATATTTTTGTAAATATATATATATAACAGGATCTAATCAATTTCAGTATGAATTTAAAATATACATAATGACTGGGGGACACAACTTAAAAGAAATTCACAGAAAACCATTCTCAATCATTGAATCTAGTCTGGACAATATGTTGAAAATTTCATATTATTCATGGTTTTATTACAATTATTATTCATATTAATTAGGTACAGAAGCAAAGAGGTCAGAGAATGTACAACTGGTTCTGCTTTGAGACACATATCCTGTATTAATTTGTACAAGTACTGTTTTTAGTGTCTGATGGTCTGATGATGTGACCAAACAAGAAACACGCACCAGCTAGCGAGATGGTGAATGTTTTACTTGGCTGTGATGACATTTAACAAAAACTTTAATTTCTCAATGTTGAACAGGTGAGCAGGCAGTACAGATACTAGTGTGGTAGCCTATTAGAGCGCTGATTGTATAACGGCATGTGAAAGGAGTTAGCAAAGACCACAAACAATTATGAATGTGTCTCATTTCATAAACTCCACTCACAGTGACCGCTTGTTTAGTTTGTCCCAGATGTTTGTGCAATCGGAGATGTGGAGATAAGACTGATCAATGGTGCCCTGTTTGCTGTGCAGAGACTGAGGAGCGCTATCTGTGCCTCACCCAGCGCATGGCAGCGGCTTCACACTTTCTCTCTCTCTCTCTCTTCCTCCCTCTGTGCTCTGTCGGTGCACACACTGGGCACAGTCTCTGGAAATCCACAAGGAAATAAAATATTTCACTCAAGGGATTTTGCTTGAGAGAGAAAGAGAGAAAAAAAGGTATTTATGAAAACCCACTTTCTATGCCTATGCAGAGTCACTGAGGAGAGAGAGAGAGAGACAGCGAGAGAGAGAGAGAGAGAGAGAGAGAGAGAGAGAATGTACAGCATAACATGTTCTGAATGTCATAAAAGTTGTCAGCTGATTAATATGAGCCTGATTCTCCTCTTAATCCGCAGTATCTGCGCGGGCGTCTCTCCAGCCGTATTGATGTGCGCTCCTGCTGAGTTTCTGTACTCCCAGGTATGACTAACTGCTATCTTGTTCCCGCAAATCCTCTGTCATTTATCTTCTGCTGCTATGCCGGCTGGCTGACTGCTCAGCACGACACCACGCAGTGACAATAATTTGCAGTGATCGGCCCCCTCTGCCTGCCCCGCTGTTACAAATGGCAATCGATTATCATGCAGTAGTGCTATTGACTGTCCATGCTTCACTCCTCTCTTCCCCTTTCTGTGCTGGTGCTTTAACAGCATCCTGTGCCCATGTTGTGAAAAGCATGTGAATGATTAACAAAAACCTTTCTTATAAGCCCACCTTTCTTCCCCTCACTTTTTCATGCTTGACTTTAGCGTTTTTTTTTTTTTTATTGATGTTTTGATGAGCAATCTCCCACTGCAATGGTGAGGGTATTAACACAATGTTTAGTTTATATTACAATGCTATAATAACAATGCAACTAAAATAGTCATTTTGTTCTCAGGGAGCACTCTTTGGCTTGAGGAGTTCACAGCCAATCAATGGGTCACCCCACTGCCCAAAAAATCAGAGTGAATGTTAGAAAATCTTAACCCTTAACCTTAACTTTGTCACTGGCAAGTGTTTTCAACAATGATGACTGGGAGAGGTGTCATTTAAATCAACCTTATTGATCCGGTAAATTCTGGTTTTGTTCCAAGGTAGTAAAGACAGTTTTTTTGGGGGCTGGGGGGGGTTGGGAGAGCTGGTAATTCCCCATCAGAGCTGAACTGCCGTCACCCTGTAAACAATTTCAGTGCACCTGCTGGAACAAAAATTGTTTTTCCAATCAATATCTGAAGCAATTGGGTTTCAAATTAAAAAAGGCTGCCTGTTCAGTCAATAACGGTTTTATACATAAATGATGCTGTTTGACGTGGGAAAGCGATTTAAGGTCTTATCCACAGGTAAATGCCATAAGGCTCCTAATCCCTGATGCCTATCTCAATTCTGAGCAGTATTTCTCATGACATTTCTAAAAGTCTATGGCACATTTGGGTTCTGCTCACGAGGGTGGATCACTGTTACTCTGCTTTGTCTCATAGCTCTGAGAGACTCATTTTAAAAAGGATCATTTTTTTTCCTTCAGTTGTACTACAAACATCTGAGCTCTCAAAGGCCTTTGGCAACGATCTCCAGGTGACCTCCCCTCTCTCTGATGTTATTTCAGGCAGGTTCACTCACCTATTCAGTGTAACCCAACAGCAAGTGCCAGTCATGTTAAATGCCACTCTCTTCCCGTTAGTTTCTCGCCCTCCGTGTCTCCATGAACTCTGTGTCTCCACAGCTTCCTCTACTTCCTGCTGCTCAGGTTACACATATTCCAAACATCACAGTTCAGAGATTGGCGATTTGAATTTTTTTCCCCTCTTCTTCAGACAATCCCCTCATATTCGCTTTCTGAACACCTTTGAAGTGGTGGCAGTTCAAAGGGTCTCGGCAGACTTGGTGAAACCCGGCCCATCGCTTTCCTCTCATTTCTGTAATTGGTCCTGTCTGACGCTGGGTTTGAACTGAGGAAGTCGGGCTTTAATGGCAAAACTAGGAGCAGATTTAATAGCAGAGAAATAGGAAAATAATGTGGGTAGACGTACAGGAAGGAGCATCAAACAAACACACCAGTGAGATCAGTTTAGGGAAGGTGTCCCTATTAGAAAACAGATCCCACTAAAGCGATGGCACAAACTGTACCGACTAAACTGGATTGAATGAGACCTGATCTGTGTTGATGTGCCACTGTTTTGTTTTACATAAATCCCCATTAGCTGCTTCTGTCACTATAAATGACTTGCTGCTCAAGTTCAGGTTAAATGGCTCTCCTTTTTTGCATTCTGGAATAATTTTGCTCTAAACAGATAGTATGATGCAACGTTACAGGGGGAAAATAACAAAAAACCTTGCGTATGTTGCATCTCACTCTGTGAATATTAACATATCAGTTGCTTAAACACTCATAAACCTTTTTTTGACAAAACATGAAACATATTGATGGTTTGTCCCCAACGTCCTATATCTTCACCATAAACACCTGTTCTGAAGGGGAAATGCTGAATGTTTGATCTACAGTCAATATGTATTTCAGAACTATACTAATTCTACGAAGTTAGCACCTTAGCAGTGATCTCAGCTATTTTGGCTAGCAGACCATTTTCACTCACAGCCCAACAATAGTCTGCCTAACGTTACTTGGCTGGAAATGGAGAATATAGTGGACTGGATTTTAGGTGACTCTTTTGAATCCATTAGTCACTAAAACAAAATCAAATTCAACAAGAGAGTACAACAAAACCTGCTATTTATTTGTTCAAAAGTCAGGGTGTAGAAGTCAGACTTCTGGTATAAGAAGGTAGACTGGCCTACTGTTAGCAGGGCTGCTAAGCAAGTTCCCAGACTGCTAACATGGTCAAGAGCAGGAATTGATGATATCTGTAATTTTGACAGAGCATGTCAGTGGAAGAGCTTGTTTACATCTACTGAGTGGTATATTGGTTCAGCATGCAGTAGATTAAGGCGCTTGCAGGAAAGCATCACAAAATGATGAGGAAAAAAAATCAAGGCAAGGCAGTTCAAAAATGTTTGACTGGTGCATCCTGCAGGCTTAGATGATAGGAATTGGTTTTTGGAAGGCATGATGAGGCCAAAGATCCTGATACAAAGGGCAGTTACAATGATTTAACCAGAGTAATTATCTATTATACATATGTGAGACATGCACATATATATCAAAAGTATTCATGAAAACCAACTTTCTATTCGACACACACCCATATCAAGAAAGGAGGAAGGCCTACACCTCCTGTGAGCATGCTGTTATTATGGAACTTTTATAGTACATCCAATGCCTTTACCTCTGAAAATAAATGTGTATTGTGTAACGTAATGTATAACTCAGTTACAATGTGATCACTTCTCCATATTAGTGTGGATATTATACCCGCATCTGAGAGCCTCACTATATATTTTCCTATCTGTGACTAAATGTGGAGCCTTGTGACAGATGTGTCCTGAGATGACTTACTCACAGCCTCTGAGTGGTTGGCATTTCCCTCTACCAACATGGCAACAGGATCACTTCTCCTACCACGCTTCAGATTTGCCTTTCCACCAAAGAGAAGGCCTTGCATGTGCTTACTGATTCTATCACACCAGAGGTATAGTGATTTGTGTTGCCCCAAGTCCCCTGAACACAAGGCTTTCAGCATAGTTAGCTATGAAAAGCTATGAAAAGATGGCAGAACTCTGTAATTCAAAGCATGATCTTGGCTTACTCAAAATATTTATTCCTTGTACAGCAATAGAATCAGGCACCTGCACAGATAAATTTTTTTTTTTAACTTATTCTCTACAAAAACCTCTCAACATCAGGTTGCACATGCTAATGAGGTACACATCTAAGCATGTATGAATGTGTATCTTTGTGTACCCTAGGAGAACAGTCAGAATTATATCAATTCAAACCCTTTTCCTCTCCCCATCACCAGCCAACGTGTGTGTCAGTGCCGTATAATCTTTTGTAATAGATGCTAATGCAGAAACACCTGTCACAGAGGCAGAGCGCATCCTGTAATATCGTTGTAAGCAGATTACACAGTTTAATACCAGGTATTTACGCAGGAATCGTATATTTAAGTGCTTATTCAGTGTTTCATAAACTAATGAAAATTGTAAGTTTTATTTCCTTTTTTTTTTTTGCTTTAGGGGATCTTGCATATTAAAGCACCATCAAGGCCAAGAAATAAAATCGCACATTTACAGAAGTTGTTTTTTCTTTTTTCCACATAAATTGAACACATTAAAAATTAACTTTCCATGACCATTTTGCATGGCATCGGCAATGTATGGTTCCAGATAAGAGGCCCAGTTCTTGACGCTGAAGCAACATAGAGGCTTAGGTCTGTTATCTGTGCATAATTACTTTCTTTTTCTTTTAATCAAACAATTTGCCATGCCACCCTTTACAACCTCCAGCCCCCCACTTCCCCTCCACCCCATGCTCCATTGCCCCCCCCCTGCCCCCCCTTCAGTAACAGCCTGAGCCGTGAATGAGTGAAGCTACGCCTGACAGCCCATAGAGAGATCTGCTATCCTGGAACTTCTAAGGAGCTCATTAAGCAAAGGTGTGATCTGCACATCTTCTTAGGTGACGCTACCGGCTTCCGCACCTTGATTGCAGCAGCAAGTAAATTATATTCACTGTTAAAGGAAGGAAGAGGGAGAAGAAGGCATCAAACACCGAGCTGCCAGCCTCCTCGAAGTCCTGTCTCCCTGAAGGCTCACCTCCAATCTCAGTTGTCATTCTTGTTAGAGTCCCTGTCTAACTTCAGGTCATCAAGCTAGCAGTTAACTTCATCCTGTGTTGTGTGATGTGATATTACTTTATTTCCACAAATAAGGGAAAGCTATGCTGATTCTTTCTCTTTTTTTTCTTTCGTCCCTGTTGTAGTTTTTTGATTAGACTTGTGGATACAGTCTTTGCAAGCACCAATTCCCAGGGCAAGAATCAGACGCCAATGAGACATTGACGGATGTCTTTTTTGTTCCAGGGGAGAGCTGTCGTCGCAGCGATTCTGACATGTTGTACTCGTGCTACGGCGCTGACATGAGCCGCCTGCTGCCAGCTCGCACTGCCACCGGGGAGCATGCTGGGATACGCTGTGGTGATTCACCTATTACAGCTGGCTCCATAGCCGTGTGGTCCCCCGGCCCCCCCATGGCACACGCCTCCTGGAACACCGGCTGTGGTCTGCAGAGGGGAGGGGGGCAGGTGTACACGGCAGATACACACTGAACAAATAAAAGTCTTAATATTATTCAAATGAAAGCTATGAAATGAAAGGGATGTCTAAGTCTACCTTCTGGGAGACACAAAAGGGAGATTAGTGTAAATCGTTGCTTTCAAAAACTGCCAGGTAGAGATGTAGTCAAACTTCATGTTTCCTCAGCTCCGTTAAGCCCTAAGCAGCCTTGAAGCATGCTCAGGTGCCTATTGCTTTTGAATGTATGTATTTCTTGACATTAATCCCCTATAAGCCTTTAGAGCTAATGTAATCTAATTAATGACTATTTTACAAGCCAGCTAGAATCCAGACACTTGAGAGGCCATGTTTTCAGTCAATGTGCCCTCAAAATGATCATTTTAACTAAACAAATTAGGTCTGAAACAAATAACACATTACTGAACACCTCCTTTTGGTTTGTTTCACTCAAGCTTCTTTTGGATACCACAAATGCTAAAGCTTTTATACTCATGTCAACAAGTGTATACCTTAATTAAGGGTTCCACTGTCATTACCTCAGGGAAACAATACATATTTTGATATTCCCATCATTCAAGTTCTAATAAACAGAATGTGTTCTCAAATATTTTACTATGTAGCTACATCATCCATGTGGTTGCCTGCTTGCAAGGAAGAAGTTTAAATGATGCACATACCGAGATCAAGCCTTGTACACCATCACATCATCTGCCTCTGTATTACACTGTACATAACTGACATGTAGCACAGGGCACATTAACCCAGATTAGGCTTTCATACTTCTGCAGATGAACCAGTTGGAGTGATATATGACACATAATACTGCATCTATTGCACAGAAAAGGGTAATATCCATGTGCATGTGTCACAGTAAACACAGGGGCAATTAAAATGTATGAATGGTATTTTTTGGTCAAAACAACTTAAACAAAAATAAAGAAAAAAAAAAAAAAAGGTACAAGTGTGGTTGCCAAATTTGATACATTGTTAAATGAAAGAGGGGAAAAAAGCACTGAACAGAAACATCTAACTAAAAGGATTTCAGTAAATTTTATAGCAGTGTGTAGCAGTCTTCACAAAGCCCTTGTTTATACCTTAATACACTGCCGTATTTCCTCATACCGCTGGGGTCATTTTAACATGCACAAGAACTGATTGTGAAGTACATCATTTGGTTAGCTGTAGCACACCTGGTCTCACATTTCAGGTCTAGGGCACCTGGGGATCCAGATCTATTCATTCACACAATCAGGGCACAGACTTCATGCTAGTGTACAATGAGGAATGTCTTTGCTTCAGGCTTTAAGGCTCTGATTGATCTTTTTTCACCCCAACTATTCCGTTACCCTATGTATATGTGTGTGTTTTTGTCTATATATGTATACGCATGTGTGTGTGTGTGTGTGAGTGTGTGTGTGTGTATGTGTGTGTGTGCGCGAAAGTACATAAAACCATAATAAAATATCAAATACTTCCCTAAAGGGAAGAACAACAACTCTAAATGGGGTTGCACACCCTTTCATTTATGAGATTATCAAGGTGTCACCAATTCCTCACTTTGTTAAAACATGCAGGGTCTCCACATTGCTGATTTATTTCAAAGACATTGTTTCTTTGTTTAAAGTACTAAGCCAGTGCTGGGAAACAGGGACACGATTTGCCAAATGGGAAAGGCTTCTTGCAAGCGAGATCAAGTACGACAATAATTTACAGAGACACAAAGAAAGTAAATTTTGTCGTAATCATCTCTCCCTTGGGCTGATAAAGAAACAGAATGGGAATTCCCAAGGGTTTGAGCTGACAGGGAAATATGGTGATGTGTTTCTTGTTTTTTGAGTAACCTTAAGTTTTTTTTTTCCTATAGCATCTCTGGAGAAAAGTTAAACATCTGATGGAATGCTAGTCTTGCGTGCAGTGTAAGAAAGTAATTCATTTTGCAGTGTCCACAGTAACATTTTGAGAAGTCCTTAGTCCTTAATGTCCAGGAAAATGTATTGTGTACTACCAGTACAACAGTGTAAGATTTCAATAACCAAAATAAGATTTCAATACATGAAATATACAAATAATTATAATGCTAAATATACTACTACTAATAACAGTAGGCTTGCTAGAGACAGACGGGATGGAATTGGCTCAGGGTTATTGTACCTCTATTATTGAAAAGAAAGGAAGATCGTTCATCAATAGGTTGCACACTGTCAGTGACAAGCTCCATCACACATTCATTTAGGAGCCAGATCACAGAAAAGTCACCACAGATAACTTATCCTGCAGATTTACAAATGCTCAATGTTCAGCTCATTCATAGGACACTCACAACAGAAAACATCACCTGTTGACAGGCTACTAGCGCACACAGTGCCACTCCATCAGGCGTAATCATTATCACCACAGCATTAATACACATAGACCATATTAAGTTTTGAATTCTGAAAAAAATCATTTTCCGAGAAGGAACACACCAAAGTCATTGCCACTCTCTTCCAGAAACGCTGAAGACACAAAAACGTATTGCTAAACAATGACGTTGACTCCCTGATAGGCCTACTCGCAAATTGGACATTAACAGGGTAATTTGTGACAATTACATTTGCAATGTAAGCAGCCTACACCACAAAGCATGGCAGAGGTCAACAACACAGGGTAATCATCAGCTATGTACATGAAAAAATTTATGGTTGCCTAAACAAAGGTTTTTAATAAATTCAGTCTTTATTCCCGGGGATGCTATGGGGTAGCTAAGCCTTTTATAGGGGTAGCAATGGTGCCCCCTAGTACCACTGTCTTACTACCCCTGGGAATGGTATGTATCAATGATATGTCCACACTTTCATGTGCAAATTGTTCGATTAGAAGCTAGGTAGCTTTCTTTTATGTGAAGTTAGCCAACAAACTGTGATTTTGAGGGTGAGTTGTGTTCTGCGAAAGGTCTGAGAGACTAGTTACTAATGACCTAAAGTAGACGCTACATTAAGTAGTTGCTACAGAGATGTTCAACATAGATAACTTAGCTAACTTTCCTGGCTGACTGGAAAAGCTAGCTACATTGGTGGGATAAAACACTCCACAAAAACATAGCTAGCTAGACTGCAAACTGATTATATCTGAAATTTTAGCTTGCAATGTGGGTCATCTGTAGCTAATATTACTTAACTATAGCTGGCTAGCTACCAAACATTTCCCATTGCTACTGCTTACCCATAAGAAAAAATTCCGTACTAAAATAATAATACTAAAAATACTCAGCAATGATAATTTGTCATGAATATTTCAACAACTCTGATAAATTATGGACATGTTAATTGTGATGGCATTGTTTTTTTTAAACGATTTCTTTTTAAACGCAGGTACACTATTAACTGCATACCAAATTGTTTTCCTTTTCTAAGTTTGGCTAATATAACAGTTACAAAACGGCAGCATAATTTTGTCAACTACTGTCTCTACGGACACAGTTGCTGTTAGCTGTATGAATGAATGCGAAGTGGTGCAGAGGATTTGGTGTGAGTGTTTCAGTTGACTGTCACAGCTCCATGAAATGGACGAGTTGTCTGTGTTTAGCAGCTTTTGAATTGTGTTATATCAACAAACTCTCTTCATAATCACCAGATCTGTGGTCACATTTTCTCCAGGGGTATTGTTGGAAAGGACAGTAGATCATGAGACTGTGACTTTGAGGCTGGATATCTGGTCTGGATCCGGCTTAAACCAATTAGCAGCATCTTGTGTGTATTAATTGGATAATGTTGTCGGCCTA
The DNA here is from genome assembly GCF_013368585.1 of Megalops cyprinoides. Taxonomy (NCBI): domain Eukaryota; kingdom Metazoa; phylum Chordata; class Actinopteri; order Elopiformes; family Megalopidae; genus Megalops; species Megalops cyprinoides. The sequence goes on along the minus strand of NC_050593.1, from coordinate 14,439,933 downwards.
AACCTTGATTCAACATCCAGTTCAGGTGAAATGTTGAGTAAATTTTTGTAATGAAGTGATATTCACAGTCTGATCCTCATTGTGTCCATGGGCTTTTCAGTTGAAGGTGCTCTCACTGAAGGCAAGTATGCTTTTGTGCGCCGTCACTAGCCTGAAAGCTAGGCACAGTACGGCTTCAGAAGGACTATAACCAATATTTATGAGAACCATATCACGGCACACAGCATTGTGTGAACTCTATAACACATTCAGCTGTAAATTAGTAGTAGTAGATTTTGTAGGCAAATTATTTGTTGTCATTTTGTCATGTTAGAGAGCAACCCCAATGGATAATATTTGAAGAAGCACTTTGCCATGTGCACATCTTTAGAACACTATGCTCCACCCTTTCCATGCTATAGTATAGCTTAGGCATATTTAATATACAGTATAGGCTAGACATATTAAATTTAATTATTATTTATTTTCTCCTCTCTCTGTGATTAATTGTTATCATAACATAGCTACATTTATACTTTTTTAATTTTTATTTTCTGAAAATGACTGGTATCTTAAAAATATGGTTTTCTGTCATGTAGTGTAATTTTCAGCTCATCCAATCATGCAATACCTATTTTAATGTGAGTTAAGCCAATAGAACCCAAGTCTTATTCTGCCTGTGACAGTGAATGTGGAATTAATAATTCAATGTTTTCACAGTAGTTGTCACCTTAGCCATGCTAGAAATTAATAATTCATACAAATAATATAAAATAAGCAGCGTATTTATCATATTTGTTTGCGCTAAAATATAATTGTGTCTGAAATTACAGCAGTTCATCCAGGCTGCTTAATTCACACAGCAAAACCCATCACATCTTGTGTGCAGTCCAAAGGCACAATGGCTGTTGAAATATGACTGCTCCAATATTAAAAACCACTGGAAGCCATTGTCTTTGTGTTATATATGGTTTGCATATAAACTTGTTTATGACCTTTTATTGCCTTTTACCTTGTTGGCAAAATGGATAATTATGAAAGCCAGATATTGTGTTCCACGATATGAGTAGGTGCATTTCTGTTGCCGTTGTTCTTTAAATGGTTATACAAAATGAGCTAAATTTATCTTGTTTGTTTGTTTTTAAAATGGCTAATGATGGAGGCGGTTGCAGACCTCATTGAAGCAGAAATATTTTTCTATCCGCCACAAATTCCATGATTTGATGCAGGTCCTCACCAGAAGTGTAACCTACTGAAGGGGTTTGTCACTCAGCATTTTGGCTCTGCAATTTCAACAAATAGAAAAAGATCAAGAAAACATACAATTATCTCTAAAAACTGGAACAGATTTTTATTAAATTAACCTTATTAGTGCATTACGGTACGCAAATGCCAAAAAAGGAGCTCCTCATTTGCATTAAGATAGATTTTTCAGGTTGGCTGCACGATTTAATTAAAGAAAAGATTAAGAATCATTAAACAAGCTGCTCTACCTTGCAATAACAGAACTCACATCTGACTCAGGTTAACAAAAACCCAGATGGTGATTTGGTAACTGTTGAATCACTGTAACAGAATGAGAATGATCCCATTAGTTCCCTGGAAAACTGAGGGAATTCAGAAATTAGTATGCTGGAACATGGCACAGTGGAAGACACACTCTCTCTGACTGGTTCATTATTGATTACAGTTTATTTGGATTTTACAAAACAGAATTGAACATATCTGTACATTCATTTAAAGCACTTTGACTGTATTCTGCAGCTGACATTAAAAGGATGAAATACATTTTAACATCAAAATAGGCAATCAAAATACAAACAGATTCCCCTTTTTTAACGTATGATCTGCATACAGTTTTTTGTAGAGTCACAGCTGTATTAACAAGTTATAAATTAAGACCTACCGAGAGTCCATCTGGCCATCGGACAAGGTTGTTGAATCCCTCACTGACATGTCAGAATGAATACCTGCAGAACTGTTGATGTCATGAGAATGAGAGTACACTGAGTGAGTTCTTTCTGACCAAATGTCAGGCATTTATTTATGATTTGCATTTTTTTTTGGGGTCCATTTGACGTTTTGTTTTGATAAAATAAAAATGTTGGGAGATTAACCCATCTAATCTACAGTAGATTGCACATCTCAAAGGCCTAAAATTCTGGGCTCAGACTAAATGTTCACATTAGAGACTTTGCTATTGCAGTGCATGGTGGGCTATGCAGAGAGAGGTATGCACAGGCATGAGGTTTGGTTGTGACTCACTTGTAATGAGAAATTCCTTCTGCAGGCCAATTTACTGGATATAACACCTGCTGTTTTTGATAGCTTTGGCTTTGTGCATATATTATCTCATTTTATAGCACATTTGTCAACAGTCATGTTAGCAGGCCTTATAAATTCAAACTATTTTTGGAAAACTCAAAATCTGTTATGTGTCCAACATACCTAACTAGGTAGACTTAAAGCATCATTTTAACTACTCCAAATAATGATAATAAATAATCTAACACATATAGTACAAGACAGAAAGGAGAAAGTGTAGGTATGTCCTCATTGTCCTGACATGGTGACAACAGTGGAGCAAATTGACTTGAGCTATATAGACAGCTACTGTATGACATAGTGCTAGCTTAAATAACATAAACATTGAACATATTAGCCAGCAGAGCACATAAGATATAGCTGAAGTCATGCTTCAGCATTTACTCATTTCAGTACTTGTTATTGGCTACCAAGTCACAAGTAGCCAAATAAATTATATTATAATATAACCCCAAAGGTCAGACCGTACCATTGGGGAATTTCACCCCAGAAATAGGTAAGACTTCTTTTGAAATAAGAATCCACGATAGAGGGTTAAAACATTTCACAGTCGTGTCACTATGTAGACTAACATTTTTCTTCACAAGCAACAAACATCTTCAATCATTCCAGTACAGAAATTCTAACAACAGCCTATAAATTGTGCAATTGTGCAATGCTCAATTAAAATGACAAATACGACACATGGGAGGGTTCGGAATTAATTTTACCATTATCAGCTAAAGCAGCTTCTTTTTACAAAATTAGGTACATTTACATGAAATACTACACTGCATTTTAAAAAAAAACAAAACATGCAAGCTTGTTTCTTGTTCACAGCTACATGGTCCAACTTCCAACAGCCCAAAACGGTGCCTTTTTATAGTTAACAAACACAGTGTTTGACAATCTATGGGAATGGGAAACAGGTGAAACCAATCACGTCAATTAAGATCATTAAACCCCAGATGTGCACTTCACAACCAAGTTGAAAAGTAACATAGGACAAATGTTTGACTCTATCAGATATCGGATATACTGTACACACATATATATAGGGCACAAGAAATAAATAACATTTGCAGTTACTGTCCAGTGGTAAGTAAATGTGTTCTGTAGTGAACCCATGTGCAGTAGTAATTATTAGAACATTGTGTGCAGATTCAGAACATAGGTCCATTAAATCATAAAATTTCACCCTTTGGCTTAAAGCATTTTTACTTTCTTATGTTTGTTTAGTTTTTGTAAACTTCTGGCTATCAAGCTCTGTATGATTCATTTAGAAATGCTTAGGAACACATGTGACATCCCACCAGAGTTTCAGCAGAAGAAACCTTGCCAACAATTTCGAGAAAAAAAAAATGCTATGTGAGTAGAAATGAATTGTATTTATTCATCTTTAATCGTTCTATTCTGGGTTAAAAATTAGGTATGCAAATTATCCTGGCAGGACTCAGTAGAAAAAGCACAGGGAAGAGGGTAGCGCTGACATCCATATTTAAAGCCGTCCCAACTCTAATCCGTTTGACAAAATTACCAACACAGGAATGCAGGCATAAAGGAACCGCTCATGCATAGCATTCTTGTGTATTACTGGAAAGCACCTGCTTTGGAACAACCAGATACAAATAAATACAAAATAATACAGAATAAAACTGCTAAGAAGCTCAAAAGAGTCCGCCATCGAATGCAATCAAGCGGCATTGAAATGAGACCAGGTGGTTGGCAGGTGGACTGGGGCAGATGTGAAGAGCTGGCAAGCGCTGTACCGTACAGGTGTGAAAATATGCCTACACCCTAATTACTGCTTTAAATGCTTAATTTCTGTGTTTCAATATTGATTGCTACCTTTCTGCTTCTCTATCCCAGTGGAATGGGCTAAGCTCACTGCGTATTTATAGGAGACTGAGTCAGTGTTTTGCAAAGCTCATTTTTGCCCATAATAACACTGAGATGTTTGATTTCCGCTTCTGCTCTTGAAACACAAGACGATGTCTTTGGAATTTTGATAGGGGAGTAGTGCAAATTCTCTGTGAAAAGAGACAAATGCTGCATGGCATTTCTCAGTGTATTTTATCATATATTGATAATGGAGCATGCAGTCGATGCCTGTGTGTAGATGCAGAATGCTGCTATCTGGATTTGTATGGATCCAGATGCATCTTTGTCTGGTCATTGATTGATCGAGCAGCCTTCTCTTGTTTGGCTTTGCTGCTTTGTAAAGTCCCTGTGAAAACATCAAGGTGCAGTCTAAGCCACTGCTTCCTGCTCTACCTGTTGTGTCTTCTGGCAATATGGGGTTTTTGGAAAAGGACAAGAAAAAAAGATAAATCTCTGCAGCAACACCACCCTGTGATTTTACTTTGTGTGTGTGTGTGTGTATGCGTGTGCACGCATGAGCCTGTTCAATATTTCATATCTCCAGGAGTAGCGTCCCATTGATTAGGGGGGCTGTCAGATCCAGTCTCCACCACGTCACCCTTGCACCTCGTCGCGCCTGAGTGTCAGCGACACTGTCGGCTGGAGGTGCATGCTGGGACCTGTTCGGGGCCGGCTCCAGTTGCAGCCTGACAGCTGGATATCCCAGGTGGTGTGACATTTGAGACGGCGGCTGTGGATTAGATGGAAGGTGTACGAGGGACGGAGGAGGGGAGGGGTGGCGATTAACTTAGTGCCAGGTCCTCATGCATATGGAGTCACTCAGGAGACAACCTGAGATGCTCTGTTATTGTCCATATGGCTCCTTGCCATACCCAGAGGACCACTATTGATTGTATAAGGAAACCTGTCTTTTTCAAGCCACACGGAGCTAAAGAGACCTACATGCTTGTTCCATTCTCCTTGGTCTTCAGGCCCTATTATCTCATTCTAAGAAGATAAAAATATCTATTCTGATTCAGCAGGTCTAATGTAAAATGAGTTCAGAGCCTGATCCCTTTGTTCATGGTCGAATGTGCACTGATTTGGAACGGTATCAGTTCTGTGTTACAAATAGACCTTGAACTGTGTAGGTTTAGTTAATGAAAGGCAGAGCATGTTACAGCAGCTGAGAGTGGATCTGCAAGGTAAGATGTAAGGAAATTTTTGGCAAGTGCAAGGCCATGCATATGCATGCACTGTGTCTATAAGTTTCTGTTGTCTGCATCTACACCATTTATCCCTGTTTTTATCCAAAATGGAAATGAATATTACAAAAATAAAATTAATAGACAACCATTTTTATTATTGTTTTCAGTGTAGACCAGCGTTTCTCAAACCTCTCCTGGAGTAACACTTGTCCTGCATGCTTTAGATCTCTCCCTGCTCCAACACCGCTGATTCAAATGATCAGTTTGTTATTAGGCAGCTTCAGGAGTTCATAACGGGTTGATCATTTGAATCAGCTTTGTTGGAGCAGGGAGAGATCTAAAACATGGTGGTACTCCAGAAGAGGTTTGAGAAACGCTGGTGTAGACAATGCTTGATGTATATTCATTTATTTATTCATTCAGGCTCTTACTCATTCACTCATTCCTTGTTTTTTCTTTACTTTAACGTGACTTGATATTTATAACAACATTTAGTTGGAAAGAGTTAATAAAATCTCCACTTTGGGCCTTTTGAACATAACCAGCTGACATCTCATAAAGCATATGAGGTGTGTCAATATTGGCGATGTGATATGAAATGTATCCGGTGCAGCAAGGGATTTGTGCTGAGAAGCCAGTAACATGACGCCTCATCTGAGCACACAGTGGTCGTCTATTGACTGGGGAGGTTGGTGTTTTTGTCAGAGCTGTTTAGAGTGAACCAGGGCCTGTAGACTCTGTGCCTGCAGTAGAGGAGGGCCCCTTTTCAGGGCCTCTGTCTTCTTAATGTATATGACCAACTACATCTATCAGTTTTATACAGTTTTTGTATTAAAAATAGCTTCAACAAACTCAAATTTTTAGGGCTGCACTGTATTCATGTCATTTTTGTCTACCCTAAAATTGAAACAGTGTGTCAATTAAAGACTATCACACTGGGCTCACCACCTGTGTCTGAAATGTGTTGCTTACCTTCCTACCTTTTTATTGTCATAGTGTTTTGTGTCTGATTCCTCTTTTGCACATTACTTGTTCTATGACATTTTCTGACACAAAACATTTCTGTTCTGCTGACAGACTTGCGATATCCTGCAGGTGATTCCTCACCAATAGAGTAGGCAAGGTAAGAATAAGTGGCCGCAGTAATTTATAATGAGCCTGAAGGTGTTTGCTGTTTTAGCACTTCAAAGTGCTCTGGTGAAAAGGAGGGAATATGACAACAGTGCTAAAATCTGTGCAGTATATATAGATCTCCTACCTCAGGAGTAAAAATCCTTGTTAAAAGCAAAGGCAATTAACTTTGTTCCCTCCCCCTTCTCTGAACATTTTTTTTTTTGTTTAAAGCATATATCATGACTTATCGTATGAATATCAGTAGAGGATAAATGGCCCTGCCAGAAACCAGATATATTTTTATGGTGTATCATTGCTAATGGTAAACCATGGCAATCTGTATTGTTACCCTTGTGTTTTGTTGAGAAAATAAACTTTTACCATGAAGCCTGAAGAGGATTAGCATTACGGCTCCCTTGTATATAAAAGTGCACGCTTCAGTTTGATGAAATTCTACATCTGCAACCCTGTATTTCTGCTGTACCTGAGGGCATTGTTTCCTTATCTTTGTTTTTACTATATGTACTGCAGAGAGCCTTAGAAAAGATAATCTTACTGAAATTAATTAATGGTAACACAACAATGCTGGAGATAAGATCGGATCGTAGGGTTTCTTTGTTTGGATTGTTTCTGTTCTGTGGCATTAAAGTTCTGGTCATGCAGCCACCCTGGCAAATTGGCTGCTATCACAGCATCACGTGAGCAAGGTCTTAACAGTAATTAATCTCCATAAAGCCCTTACTGAGGTAGGTATGATGGCTTGGAATTCAATTACTCCAATACAGTCTGACATTTTATAGGAAATATGCTGCATCTATTTTCCAGGTTAATATCAGCCACCTGAGCCTTCCTTGGCATTTGAAAACACAACTGGAGGGTTGGAACTTTGGATTTTTCCCTGTAGAGAAACATTCTCCTCCTGTTTTTTGTATTGTTATGTTTGATATTTGACATAATACACCACATAAAACCAGATCAGCTCAAATATTGTTCATATATACAGTGTATATATATGTAGAAGATATGAATCGTAGTATAGCTTTTTTCTCAGTCCACATTAAGCATAGTGATCACTATGATACATTAAACATAAACGGTAGTTAACGTGTTAAGATAAATACACAAAAAGAAATAATACTGTCTTGATATTGTAGTTGAATTAAAGTAAACATGTTTATCATTGTCACTTTTTGTCATTTTTGTCAAAAGTCATTGCCATAATGTTCTTAGACTGAGATAACGGACATGCATATGTTCACTGGGAAAGCAATTGCAGTGACATCATTGAAGATGTTGCAGAATGTAGGTATGTGAGCTCCAGAATGTATTGCATAAGATCTTTACAGCAAATGTACAACACACATTTGCCCTTCTGAATTCCCAATAGTCACAAAGCAGATGTGACAATGGGTTAACCCAAACTTATGGAGGAGGCCACATATATCAGTCACGCAGCATCTGTACACAACATGCACATTTCTGTAAAGCGCATAAAAAAAAAAAAATTATATACTTGCCCACCTTTTTAACATGTGCACTTGACATGTGGTGTTGTGTTATTGTACCATTCACTTATGTTCTGAAACATGTTTGTATCGAGGTGTGACAAATCCCTTTTACAGTTACATGCAACCTCTGGCATTCCTTCTTCTAAATTGATTTATTTTACCCACTGCTCATACTTTCTGCATGTCATGCCTTTAGTGCTTCTGTCTGGTTATTATGTGTTTTTCACCTCTCCTGCCACCGTTTGCTGTTGAGATAGCATCTCAGTGCATTTCATTTGTTGTAATGTGTTTTACTCAAATTCATTACATTCTCAGCATTTGTCTCGGTTCTGGTTAATGTTCTTTTTTCCTTACCAATGGTCATTCTTAATGATCCGCTGCTGATCAATTTTACTCCTCAGATATAATGGACAAGGATCCTTGGACGCTACATCACTACACAGTCAGTAATTGTTGCATATGCGTGTGTGCCTGTTTGTGCACGCACAAGTGCATGCAAGCAAGTGTGTACGAGAGAGGATGCGTGTTTATATAGCTGAACAGTAATTGTAATAGATGAATTATGTGTGGAAAACATAACTGTTTCAGGATTCATTGGTGGCATTCGATGCTTGCTTTTCAAAACTCTATGAGATATTTCCTGCTCTTGGGTGTATGGGCGGATTTTATCATGTTGTAATGGTGAGATATGACGTATTCAGCAACATGAGCGCATGGAGTGGCCATGCAACACTACACCACATACAAGCAGCTGGTCAATCTGCACAAATGTACTTTATTGCAAATCCTGGCCTTTCCTGCTTGATTATTGCCTCCTCCCCCTCACTCTGCCAAAACATTGGCATCATGTCAAATTCCTCTCCTTCACTGAAAAGCGGTGGTTGTGTACATAAAATCCTATGGTTTATGTGCTGACATGGGCATTTGGTAAGAATACAACGAATTGGTATTGGGTTTTTTGTATTGATATATCTGTTTTGCTATTGATTAGCTGCAGAGAGAGTCCCTTATATGTCTTGTTGAATTATTTGCATGACTGCTTTTGTTGGCACACATTAGTCAATATTGGAGCGGCCCGCCGTGCAAGCCAGCACAGGCCTATCAAGCGAACATCACGCCCATCTTCTGTCTTTATGTTTGAGCTCAGAGCTGACAGCTCGCATCTGCGTTGGAGTTTGTCATACAGGTTCTCTGCGGACGCCCGGCAGCGGTGACAGTATGGCAGCGCCATGTCCACTCTGCACGTTTCCTCATGTCAGGGGTCAGGCGGGGCGACCTGCCTTCGTCAGACTTTGATATCCAGTTGACAGGTCAGCACTGACGCAGCAGTGGAGGGCAAAAAAAATGCAGGGAATGCTAAATTGCTGTTATTTCAACCTCTAAATTTCAGGCATGTGTGTCTGTTTCCGTGTGTGTGCGTGTGTGCGTGTGTGGGGTGACAAAACAAAGATGGGTTCCTGTGCAAAACGTTAATCCAGGCAGCGAGCGTGACGGCGGTGGCCTACCTTCCCATAAATCACCGTGGTTTTAATCATACCTGCCACCTCTGCGCGCCGGCTCCCAGGAGAAATCGCTCTCCCCACCGTTCCCTCCCTCACTTGCTTTCAATTATCTGGGAGCTCTTTCTGGTGTTTATTTATTTATCCAAAGTTCATGTACGGTATGTATGCACAAATTCTCTCCAGGGGGGAGTGAGTCCGGCCTGATCCAGCGAAGACGCGCTGGACCGTGGCAGCTAACCACCCGGATGGATGTGAGTGGACCTGCTCAGACACAAGGCGAGGCGCGGGCTGCGGCGGAGAGACGGGAGGGGAGGGGGGCAGAGGAGTCAATTAGAGCACGGAGCATCATAGATCAGGGCTTAATGCTTAGGTATTTCACCTTTCACAGCTGTGGGCTGACCAGGGGATTATGCTTTCTTTCGAGCTGCCTCTAGCTTGAATACGAATTGTTGTTATGAGGTGCTCCTCCGTGTTGACCTCTAGTTTTTTTTTTTAATAAAGCAATCACATAAGACACAGCATGCAGAGTAGAACTGAAATTCACACACTGCAAAACGAAATGAAAATAATGAATTGCCAATACAATAGCACTGTGGCAAACAATTTTTTGAAAGTTTTGACATTTGTGTTACTAATATACATGCATGTGAAATACAAATATCAAATATATGCGTGTGTGTGTGCGTGTGTGTGTGTGTGTGTGTGAGTGTGTGTGAGTGTGTGCATGTGTGTGTATGTGAGGGCACATGTGCAGTTCCACGTGTATGCACATGGTATTCAGGGGAGTTAATGCAAGGATATGAGACAGAGCATTTGGCCTGACTCTGGCAGGGAGGTAGAACTTGTTCTTTTTAATGGCATAATTATTACTAATGATAGAGAGGCCACGGAGGGGCCCGTGTTGATTATAACTCACTGCTCATTCAACACATGACAGAAATGCAGAACACTGCTCCGCTGTCTGCTTTAAATGTGTTTAAGCAGAGAGAAGGTACAGACACTGTGTCACATAAACCATGGCAATGCTGCCCGTGGCACCTATCTGCTTGACAAAACAAAGGCCTCAGCAATTAGACTGTTTCATGTCATTGGACAGCCGTAGCTTTCCTCCGACAATTTGGAGCAACACTAGAAGACACCTTAAGTGCCATTAAGTGATCAAAGAGGAGCAGATATTGGATAACACAATTAGAATAAAACCGAGGAAAGACTTTTTACAGATAATGGGCCGTAAACAGACATTACTGCATACGAAGATTATTCAGATTCCTGCCTGACTCCGGATGTATCGGCTCTATTAAGGAGTCATGCTAGGGAAGGAATAAATACAATTTTCTCTTTTCTTATGAAATAGAGAGAGTGGTATAGTGTGAGAATGCATTCAGCGAATACAAGTGTCTCTCCCCTAATTGCCAATATTCAAAACAACACAGACAACAGCAATCGTTAAGGATGTAAAGTAATCCCGCAAAGAGCGTTTTTACTTCAGCTAATGTCTCTCTCTTCTCAGTGTATTTAACTGGAGGACAGAGGAGGCCACTCCTCTGGTAATGGAGATGTTAGACATGGCATATAAAGAATCAGGGAAGTGGGGGCTTTCTTTGTGTTAAACGACTGGGTCAGGCTGTCAAACTGTAATTACTGCGAAGTGCCAGGTTGATAGCTGGTCACCTGGCCCACCTGCCATTAACCCTTTGAACCCGAAGCAGCTATCAGTCAGCGGGACCAGCAGCTAATTTGTAACAGAGTTTCCAGGGGGAAGATAATTGCCGGGGCCTAATAGGGATCAGTGCTGTGGGACCGCTCCATACATCTGCCTCCCAACAAGACGTGCACCTGAGACTCAGCTGCAGCGAGGCACGCGCCGGCCCGCCCTCTGTGTCTGTGCTAAAACAAATGCAAAACATAGCCCACATGAAAAGTATAATAAATGACCCCTTTATTATGGAATTATTTGCACTGTCAGTAACCGAAAGCAAATGCACCGTGTAACTGGTCTGAATCTCCCGAAAAGTCTCTAGAAAAAAACAAAAGGAGATTCGCAATAAAGGTTCTGTTGGTCTATATTTTCAGCCGGCGTGGAGATGAGTAATGCGTCTGCTGTCATTGGCTTTATCTTTTTCCCAGACAAAAGATTTTTTTTTTTTTGGCTTGTTTTCTTCTTGGGAAACCCACATCTTTAAAGGCAATGGTAGGCCTCTTATCCCCCTAAGACCACCTATACTTGACTTTCTGTACATTGTATCAGTGCTCCAGGAGGTCTAGGAAGCATCTCAAGCCATCTTTAATTCATGTGATTAAAAATTCAGGAGGAACCCTTGTACCAGCTGTTAAACTCCGTTAGTAAGCTGTAATTCAGAGTTCAAATCCCAGCAAATTGAGGGTTAGGTTAACAGGAGCAATGGGTGGAAATGCATTATACACCAGCTGTGCCAGGCAGGTTCAGTCAGGTGAAGCCTGCATGCAACGCTTGTTAATTCTCATCTCCAAAACAAAAAAAAAAAGAAAATAATAATTTCACAGCCTCTGAAAATGTCAGTGTTGGAAGACCCCATAGAAAATCTGTGTGAATCCGGATAATGTGGAACTTCTTTGTTTCTCTGTCGGGTGAATAATGAGGCCATTGCAGACACCTTGATGGCATTTCTCTCAAATATCCCTTAAATCAGAATGTTTTTCATTTGGAAATTGTGCCCTTGCTGGATGAGAGCAGACAGCCAGATGTAATTGTGACACTGTGTGTCGGCATTATTGATTTCAGCAATGCTGCTTGCAAGGCAAAAGAGATTGATTATAACACTATAAGGAATTTAGAAACACAAAGTTAAACATATTTGTTTTAACCAGCTCTTCATAGAAACTTCGATCCTGGTATTCTTTGTAGCCTATTAGACATAAACAAAGCTGAATGTGTTCACCTCTGTGATTCGTCAATTTGTTGTTGCTTAAAAAATGCAATGTCAAAATATCGTAATACACCTAAACATCTGATAAGAGATATTTTATATATAATGAAAAATGAGATAATACACTATTAGCAGTCAGAAGCTGATAGTTTCTGATCATTTGTATGCCCTGGCAAAAATATAGTTTAGTATGCAGATGCAATTATTTTATCCTTTGCATTTTGATCAGAGCAAGGCTTTGGGTTTCTTTGACAAAGCAATGTTCACAACGAAAGTTTGCATTCAGAGTATGTTTTGGATTAAGCAGCTTTGCTGTTATTTGCTAGATGGGGGTGGTGGGCTTGTGGTGACAAGGACTGTTTATAGTTTAGTGAAAAAGAAAGGTCTGATGTTGCATCACTGTCTTATGCTAAATTACCATATGAAGTGTTATCTTCCTGTGTTTACTTCTATCGACGTGTGGGGAAAACAGAACTATAGAGGAGCTAATCTTGCTAGAGAAGCTAACCTTTCAGCAATGACAAACATGCACCCATTCTTGTTAATGTAAAAGGCCTGTAATCGTTAACTTAATGACTATATCACTTCGCATTATACATAAGACTTGGCCAACTTCTGAAATGTCATCCTCTTTATTTGACACAGGACTGCACTCACACAAGGAGAAATCACTGTTAAAGAAAGGAAAGAGAGAGAGAGAGTGAAAGAAAGAGATTAAATAAAAAAACAGGCTGCACTTCTGCAGATAACATCTGGATGACTTTTGTGTACATCTTTCTGCATCAAATGCTCTCTTGAGGACACGGCCAAGCTAAAGAAGAGAAAGCTAAGAAAAAGCTCAGGGACCATTTAAGGCATTTATTACACTGTGGGTGTGGTGACATAAATCTGTGGGAAATTGCCAAACGTGAATTTGAACAGCATGTTTTTGTTGCTCCCCCCAACCGCCATCCCCCCAACACCCCCCCCCCCCCCCCCACCAACTGTATCTTGCTCTCGCTCGCCTTTCTCTTACACTCACTTTTGCGTTTTCAGGTTGCAACCCCAATGATGTACAATCCAGTGTTCTTTACATAATTAATCCAGTGTGAGATAAAGAGCGGCAGGTTGGATGTCATCCAGTAGTATAAAAATAGCTGCACCATTTCTGTGGCTCAACAAAACGAAGATTTTTCACAATAAGAGGGCAGAAAGCACAGGCTGAGTCCTAAGAGGACTCCAGGCAAACCCAGCCAGTTATCGCATGTGTGCTGTATTTGTTTCAGTGAGAACGTGAAGCAAACAGGGGAAGCATCAATATGTGCCATAAAAAAAGAGAAACGGCTGTTTATTCTATTCTTGTCAGTAATGACATTATTTCATGAACACCACTCTTACAAATAGAGAGAAATGTTTATTTAAAACATTTTCCATTTATTTAACTGCAAGGATATTACCTGGCATTTGTTCACTTTGTCATAAAAGTGCTGCACTATGTGAAGCTATTATATAGCAATTACTGTACAATACCAATTGCAATTTAAGCTTTAATTACACTGGCTGTGACTTGCAGAGCAATTAGACTTACATGTTTGTGTTTAATGTGTTCACAAACATTAATAGAGTTTACATAAAATAAATGCCTTTTCCCTCAGTAAATGGTCTTTGATTGGGTTGCAGCATATGGCAGACTCATAGTGTGCTTGCAAAAAGAAGATTTGGGATAACAGCATTATGAGCTCTGCATAGCTGTTATTCTAACAACACTTTCTGGCTACTATTTTAGAGTGAGAGAGAGAGGGAAAAAAGGTAGAGAAACCTTTCTTGGCAGTCTGCCTCTTCCAGTGGCTTTTGCCAAGCTCTTTGAAATCCAATCAGTTTAGGGTTCTCAGATCAGCATTCCCCCTTTAATTTGCCATACTTAATCTAACTGACTTTATAGATCACCCCTCCACTTCTGAGGGCTTGTAAGTTCTCCTTATTGAGATTTGGGGTGCACAGCCTAACAAAGCCACTTGGCAGAGGACTTACACTGTCCAAGCAACTTTCAGCCATTTGGAGAGTTACCTTAGATCATTCATGGGCGTGACAGTCAAGGAAGTTAGCTTTTGTGACATTAGTTTATTTTAATTATCATTCCTATTTTATTTTCCTCATGACATGGAAGTTCTTAAACTTGAGGTCAGATCCTGTGTGGTTGCCCGCTGTGAAAATGTTACCAATACAGATCATTCTCTTTGTTTGGATCACCTTTGGAACACAGGCCTCTCTGCATTTGTCAAACATAATTGAAGGAAATATAGAGATTGTGTCATTTAAATGCAATTACTGTTATTGCACTCATAATGATCACAAATATCTCAAGCACAGTTCACTTCTGTACTCCCAGGGTTAATCTTCTCTGAAAGGTAAAATTCTTCTCATGTTTTATTTAGAGGAAGCAAAAGAGAACTTTGCTTGAACACTCTCACTCAAATTACAATGTGCGCAGAAAGGTTATCAGAACTATCAAAGGCAGGAAGTGACCGTTTACTTCTCTGGAGAAATTAGTCTAAGAATAGCAGCAGTGAAAAACTAAATGGGGGAACATTTAGCATTAGTTTAAAGAAGAATGGGCATTAGTAATTGGGTAAAATCTGCTGTACTTAATACTGTAGGTCAATATATTCAAAATTCCATAAAGTATGACTGATTGCTTTGTTGAACAGCTATTTGTTGAGTGTTTATGTCAAGTGAAAAGAAATAAGGCAGTACTAGTTCAAAAAACAAAGTTTTCCTGATGGCAGTGCTGTGTCTGTGTTGCTTTAATTCTCTCCCTGTTTTTCATTTGTATTGGACTGAAATACATGATGATAATGTATACATCAATGCTTATATTTGCTTTAATACTCCACATTAAATATTCATTAGAGTGGGATTTCTTCTTTCTTTTTTTTTTAGAAATAAATAATTGGCTTCTCTGAGATCCAAATGTAAATTCCCACTGCAGCACAGATCAAATTAGTTTGGGTGTATGACAGCCACTGGAAAAACTACACTAAATCAATGCAAAATATATTTATTTTATTGAAATAAAATAAACAGTGGTAAACACCCAGACACATCTGTTAAAGGCTTATCTGTGCATCCAGCACTAAACCGTATTATGATTTACTTAATGTGTGCATTTAATGTCTTAGCATTGCTTTTAAAGCCCCAGTCAATTGCCATGGCAGCTCTGCAATGTTGCCAAATGAGCACGTACTTATGGCATTGTTGTTCAGGGTTTCCCCATTGGTTGACTGCCACACAGTACAGAGAGGTAATATCTTATGGAACGATTTGTTTTGGTGGAAGACAGGTTAAATGCTTGTCCCCCACGTGACAAAGGTTGTCCATTCCAATTGCCAGCGCAGGCAACAGTTGAGGTCAGGACAGTTTAGTGGGGAGTGAGGGGGGGGGGGGGGGGGGGGGTGATGGTGAACTAATGAGCAGGGGAATTAGAGAGGGCTTATCCCTACCTTCACATCTACATTTATAAACCAAAAGCTCCATTTCAGACTAAAACACCACATTGCAGAACCCATCAAAATTCCTCCATTGGCATAAAACGCTTCATCATATTTATCTTTTTAATTAATTACTGCACATGCCACCGAATGTTTGCAAATGCGTATGATGTTAAAAAAAAAGGTGGGGGGGGGTAATGATATTTCATTGCAGTCTGTGAGGTATTTGTGTACACTCTGCTACCTGAACACATTTGGCTCGCTGCCTAAGCACTCAAACAGACAGAAAGGATTTTCATTTTGGTGTGTAAGAGGCTTTTTTATTTAATACCGGACTTAAAAGGTAAGCACAATCTGCCTGTGTTCACCTATGTGATGTTACAGAACGGACCAAAGGCAAGCAGCTCATGTAAACAACAGGGGCCTCATGGGAGGCCAATACATGGGAATGGTAAAGCAACACTTGATTTAATAGAAGTACTTCAGAAGGATAGGTTCAACCCGCAGATGCAATAAAGTATCATTAGTACAGCACAGGTCTCTTGTTCAAGGAGAGAGGGTCAGGATTTGGCTGGTATTGCTTTGTTTTTCATTTCATAATAAACTACACAAAAAGCCGCAGTCACAGTGGCAAAAGAGGTGAATGACGTAAGGTTAGCGTTTCAAGTGAACTTAGTAAATCAACAAGAACTTTTTACTTTCCTCCATGTCTGCTTAGTCCTTTATTTAAAAAAGTTGATTCATATAGCTGGAATTCCAGTCAAGACTTACCAGACCACTTCTCCATGATGTCTTATCAGATAGTGTAAAATTGCCATTTGGAGTAATTGGACAAATGGTAAAATTAGAGAGATAAGGAAATGAGTCAGGCAATCCTGCTCCAAATAAGGGTTAACAAGTTGGGGTCAATTAACCTTTGGTAGATGGTAGCATTCCACTACAAGCCATTTAATGAACTGTAATGAAATGGGAAACTATTTCAGTCACATGGAACAGTTTCTGTTTACCGCTCAAACGTCACTCCAGAATACAGCAGTGTAATTCCCAGAGCAAGACCCAGGTATTATGCTTCTAATATTACCCTAGACACAATTAACAAATCAGACCATTTAACAATAATAAATGTTATCATTAATTATTGTTTGGGATTGTGCAAAATGAAGAGTCTATCTTACTCTTTGAAATCTTAGGAGAATGGATGCACAATATTTGAAAATTAATTTTTGTTTTTGCCTATGTTTGGATTCAGCAATGAAATGCTAATTTATATGAGCATCAGTTTTTGAAAATTTTAAAGATTTTGAGAAGATACACCTCCAATGGTTTCCAGCAACATTTAATTAATGTGAATTGCAGGCTCAAGATTCCCTAAAGCACAACTAGTCATCCTCCAACAACCGTACTAGTTCAGCATTCGTGACCTAGGTCATGTGAAAGAAAAAGAAACAAAGAAACAAACAAAAAAAACCACACCAGTATACACAATGGGTAGAGGTATTTCTCTGAAAACACACGGTATGAGTTGGTGTTATATGTGAGTTAAATGAAGTACCCGAAACCCAGAGGGAATAATGCGGTCTTTCACTGAAGACACCCAGACTGTATAAAAACAAATGAGACGCTATTTCACCTTTCTTTCCATAGGACTTATTACCTGTGGGTCAAGGTTAGGGATCACTGGCAGGGCACCGGGACATGCTGACCTCCCACACTCTCACCCAGCCATCGGTGACATCACATCGCTAAATCCTACACCCTCTGTTTCGCCCTCCCAAGGCTGCGCTGAGCACCTCCGACATTTCATATGTGTATTGTTAAAATAAATAAACATATTCACTGAATATCGTTCCTTTTTTGATCACTTTTTCACCCTCAGGCCAGCTTTTAATATTGGCTCCGGTTTATGATTTGCAGCTTTGGCCATTTTTAATAATGCAGGGCAAAGTGTGGGTGGTTTCCCTCTGCGATCGCTGAGGCCTCTTTGTCCCAGGCTTGACTCCTTACTCCTCTGCAGGTTTAGATGTTATCAAGACCATCTTCCATGTCAGAGGCAGACAGGAAATGCAAAAAACAAGAGCAGAGTTAAAACGGAGAGCCCGGAGATGAAGAAAACTTTTTGCCAGCCCCCAATGCAACGATTTCATGCTGGGAACACAAAAGAGCATATTAAACACTAAAGTTTATCAGTACAAATTAAGTCTTGGATTCACAGTTTCTTTAATCTTTCGCATCTGAACATTTTTTTTTTCTCCACACTTCTCAGCTTTCCTCAGTTAAATGTTGAAACGAAATCCAGCCAGTACCATTGACTTCCCCTGTTAAAAATACCCAGACACATCATAAAAATTTAATTACTTCCCCCTCATTTCCATATGATTCCTTAAAAAATGTAAAATTCATTTAAAGTAAGTGGCGACTTTGTCTTTGAAGATCACGACAATTAACATGGATCAAAGCGTAGGTTCTGTAAGGATGAGAGCTCATTAGCATAATGAAATTAACTTGGAGACAAGAATCTCTAATAGGTGCAACAAAAAAACGTATTAATAATATTTGAGGAAAATTATGTTTATGCTGGTAATACAACAATTATAGACCTTGTATTCAATTAACAGTTTGTTAATTAACTTTTAGTTTATACAGAGGACATACTGTATGGTACCCAGCCCGTTTATTATTTTATTTTTCCATCTGGAAGCAGCAATTGCTTTGGTATTTCACATTTACACCAGTCATAACTCTAAACATGATTTTTTTATTTTTTCTGGAAGTATTGTTGTTTATTTTAGATAGTACCGCATCAAATTAATCCTAATTAACATATTCATACTGATAATTGCAATAACTGCAGATAGCTTGTTGCTGTAATGGGAAAATAATAATGTCTAGGGACTTTCTAAATATTGAAATGTTAAGTGTCTCACTAAGTGACATCAGCAAACATAAAGACAACTCTATTTCTCAATGAATGATTTTGCAGTGCATTATTGCTACAAAAAAAGGAAGAAAAAAGTACAAGTTACAGTAGTGTTCGATTGCTCAACATGAATGGTATTCAAAACAGACAAAAATGTACTTCTGAAATGCTTTTGCATGTCAGTGAACTTGGCAGAGTCGAACACAGTTGTAAAAATATACAGGATACTGCATGTGCACAGAGCCAAAATATCTCACTGTAGCATTCAGCCCCAGTGTGAGAGCGTATCTCAGCGAGAGCTTCAAATGCTACTGACAGATGTTTTATTGTTTTAAAGAACTGACAGTTTTAAACTGATTTTCATTTCACCCTTTCTAGATTCTGGATGTGTTTTCCATAAATGACCATAATGCACTTGTTGTGACAAGAGCCACTATGGCTAGATTATGTACTTACATAAATCACATGTGATTTGACTGAATTAAAATTAATACTAAACAGACAAACTTTAAAAACCATGGAAGCATGGAATAGAAAATGCTTAGGGTGTTGTCATCATTATTCTATTGTAAATTACAATGTAATTTATGATATTATACCAGTTATCATGATTTCATCACATTTTGTGTTTTATCTTTTGTGTTGATTGTTGAAGTGATGGTAATGTGTACCTATAGAGTATTTCATATGATTCTAAAATTATGTTAAGAACTACATTAAAAGACATAAAAATAGGCACTTTTAAAACCAGCTGATGCAGCCTCTTTCTTTCTCACTGTCTCTCAGTTATAGATGTATGTACAAGTATAGCATATTTATGGAAGTATACAAGTATGCATGCATAAAATACTGTCCCTGTTTTGTTTTGATTCCCATCTAAAAATAAACTGAAATGCACTTTAACACGAATTGAGTTTAATATTAGGAACACTTCAAAATCCTCCATTCTGTTAGGATTATTAGGGAATAATCAACAAGAGCACTCGTCTCACTAGTTGCTTCAGTTTTGAAAACAAGTCATCTCACAAAGCCAGATTGATTTTTAAGTCAGTGACTTGTTTTTATTGCTGCCTTTCTTGCTTCACACCAGATGAGTGTGTATATGTGTAATATCACATCTATAGTATTTAGTCTGAGAGTCTAACCTCTTCACTTTATCCATGGGAACTAAGTGCTCTTCCCCTGACACAGTGAAGACCCTGTCATCCCCAGCCCCTTTGGTAATTGAAATAAATCGCAACAGTACAGGACTGTTGTCTGAGGTTAGTTAATAGCTCTTTCCGTCCTGAGGATTGTGCTTTTTTTTTGGGGGGGGGGGGTTCGGTGACCCAGATTTTGTCTCCAAACATAAATAAATAATTAACCCACACACTTTTTCTCAAGCCTACGAGTGCTGATAGGTAGTCCGATAGCAGCAACAATTTGTTGGTGTTTTAGGGGTCCAACGGTGCTGTGGCGTTTCAAGCCGAGCCAAAGTATGCTCTGGCGACTACCGTGACACTGCGATTCCCATGCCCTATCACATTCCTTCCTCAGATCCCAGGCCGTTCTTTTTTTCCCTACGTGCAGTCCAGGATGTAGACAAACGAATTCCAAGTGACCTATGCGGGGGAGGACTTTTGGAATAAAGATCCCCCCTGTCAGTGCTCCTTCATTAGCCATTAGCCTGTCCCCTTATATATACTGTATATATATAGCAGTGTCACACAGAACACTGCACTCATAGTAATTATTAAATCATGCTGTACCATGTCACAGGGACTAATCCACCCCCTTTTTCTACGTACCATGTAACATTTTATTTTCCCACTTTTTCACATAGCAGAACAGTGAGATTGATGGTTCATTTAGTTGAACACCGTTTATACAGGCAGCGTATACGAAGTATTGTGTGAACCGAAACAGTTTCCATTCAGTCATTACAACAGGAAACATTTAATGCTTTGATTTCTCTCCTGTTTTCCTTTAAATGAAGGATAATTTTTTGAAGGATAACAGGAAAATATATGCATCTGGAATGATTAGATGTTTAATTATAAGAGCAGAAAGCCATGAATATATGTTCCCTAGCTACTAACATAATAATTAGAAGATATGATATTACATTCTGTGTCCATTTTACATTGTCCATCACTGCAGTATATTTGACAACTGGGGCTCTGAAATTTCTACTACCTAAAATGAATGTGATGTCATATTTGCATATTGCCATGTGAAGTAACACTATTAGCTGACACCTTTCTGCTGGACAAAGGGGAAGACTTTTGTGAGCAGAACACGCACTCAGATGTACACATTAGTAGATTATCAGGAATAATCTCTGGAGTGATGTGCGGACGGGTAATGTAAATAATGAAGGTGAGGGCTTTATGTAGGTCATCCTCTTACTCACCCGGAACCTGTGTCCATATTTCCCTCCCACTCTGTTCGCATGTCATTTGCACAAATGGTGGCACTCACATAAATATAATGTACTTAATAATGCACTGGTGACGCTTTCAAGTGAAGTGGGGGGTGGGGCTCGGCGACATTATTGGACACAGGGAACTTTCCACCTTCCCCACCAAGCAGGGCTACAAAGTGCTCTAAGAGTCAATTATTGTAACAGACTCAAATAACGTTTGATCCCTGCGTCGGCTGAGTAGATAACGCTGTGCGGAGTGCGCGGCAAACTCTTTGTAGCCCGGAACGCTCGCATAAAAGCCACCTCGGAGGGAGCCATATCTTCACACATTAGCTTGGCAAAAGGATGTGCCCGAAAGCAGAGTAAATGAGATCCCTGACTATATTTCATTTTCCTATACCCTGGGCAAATTAGATCCCAATTATCTCTGATTTCCCAAAGCTTTTCACTGAACAAGATTCCAAGTAATTCTAGAGGCTGTTCTGTCCACCGGCCAGAAAGGGAAGGAAAAAAAAAAAAAACACAATAACAAACTTGTAATTTCGGTCATTATCATATTGTTGCCCCAGCACTGCATCTAATGTTAATAATTTATGCCGATAAGCAATGGCCTGAAAACCCAACAGATAAAAATTCAATATTCATAGGTGTGGATGAATGAAAATCAAGGGATGTTGAAAGAAAAAAATAGTAGAATCCTACAATACTGTCTTGTCCACTGTAGTTTTGTAGAAAAGCTTAAAGAATCTGGGAACGCAGGTGAGTGACTGCTGGAGAAAACATCAGGGACTCTTTATTATATTTACCAAGGACTGCATGTGAAATATGGGTATTGTTTTGGCATCACTTTCTCAGGATGGTCATCATAGAGACTGGGTCTGAAAGAAGAGTTATCAGTGTGTGTCCTGTGTCAGCAGCCCTGTCTCTGTCTAAAGCCACGTTGTTGCACAGCAGACTGACTTGGGATGGCCGTATCTGTATAGGAAGTGGTATCCTTTAAACTGCTCTGCCGGGGGAGGAGTGACGGTGAAGCCAAACAGCTCGGCTTTCTCAAGTCGTTATAATCTGTTGATTCAACAGGGAAGTTTCCTGGCTCCAGCCTGGGACTTTCTCATCACGGCCTGCTGCGGCGAGCAGGAAATAATGACCTGTAGGTGCTCAGCTGTTGAAAGGAAGTTTGTGGGGCCTGATTTTTATTATACTCCAAAGCCCCCGCGTCCCCTGGCCTGGTCTCCCACGCTGTATTCTAATGCCCGTTACATCAGCGGAAATGTGCAATGCTTTTTTAGTCCTCCTGTGGCCAGTGGAGCAGCGAGCGCAGGAGGAGGAAGAAAGGCCAGGGCTTGTTAGAAGTGGAGTTTCGGGCCCAAAGAAACTAATCAACTTATTTGTGTCACGTAGAATTACATCCACTTTTTTGAAGATGTTCCATCTCTTGCTTTGAACATTCCCTTACGAGAATAATAAAATATTTAAACGTCTTCTTACCTGCTGTTTTAATCACTGTGCAAGCAAATGCATCACTTCCAGTCATTCCTGTTTTCATGTAAAGTCATTCGTTTTATTGAGTCACACGTCTATATGTTGGGGGTTGATGAAACTATATGAACTGCCTCATCCTTGGTAATTAGAATGAGAAAACTTTCTTTGAAAGTAATTATATCAGTATACAGAGTTGAAGGCTGTGTGGATTCAGAGGGCATATCCTATGCTGTATGAAGTATTAGAGCGCACACTGGCCTGAAGTTACCTTCCTCATTTTTCCATTACCTTACTGTCATACTTAACCTGCCTCATCCTGCCAGCACAATGACGGAGTTGATTTTACAGTTGCTCTTGCTTTTCAAAGAGTCAAAATATTTGTTTTCTGGAAGATGTGCAACCACATATTTTTTTTTACAGTGCTCTCAATATTTGGTATTCCCTTTGATTTTCTTTGGACGTGTAAAAAAAGTGAGGATTGACGTGATTTTTTTCCCCCTCCCTTTGTACATCATAGATTTACATGAAAAAGTGTGGATAAACAGATAGACTACATGTAAGGGCAACAGTGGGGAACTGAGATTGACGTGTTTATTTATTTCATCCCGGCTCCCACTCCTTGCTCCTGGTTTATGGTCATAAATAGTGCATGAGCTTATTAGAAGGCCTCTGCCACATTTCCTACGGTTTTGTACCTAGTGTTATCAGACAGTTTGCCAGTTCAGATGTGGAACATTATTAGCATCCCTTTTCCAGCCGTGCTCTTCTTTACCTTGAAGCAATCGTTTTTTTACAGTATATGTAAAGTACTGTACCGACCCAAATAACATTGAATATTGTATTAACTGTTAACTGGGAATAATTTACCTTCATTCTTTAAGTATAAAATAATCTATAAACAATGTCCCAATACCAG
This sequence comes from Megalops cyprinoides, assembly GCF_013368585.1. Taxonomy (NCBI): domain Eukaryota; kingdom Metazoa; phylum Chordata; class Actinopteri; order Elopiformes; family Megalopidae; genus Megalops; species Megalops cyprinoides. Next base: position 14,416,367 of record NC_050593.1, on the reverse strand, counting down.
AGTGTAGAATGTCTGATGTTAATACCCAATACTCAGTCTAAGCTGTATTCATGGTTTGTTATTGTATTCATCCCATTCAGGTCTACAACCCCAATACATAGCATGAACTGCATACGTTTTAAAACTAACTTGTGGGTTATCAATCTGCACTGCTTTTTGCACTGTAAAATTGAGCGTAGGAGAACTATGGTTACAGATGACCAGCTTACATTTTTACAACAGATGGGCATAATTGTGTGTCAGCCAAGCGAGCGAATAAGCATCAATTTTTAAATTCTTCAGTGGATGATGTTGTTGTACACAGTATCTGTTAACAGGAGCCTTGGTGCATGAATATTTTACATGAAGGTTGGGTACTCCTGCAGCCTCTGAATCCCGTGTGTGAGGACTGGACTCATGCATCTGACAGCGAGGAGGGCCTTCCACTTCCCGTGTCTATAGCATTCCTCTGCCACCCCTCTCTCATCTTGAAAGGTGGTTTCGGTTTGCTGTTATGGTTGATGGTTGATGTATGTTTTTTTTTTTTCTTCATTGTACTGATCTCATCGATGTTTCTGAAAGAGTCACTGGCAAAAGGAAGATGTCACTGTGAGGTCATGGTGAATGTACCCCCCAAGTGAAATAAGCCAAAAACAAAGCTGACAGTAATTACTTTATCCTCATAGCACAATCTTCTTTCTTCAGCATATATAGTAAAAGTAATAAATGGTATATGATATATGTTGTAGCATCCAAAGAAATTCCATAGGACAACATTAACAGCTACATTCACCATCAAAAGCAATCCCGCTCACTTTGCATTTGGAATACATGTGGCCAGCCGAATAAAATTCTTACTCAAGTGCACTGAAGACTTTTATTGTCACAGGTAACAGAAGGTTGAGAATTTCTCCTCAGATTTTTGGCAACAAAACACAAATGTTACCGGAAAAGCTTTGTAAAAAAATTCTCAAGCTTAGTTATGCGCCATGTAATATGAAACACACTTTTCAAGACGCCTTATGAAAAATTCAACTACATATGCATTATGCCTTCCAAGGCAATTACTGTAATTTAGTGGACTTCACTCATTGCAATAGTCATTGCAATGTTCAAGCCATGCACCTTCTTTCAGTGTGCTACTGTGTAAATGAGGCTACCATTAATAAGATGAGGACAATCTGCATTACACTCAGTCATCGGCAGTAACTCCTGAATTCTGGAGACGTTTCCAGGAAAAACAACACCAGAGTCAAGGATGAAACCTTTTCTTCTTTTTTTTTTAACATACAAATATTTTTTTAAATAAAGAAGTCAGCAACTTCTCTTGACAAATGAAGAGCTAAAAGTGACAAATACGTTTAAATGTAACTGTTGAACTTGAGGCCGTTGACCTAACGTCATATTTGGAAAAAGGTTAAGTAAGTGAGCATACGTTCTTGGAAACATCTGGATTTGATTGTTCAGGCCGAGGTAGGTATTAAAAAGGGAAACTCAGTGGATTTTCCCTGTCGAAACATGGTTTATCCCTCGATACTTGCCTTAATAATTCCAAGCAAGGCATAACATTTTTATTTTTCCAAGCCTTCACAAAGCATTAAGCAATGTGTGCAGCCCTCCATAGTTATTGTACATGATCTGTTGAAAGTACGCACAATATATGATCGACCCGGTTTCACACTTTGAGCAGATACGTGCAGTGATGTCACCCTGCAATTATTTATGAAATGTAATGGAGAGTAACGCCATCATGTTTTTAATAGCATGATGTTATTTGTCACTGCTCTGCTGAAGTGTACATTAATTCTATTTCACCCCTCAGAAGAAAGGAGCTTGAAGCGTTTGTCTGTTTTATATGGCTTAATTTCTTTACTGAACCACATTATCCATTTTTATTAAAATTAGGTACATTTGAGTGGGAACGCTTGATCACTGAGACTTTCGGCAGGAAAGGCTGGTTTTGGTATGAAAAGTTATAAAAAAGGTGGGTCTTGTCATTTGTAATCAAACAATGCTAATAACACTAAAATAATTAGCCCATGTGTGCTATGTTCATATAATAAGAATTGACACGCCTGTCATCTTAGCATAAGCAATGAAACAGGAAAAATGTTCATATAAGTGCAATGCATCAATCTATACAATCTGTGTATTTTCATATGTAGGATTTTATGCATTGTCATTTTAAATTGGGGAAGGGAGAATACATTTCTCCCAGAGCAAAGCTCTGTTGATAATGCCCTTTGAAAATGAGCTATGACAAAGAAAACAGGCACTTTTGACAGTATCTACAAAGTCTTCACAATCTCCCTAGAGGATCAAAGCGGAATCCTCATTTTTAACATCTTAATTATTGAAAGACTGTGGAATAAAATCAGGGGAGTATAAACCTTTGACCACATGGACTCAGTCAAGAAAGGCATAGATACTTGAATGAGTGTAAAAACACTATTCCTGATTATACAATGAAAACAATTACATGGAAATCTGACAAAGCTGTAAAAAAAATAACCTTCTAACCTTCAGTGGAAAGGGAGCTGGTCTCTCTGGAGGTAGGAAAAGAACTGGTTAGGGTGTGAGTGGGTGTGGGGTGGCGGGTGTGGGGCAGCAAGAGTAGGATTCAGTCTCCTCGTACTCGCACCTTCTCCCTTTGGAAGTCCCTTGTGGAGTGGAGGGAGAGGTGACAGTGGCTTTCAGACTCTCCTTGTCAGACTCTGAGAGGATGCTCTGTGGGGGCTTGCCGCTCTCTTGAGATGGACGAGGGGGGCTCGTCGGGGTTCACCTCTCCCTGACACCAGAGTGGGTCAAGGAAAACCTTACCCTCCCCTGGAAACTGACAGGGTGAGGAGAGCTGACGGCCCTGATCCAGAAAGGCAATTTGATACCGCGCTCTCCTGGGGCTTCCCAGTGTGGTGCCGAAGTCGCCAGGTTAAAACCTAATTTATCGACATGCTCAAGCAGTGTAACGGTGTGGTAAGTTCTCGTTTGGCGTGCGCCAACGGGAAAAGAATGGCCGACAGATCAAAAGCATGGATCGTAATAAGAGTAATCTGAAATTGTTAAATTGTGTGCCAATGGCTCCCCTGATTTACAGAGACATATATGTGTGGTATTTGTCATATATTGATGTAATCTGAGGAATTCTTTAGGTTCCCCTTGTGCCCCCCCTCCCACACCCCAAAAAGGAAAATTAGAGAAACATTTATTTTCTTTCCTGACTTTACTGTATTTCTCGTTTAAAAATGTTCCCCACACACTGACATCTACCAGCAGCTCCCTTTAATTATGATGGGTCCAGTGATCTTTAATATTTTCTCAACCTGTAGTTTATTGTTTTAATATTCCTGACATTGCAGGTATTGCAGTCACACACTACGGTTTCTTATGGCTTCAGATGTTTTTTTAATGTGTGGAAAAATCAAATGTTTCTTATAAAAAGAGGAACCACAGCAGAAAGCAGTCTCCAGAAATCCTGAAACCTGTTATTAACTGGAAATTCAAACAGTTATTTCATTTATACGGAAATTGAGAAAGGTTTGAGTCTTGTAAGAGTTCATGTCTCACGTGTTTGCTGCCATGACAAACAAGCACTGTGTCAAGCAGACACAGTTTTTTCTTTGACAAATTGCTATTTTTATTTTTATTACTTCACCGATTTAAGATACTAGAGCACTTTCTAGCTTTGCTGGAATATTGATTAGTATCAATGGAGCCATAATATCTCATTTTGATCAAGGATTAATAAATAGGAGGATATTTCTAAATGAGTTCATCTGTAAATGTTGACTGCTAGCCCGTACACCAATACGTGAAATCAGGGGACCTGATCTGAGCCGCAGGGAGGTTCAGGAGGGGTATGTCTGGGACGTGGCTCTGTCAGGCTCGGAATAGCCTTTGTTCAAACACCTTTAATAATTAAACACCTTCACTGGCCCCCCAGGGATTGTAAGATTGAAGATTTTCACAGGGAACTTAACTTCTGTGCTCCAACATGAACTGCAACACATGAGCAATGGAATCGCGGCCCTGTTTCCCCTAATGCCTTTTCCACATGCGGACCTCAAATTCCTGCATGGGTTCCTACGCGACTCAGAACATTACCACAATCCTCCTGAGGCCAAATAATGAATAATTTTGTGATAAAAACAGAACCTGCAGGTTTACTCATAAACTGTACCTGGGAGAGAACAGCTGTCCAGTAAAGCTCGACCCATCTCTCTCCTTGCATTCCCTTGCTTTTTCTCTCAGCCCCACACCCTCCAGCCCTCTTGTGATTCTGGAGAGATGCAGTGATATTCCCTACCGATTTACCTAAAACAATCTTGGCAAAGGAGACAGGCTTGTAATCCCAAGCACAGGAGAGGAGGTGGGTGGACTGCTATTTCTTCTCTTCTCCATAAACTTACATAGAAATTGACTCTGGTCTCTTGAGGTATTTGTTTTGTGGAATGTTGGAAATCATACACAACTAAAAGGCCGTTTAAAAGATTTTTTTTTCTTGTTTTTTTTCCAAAGATTCTTAAAGCTCTGTCATCTTTCCAAGACCAAATAAGTAAATATATCAAGTGGATTTGTTTCATCTGAGCTGCTTATAAAGAAAGTAAAATCTTTGTTTTTTTATATTTGCAAGAAAGAATTTTTTTTTTGTGGTACAACATTATAGGCTTTGCACCAAAAGTCTATTCACATTTCGCATTTATCAAATCTACAGATTGTTTTGCCATGTCTGGGCCAGTGAAGTCAGTGTAGAGTTTCTTCATTGTAAAGACTATGAGGATATAATGACTGCAACACACACGTGCAGCATGCAGCTGGCTTTGCACGTCATTTCGGCTTCTTCATCCTGATTTGATGAATAAAAGATCTGAACAGCCTGAGAGCTGATTTGAACAGTCACCTGAAGAACTGCCCTTCATCTTGTGAAGCCATTGCTTACATTGCTGATAACGGGATGTATCAGTGTACAAAAAAACAAATGCGCATGTGCGTTTGTACCCTGGATGCCGTGTCAGTGCGAACAAATATCCGCATGTGTTGGGTGTGTTTGTGTCTGTTTGCAGGTGTGTTTGTGTGTGTGTTTGCAGACTGAACATCAAAGGTAGGTTTGTCTGGGCAGCTGGGCCACATTTGCTCTTTAGCCCCTGGTTGATGAATGCTTCACGGGTCCCGTTCTGTGATGAGTTCTCTCCCTTGTTATCTTGTGTATGCGGAGGCAAGGGTTGCCATGAGGGATGGCCACGGTTATGATATGGTCTTTGCGTAAATCTGGGTCACGAGCTTAATTGTACTTTCAGGCACTTTGTTTAAAGGCTCTGTCCCTGATCTCTAAAGCTGCTGCGTTTATGAGAGAAGCAAATCAGTAAAGGAAAGGATGGACGGGGAGAGGAGGACGATTTCAGATTTTCCCTGCTATTTCTGTAGTGGCTCCCAACTATGAATGAGTGAAAAATCCCAAAGCATTTCCTCTTGTGTGTGAGATGGGCTGGTCACAGACAGCAGAAGCCTGATTGGGAGTCAACAGCAGGTCATGTTAATGTCATCCCTGCTGTCATTGCTTATAGAGTTTACAGTCATATTCCTAGAAGCACATTCCCCTGGCTGGTTACAGGAGGTGAACTGGTAAAAGGACAAGTTTTAAGAGTATGACCCCCTAGTTTACAATGCTAATTGCAGATGCTCTGAATGAAAAAGTAAGAGTGTACTTGTCTTGTGGACCTTCAGCACTGTGGATGTGCCAGAACTGATTACTTGTTTTATTACAGAATCAATGACATGGCTTAACTGCAGGGTTTTTTTGTTTTCTTTGTTTGATGTACAATATCGACACATAAATTCAATACTTTAAATACTGAAAAAAAACATTTGTCACACATATGCCATTATGTAAATTGAACCTTAATTAAATGACGAATTGACTTTTTGAAATGTGTGTCTGTGGAACTGCTGCCAAATAAATGCATTTCAGGTGCTAGCTCAGTTCAGGTGACTAAGCTAAGGTATCAGTTTACTCCCAATGAGTAGGATTTAACTCTTTCTTGTAGTCCACCTTAAATTAATATGTTTGAGAGAACAGTGCCCCTTATGTGTGTTTCAGATGATGATGAGCAAGTGAAATCATATGAGTAGTGGCTATGACAATAAAGGTTTTCTATACTGCATCTTGCACACAGAATGGTTTGCATTTACTCTCAGCATCATCTTCCCCTCTGAACCCATCCACCAATAGATTGAATGTGAAGGCCTTATCCTCCTATTATTTGTAACGGTCCACCTTCCCGCCATTCTTTTCCTACTATCCCCTGTACTGTATCTTTAAATCACCGCTGCCTTGAGGAATCAGAGGATTACCTTGGGAAACTATCCAACGGGAGCTTGGAGCTTAAGTAGGTTTCATTTGCTGGGGGTTCTGAACTGCCATCTTTCTGGAGTCCTTCCAAGCCCAAAAATTATTTAAGCATGTTTCTGACACAGTAACATGAAGCAAGATGAATCCAATATGAATGCTATGAGCACAAGCACAAACAGTTTTATCAAGCTCTTTTGTTACAGCTTTTTTATGTCTATTGACATGTTTACAATGAGTGGCAGAAGCAGTACTGACCACAAATACACAGAAACACAGACATTTATGTGTGTCTTGAATGACTACTTGTCCACTTTACTTTGGTGTATATATGGGAGTGAGTAAAGGCCTTGAGGAGGGCCTGTTATTTTAGAAATGTTTTTTGGTCAAGTCGGACGATTCTCACTCCATTCCAAGGTTGTTTTGCTCAATAAATTTCATAAAAGTGATTTCTTTGGTGTGTGTGTGTGTGTGTGTGTACAGCTGCTGTATTAACTCATTTTACAATGAGCAGGGAATAAGACTAACCTGTATCCACACTCAATGTGCTGTTTGGACATCTGATGTAATTTAAGATAAACAGGCTCAGTGTGTTGCATATATACTGTACCTATTCAAAGGCTAATAACCCATTAAACAGATTATGCAAAAAAAAAAAAAATGTGATCAGGAATTTCATGGTAATCATCAATTAATTCTGCCCAAATCCTTAGACTTGACCCTGGTCAACTACAGAAGAGCTACAGACACTAAGTACCTTGATCACATGCATGTGAACTTTCTTGTTTTTAAGAACACTACCTGAAAGCTCCCCTGAAGAACAGCTAACAGGAATAAAACTCATTATCGTTAATAACATTTTGACTGGATAAATAACATATCAAAACAAATGGAGAATTTAAGTGGATGGAATCAGAACTGTCATGTCTCAAAGCAATATGCAGACTACAAGCTGATGTTTTATTGATAAAATTGTTTTAAGCGATTATGTAGTCATGTAGTTTGAGGTATGTTGAAAATACATTAAATTACTGCTGTTGGATACTTTCTAAACCACAAATGGAGGACTGTATTTTTTAATAGAAATATTAATGTCTCAAAAAAACAGCACTATTGTGCAGCAATAATAATACGCCATTTGTATGATGTTGAATCTTCATTACAAAAAAAAAAAATCAGTCGTAGAATAAAAGGCGAGAAAAAAAAACCCTGGACCTGCTTTGTTAAACATGAGAGATGAATAACAAATATTGGTTAAAGAGTAATACAAACATCTTGTGAAATTGGATAATTATAGCTCGTCGTATGCAAATCATTTGAAGTTTACAGAATAATTTACATTCCAGTGTGGTATACATTTTTTGGTACATTTTAAATTATACGTTGTCCGTGCTATAATTTTGTGTGTCTCTGTTCCACAAGCACTGTATAATTTGAAACTCCTGAAGGTATTCTCTGCCAACTGGTCTATCTTTTCCGACTCTTTGTTAAGCCTTTGCTGTTATGGCAAAGGGAAAAGATGGCAGGTTTGTCTTAAAGTAGGGGAAAGTTTTTTCTCTTGCCTTTCTTTCATTTTTTGTAAATGAAATGAAAAAAGGAAGTGATTTCACATTCAAGAGCATCAATATTTTATTGTAATGTAAGAGTAACGTAAGCTCGTCGTGATTTGTGCGTATAATGTGCAGGCATTTGGGTGAAAATATCTAAGCACCTCCATCATCCTTATATTTGAATTCACGTTAAGGAGAATCTGCTCCTTCGTCAGTTCCCTCTAATTTGTCTAAAACTGTATCTGTTCAAAAGCGGTTTTGGATTTGATGCATTCTATAGCATCATGATGGCTTTAAGACAGATTTTAACATTCCAGCAGCAGTTCTTTGCAGCTGGAGGAAAGGCATTTATAGTCCCGGAATGCCACAACATCACTGGAAGATGTCTCTTCTCCCCCCAGCCTAGTGTTTGGAAGCTGTATGCCAAGGCTGAGTTGTAGGTAGTGCTCAGATACTTATGTAACTAGAGTTTTTTTTTTTTTTTTCCTACAGTACATCCATATGAAAAAAGGTTTACTGCCAGTCAACTGGATATGCATATACCTGTAGTGCATCTTATGAAACAAACCTACTTATGAGCCTCAATCCACCCCCCTCTGTCACAAACTGGTCAGATTCAGGCAGTCACTAATCAGATTATACTAAGCATCCTAAACACATAGTGCAAAAATATCACCCAGCTTTATAAAAGCATTTATCCCTGGAATTATGAATTCATCTGAGGAATGAGAGAGAGCAGGCAAAACGGGTACAGATGTCATGGTATATATGTGCTGTGTATTAACCTAAATTCTGGAAATGTGCTACAGGCACGCTTTATGTGCTTTATGGCAGGTTTTAACTTATTTGGCCCCCTGTGTGCTTTTTTGTCTAGACAAAATGTCCTTTCTGTAACATGTATCAACGTGTACCAAAACAAAACAGTTTAATGCCACGACACGAAATGTATGATGAAATTATTACCAATCGTTGTTTCCATTAGGGATGCCGCATGCGAATCTGACCTTTCGCGAGATGACGTGTACTTCTTTGTATTGCACTCCTCCCTGACGCTTGTCTGTTGGCTAAGTTAGTTTGATGTGCTTTTGTGTTTGACTCAGATATTGGCATCCCAGCAATGTCTAAATGACAAGTAAAAAAGAAATTTCAATGTACAAACTGATTAAAAATGTAAGCAACATATATTTTTGTGTTTCTTCTACAGCCCAAAATCTCAGAAAAATAGCCAATTGTCTCAGAAGGGAAAGTGTTAAATGTACTTCACAGCCCCAAAGAACACTACACCCCCCCCCCCCCCCCCCCCCCCCCCCCCCCGACATAGGGCATGTACCTGATACATTAGAGAAAAGAGAGCTAACAGCTTCTTCATCCAAAACAACCAATTTTCACTGTAAGGGGACACTAATCATGAGTGACAAAAATTATACTTAAAATTCTTTCGAGGACAGCCAAGTGCAATAAGCTCTGGGAGTGAAATCAAATGTATGTTACGTTTCCAAACCACAGCCTCCCCCAGGGACAGAGGATTCTCGAGTGGGGCCTTGAAGAGCAGAACCATGCCGAGGAGCCAGTCACACCCATAAGCGCAGACTCGGAGGCAAGAGCAGGGCCCGAGCCTTCCCCCTCAGCTGCTACAAAAACACGCTGTGTGTTTATCTGGCCTCCTTTATTTATCTTTACGATTAACCGTTGGAAAAAAGCCTCCTCCAAAAAAAAAACAAAAATTTTGGATTTCAGTTTTTTGAGGAGAAAGGGGAATACCCTTGATATAGAATACAGTGGCTGACATCCATTTTTTCATGGCTTGGTAAGCCATGTGTATACAGTCCCCTTGGATGTTTATGCTTGTGAAAAGGGAATCCAGGGCATGGCATTTCACCCTTCACACATTGCGGCTTCATTTGAGGATGTTGAAGGGCTGTGGGTTTTATTAGATCTTTCCACGGTTAATCAGCTGCATTGTGACAATGGCAAAAAACATTGTAGCAGGACTACCCTGTTGCAGAGCAAACATATGGCAGTATTGACTTCCGTTCTTACACACTTTGCCGGTCTCTATGCCTAACCATTGGTGTGAGACACTAATAGGCCCACTACTCAAGCAGCTAAGTGAATTAATGCAGAGCATATCTGACACTAAGCATATTCAAGGTTCAATAATAGATTTGCCAGAGGATATTACACAGGTAGTGTCAGATTCTCCTTTCTTCTGAGTGAATGAAATTCAAACAATACCTTTTCATATTTTATAATGTGACAGTCATGGATTTAATACTGACTCTGCTGAAATGAGCATGTATAACATAAAAGAGAGAACTGCTACCTTTGCAGAGCTAAGAGTAATAGAAAAGCTGTTTCCCCCATACATTCTTTGTGTGAGGTTATGTATTCAATTTTGAATCTCTGTCTCTTTTTTGTGCTATATCATGTAAACATACATTGAAGAGTTGGACGTCACATGTACATCATATCTATATATATATATATATATATATATATATATATACACATATATGTTTGTGTGTGTGTGTGTGTGTGTTTGCATGTGGGCATTGCAGAGGTACAGCTTTTTGAATTGGTCATCCCTAGCTCAAGGGAAATCAAGTCTATCGGCTTGCACAATAACCATAGATTAATTATTTTATGGAGATGTTATGCATCAGGGAGCTATAGGAGTTTTGTCTTCTTTTCAGGAATCCTTTAAAAAGCAGAACAGTAACACGAAAAATAAATAAAAATAAAGTCACATCCATGACGGGAACAAAGAGTTTTGTTGAAATTGCTGTGAAATAACAGCCAGGAAGTTAATCTCTCCTCTAAGAAAGTGATAAGCCTTTAATTACTCCCTTGATTTAATCGAGAAAACAGCTCTAGGAGATCACAACTGGCGCTGTTTGCCAATGGACTCCAATCACCTTTACTGTATGTGACATACAAAAAATATACACATATTTAATCACCATCCATGGGAAAAAATGTGCCTTAACCTTAAAACAGTTGAGTTGTCCTCAAAAATAAGTGATTTAAACAGTCCTTTTCAGTAACTTTTCTGGCGTGGTTGAGCTGGTTGAGCTCAGAGGAGTTGCTCAGTCCTGCGCAGTAGTGCATGTTTTTCATGATGGAGATGGTCTGTATCAGTGTGTGAATAGTGGACGAGTTCTTTATTGTAAACATAAGAAAAACTGCCATTGGGATGTCAGAGGTGGTCTGCCTTTTTTCAGGTTCATTGGCATGAAGGCAGTGCAATGAAAATGATGATGGATCATTGAAAAGTGAAAGCTTCGATGTAAGCATTAGCTGTACCAGTCTTATATAGGAAACATAACAAACGACTGTGTACATGACTCTCTTCAGTGCTTCATGGGTTAATGTATTTTCAGTAGCATGAAATGCAGTTAGTTGCGTAAAATTCAATACACAAGGGCCTCCTGCTCTGCCACCATAATGGAATACAGGGGGAAGCTTACCAAACACAACAGTAAAATAAAATGGTATTCCTTTCCAAAAGTGACCAACTCTGCTTTTTTAGTTGTTTTTAAAGTATTCTCCTCTGACATGCAATTTCAGCTGTGGTCTGTTTGAATATTGCATGGTGGCTTGGCTGACATTAAGCAAACCTGTATGGAGTTGACAGTGCTCGTTTGAGGTTCACCTTAATCAAATACAGTCTGCACATAAAGGTTCTTCATACTCAGTGGCAGCAATGTGGAGTGGGGGCAGCTTCTTAAAGACTATAAAACAGTCCCAACAAAGACTCAACCGGCTGCCCCTTGGTATTAACCTTTAACCCCATATTAGTCACTTTTTGGTTATTGTTCATTTCTATCTATGCACTCATATACATTTTTACACCCACGTTCTTGGTTTCTTTCAAATACTCACTGGATGGAAGAAAATTACAAGCCTTTCCTGTGATTTTGTAAATTTGTTTTACTGTTCATTATGTCAACAAGGGTATTCTCAAAAAGTTTTTGTTCAATAATATTTCTGCATTAGTAGTTTATACACTAAATTGCTCTCATATGTATAATTTACATATCTGTATTAATATTCAAATCATACATATATTTGAAATGTGTAAAAGCTTGTTTATGCATTGAGTTATATAACAGTAGAATCCATCTGTATTCCAGACAGTACCTTTGCCCTTCTTAATAAGCTGTGCCCGGTAGTGTTCCTGAACTTATTATAATACAAAATACACACAAGAATAAGCATCCCATATCCTTAATATTATTTCTGTCAATTAACATGGAGGTAATAAAAATACAGACCCTATGTTAATTTGTGCAGACGTTCACATATAATGCAAAACAGGAGGAGTAAACAGACCCTCTGACTTCTGTACACAGTGCAGCCAGTCAAGTGTTTCAAATCTAATTTGAATATATGAATGTTTACTTTGTCCATTTCGCTTACTTACTTAGCTGTATGGGAGCAAATTGAATGCATCAGCTTAATATTGTGTCTGAGTGGTCAGAAGAAGAAGGAGGAACAGCACGCTTCACTGTTTGGTGATGTCAATATGGCAGCCTCCTAGTCTACTCGATTTATACTGTGAGTAGTAGGGGGCCCCACAGGGACTTCAATTAGACAATTACCTGAATCCAGCTGGGCTGCACTCATAAGCCCTTCCCTTCATACGGAATCATAAAGCCCCAGTTAATATTCCTGTGAAAGTCCAGATCTATAACATTTCCCCTATAAATCCGGCCTTTCATAACATCAAAATAATAGCAGTAAATAAAGGGGCTTGCACCTGTATAGCCGTGACAGCCTTGCTCCAGCCCACAAATGGATGTGCTCCTGGGCTTCAGACAGTTGTAAACGCCTTGAATAAAAAACACTGAGTGCTGTTAATGGATAGGTTTATTTTAAAGCATGCCATCTGCTATCAATCACGGAGAAGTATTGGGAAACAAGTTTGGCTTTGCTCCCTTCCACATTGTGAGCCCGATAAAGACAGGACTCCAGTACTCGGGAACATTGGATCCCCGGGAGAATATAACATCAAACCCACTCAGCAGCTCCACTAACAATAATAAAAATGCCTCGGCTTAAAGGTGACATTCCCAATTTACGATTATTTGTGTCTATAAAGTGTATTCTTTGGCTCCTGACTCATTCTGACTGTCTCCCTACAAGAACAATACATTAGGACTGTTGGGAGTAAATGGAAATTCTATCCTTTATATTAAACCCACAGCCACTACCTGCGAATTTCAATTTGGTCCGCTTGACCTCAGAGGAGACTTTTTTATTATTATGTGCCCGTCTGCCTTACTTTCAGTCAATTCTGGTTTAACATAATCTGGAACTAACTTCCTATACATCCAGACCTCACATCAGAGCTGGGTGAGAAAGAGGGATACTGAAAACCAGTGGTTCACGGTGATAAAATTTTAGTGTATTTTACCAGCAGTGGCTTAATGATCTATGCTTTAGAAGTGCACATGTCAACAGTGGAAATTCTGCCATAACTTTATACTAAACAGAAGCAAAGTAAATGACTAAAGGTATTAAACAGAATAAGTATGAAGGAGTGAAGCTATGGCTTACCCTCCACTGCAGTCATATTCTTACTGTTTGTCGACTTGCCTGAGTAGTTGCTAGTATAGACTCATTCTACCTTTTCCCTTAACAGCCTCACCTCAAAGCATGACTGAATCAGGTCCTTTGCCCAAAATACACTTTCATCTAATGGCATATTGCTAAGATCTGCCCTTTTTCAAGCCCAAATTGAAGCCCCTGCCCTCCAGAAAATGTGCATGGCCTTGAATGGGGAATGTAAGTGAACAGTGACCTCTGCCTTGGGTATTTTACTATTGAAAGCTGAAGTGTCTAAAGTAATTTCCCTTATTCTCTTGTTGATAAAGCTCAGGGATAGCCATCCTTCTTGATTATGTCCAGTTTCTCTGTCCAAATGGTTTTCCAAAAGTGTATCTTCTACCTGCATTGGTCACTTTTGCAACACATTGGGTATTAAGCTAATCATAGAAATATGGAGCAGTGTGACATAGTGGTAAAGAGTAGGGCTCGTAACTGAAAGGCTGCTTGTTCTGTTCCCCGGTGGGGCACTGCTGCTGTACCCTTGGGCACACTACTTAACCCAATAAGTTTTTTTTCAATAATAGTTTTTTTTTTTAATAGTTTTTAATAGTTTTTACTTCCATTATTGATTGCCATTGGATATCAGGACAAATATTTGTGTATTTTTCAAATAATTGCTGTCAGGACAAAATATTTATATATTTTTCACTAAACTGCTGTCACTTAATGTTGACATAGCCACTGTGTGATAGCTCTCCCATGAATTAGCAGATGAGTAAGAATAACATCATTTCATCTCTGCTGAAAAAATAGAACAAAGTCAAAATGTTTCATAAGGTATCCATGTAGTTGAACGTAACCATTTTCTTAGACACTACAGTATATAGCGAGCTAACTAATTGCTGTTCTGCTAAGGAGAATTTGCATCTAGATACAGAAACAAACTCAATGCAATAATGTTGCTGTGTAGAATGCTAGCAAGGCTGGCTAGGTGGCTAGATCTTCTATTGCTGCAAAACACATTACCAACATGTTTTAGAAATGATCCAATATAAGGAGACCATAGCCAAACAAATGCATGCTTTTGTTTTTAATATATATTCCCTTTATTACAACGTTAACATGCTGGCTTGGGTGTTGATCTTTATGATATCTGTATGGTCATATATAACACCAGTGATACTGTCTGATGAAGAGTGCCCAAAAATGAATGATTTTTTGCACTCCTTCCTTCCTTTGATCCTCTGGCAACCAGAAAAGATTGCACAAAGTGCTCATATGGACAACTTGCTAGAGACACAGTCACACAAGTTCAGTGTACTTTTTTGTTGACTGAATTCAATGAATAACTTTCAATTACAGGTTGTGTGCAATGGTAATCTCCCAGTGAACACTCCCCATGTGAGAAACTCTTGTTTTCCATCAGAATTCTCACTTTATGTACTGAGATTCAGCAACTTTTTTTCTCACAGCAGACGTTATAAAACCAAGAGCAATATGGACAGACTAAAAAAATATGTCACTTTCCTTGGCAGTACTGAAAGGAGAGCAGCATAAAAGAATGGGAAAGGATTCAATCTTAAATATATTCCACATATATTCATAATCCTGTAATCTCATGGATGGGTTTGATCAATGGCCCCACTTATGGATCTGAAAGCTTTTTTTTTTTTTCCAAGAGCCAAAATCCGAAAACAATTACTGTCCGCTAGCTGCCATGTTTTTGATGTGGGGAGGGACCTGGTGTGGTCACGGTAACTAGCCCCATTTTTGTTTCTTCTTCTCTTCTTTCCAGGGTCCCATGTAAAACTCTCTGGGAACTGTGTGGCTATTTAATCAGCAACAAATGTGTTTTTTTTTTTCTTATTTTAGAACGATGATGTAAAAAAAAATTACCAAGAATATGTGTTCTTACCAAGAATAATTTAATGTCACATTACCTTCTACGTAAGCTTGCATTAGTTATTTTTAGAAATATTAGCATGAATTGAATGTCTTGAACTTTATAATGAATCTTTACCTCTAGTAAAATAAATCCCTCCAAGTAAATATTATTGTCATGAATACTGTAAATTACTATATCTCAAATGTCCTGTAAGAATAAACACAGATAAGCCATATGTCACATCTGTAAATGTTATCCAATGTTAACGACTCTTTATCCAATGTTGTGTGCTGTTAAAGACAATAAAATAACTCTAAAAAGACTGTATCTGGCACCAGTCTACTGGTAGATAGTACTGTACTCGACTTGATTTTCTACAATTGTTGTGTCGGGAGGGTGTTTCTAATATGCTACCTCACTCTCTCCAGGCATTGATTTTTACAAGAGTAGAACAAACTGCAAGCTCATTTACTGCCCTGAATCATATTATTAGTGCAGTGATAAAATAACAGCAATACCTCCATGAAACTATTAAACGAATATGCTGTCTGTTCTGATATTAGAAAATATAGTGGTACCATTTAACCATGTCACAGTGAAAACAAAGAGAAAAGAATAAATCCATTTGTGCTAGCATATTGAATTAGCCTCGGTCTCATTCATGCATATTGCTGCCACACTACCTGGAACTGAGTACTGCTTAATGTTTTTCCAACACATAATTAACCTTTATGCAATGGCCAACATGCATTAAAAGGAAAGAGACACACGCACACACACACACACACACACACACACACACACACACACATACACAAATCATTGTATCTATGCTGATGTTGAATTCTCTCAGTGGTTAAAACACACTTCAACCCCTAATAACATTTTATAAAAGAGATAGGCCAAGATCTTATTATATATTTGAAATCAGGTAGTAATGTTTTGACAAGGAAATGTGCACTCTGAGAGCTAATGCTGAATAGCTAATACTATTCACAGTATAGAGGAATTTGTGTTATGGGAAAATGTTTTCTTATTCCCATAATGGAGCTTGTTAAAAAATAACATAGATGTTGATGGCATTTGGAGTCATTTGACAGGCATGGCTCAAGTACACAGGAAAGACTGATATGGATTGCATAAGGCATGGATTGCATAAGGCAGAAGGTGATCAGATATGTACAGTACAATATGCAATAATAGTAAATTCACACTTACATTACCTTTCGACCATAATGCTTCTCTGAACTGAAGGTATAATTGATGGGAAATGGAGAGGGTTATAGTCACAGTCCTCATGTGATGAGAAAATTTCCACTAGTGTCTACTTAGTAATAAGCCTCACTGAATGGGCAGCCTAACCGTTAGATTGGCGATTGTCTCAATCTCTGTGACCAATCAAATCTGCCAGCTCCATTCGCATGTCTAAATCTGCTTTAAGATGCTGGCATGCGTGGTGGAACAGGGAAGACTTTATTTTGACAGTGATGCAGGAAGGATGACAAATGAGTGGCACAGGGAATAATTTTGAGAATGGCCATCTTTAAGAAAACAAGCACATGGAGGAATCCAAACAATACTGCTTACCTTACAAGGTTCTTTCCCATGCCTCAGGAAGTAGTTTCCAGAGGAGACTTGAACCCTTGCCAAAACTGGATGACTGTGGGACAATAAATGGCAGAAGTTTTGTGAAGTGACTGAGGTACAAACAGACATTCTGACCTGATGTACTGTGCCCACAACTGGAGTAATGTCAGCTGCTGATTGAGAATGTTTAATGTGGGTGCATTCTCTGGTGCTTTTACACAAAAATGTCTGGAAAAAATATAAAATGTATTTATGGATTGTAGTGATTCTTTTGTTAGTTGGCCTGTTTTTATTATTGGATCATGCCTTACTAAAGGGTACAGTAGCAGTGACTCAACTGAGAGGGCTTTGTATGCAAGCCAGACACTTGAAATAGAAGATCAGTGGCATGTTCCTTCATCTGTGGTTTAAGATGAACCAACTTTTTGGCAAATAGAACGAGTTAACACTAATCGATGTGCAATATCACTGGTAAACTATACAATCATAGTTGCAGTGTTAATAGATTTCATTTCAACTAAATCCATGATAAAAGTAATATGACGGCAACTTTTAAAGAGTTATTAATTGTATTGAAAAATGTATTGACTGGAAGAAAAAAAATCTGTCCACAGTATGCTTTGAATGCTTTATTGCACCCCTCCAGGCCCTGACACATTTAAACCTGAAATAATAGCACAGTGTTTCCTCATGTCACTGAAAAACAAAAGCTTTATTGAATAAATATGTGTGAAAATACAGCAAACAAAACATCTCCACAGGCGTTGTCTGATTGGCTCCTGGCTGTAGCCTAGCGTTTCATATCAGAACGCAGCAAGACGCTTCCTCTTTTACCCCTACTGGCCCTTTTCTTAAAAACATTTGTCCGTCCTTCAAACAAGAAAAATGACAAAAAAAAATCACATCTACACACAAAGTCCAGCAAATAAAAAAGCTCTTGGCTTCTTAGTGACAGACATGCGCTGAGGAAAAAATGCACTGCAGATCCCTGTCGTCACAACCACACAGTTGATGCCAACTAAATTTTGACCTATATGCCGAGTACAGATACCATGGCAACATTCTGAGACAGGATGTGTATTTTTACAAGCATGAGGGAATATTAATATCTTGCACGTATTGCCAAGTTTCACTGCATCTTATACAGGCTTATGCTACGTATACACTTCCTTCAGATAGTATAAACAATAGATAAACTGCTTATATTACATACATAGTAGGTTCTAATTAGTGTTTTTGTGACTATTGCTGTAAATTATAATGGATGGCTGGTATGAATCTGCCAAGTTGTGCTAGGGAGTTGTCATAACATTTGTTACTGATAACATAGGAGGAGTTCTGTGGCTGCCAATAGAGGGATGCTTCTTGTAGTTTTTCTTCATAGTGCAGTGACAGCGTTTCAGTAATTTTCAACCAGAGGAGCAGAGTCAAACACAAACAACTGACTTATCAAAATATGGGTGGGGAAACCTGAATAAAAGCAACATTTCCTTTTCATGGTAATGTGAAAGGCTGAGAACAGATATCATACCTACATTGTTGTTGTAAAATTACGTTGTAATTTCTTTGTATGAAACATAGTAGCTAACATAATATTTTAGCATTTATTAGCTATAAAGAAATTGTATGAATCTGTTGGGTGGATAACTAGCTGGATGCTATGGCCTGTTAAAACAGTCAAGTATGCACAAACAAAATTTCTGCAGTTTCAGTTCTAAACATGGCAATAAGAAAACCAATTCATTTGGAGTCAGAATTTTAGAGTCATCATCATTTTAGAGCCTTACCTACTCTTCAAATTTTCTCCATCTGAGAAATGCATCTCCAGTGCTACTCAACACTCCATGCTACTCAGTGCTACTCCTTAACTGCTAATTGAGGTTAATGCTTTCACAAGTTAATCCTTTGACAAGTACTGTCAGTCATTTGAATTTGTATTAGTGGATGAGGTTATTGGCTAACGGTTCCTTTATTAAACTAAGCAAAATTGCTAGTTTGCTGCAGAGACCAAAACCAACTTTGAAAACATGTTTATACTGTTTACTCTGTTTTGTTAGAAATTGCATTTATTCAAAGGCTTATTTAGACTTGAGATACATGCATTATAAACCCCACATAATTGCTTCTATGGAGATAGACATGGGCCACTTAAGCTCCTGTGTGGGAGATGCACATGTAGGGTGGAGTTTCTGCAAAATGAGTGTGATTTTGCTCAAAATAAGAGTGTGTCTCATTATTTTCCAAGATACATGCATTCTGACTTGATATTTAAGTCTGTTTTCTTTCCATAACCTGTAACGAAAAGGCTGAACAAATCGTGCATCATAGTGGTGTGTAACAACAGCAGTGTTTGTAATAAATTGGGCTACGTGCGATGAAAATACCCATAGAAAACTCAATTTCTATTTTACAAATACTACATTTTGTGACAGAATTACTAATACAATTGTGGATGTTTACTTTATTCAAACTTCACACTACATTGGTTCATGAAAGTTTGAAAAAAAAAAAAAAAAACTAAACAGGTGTAGTTTGCCTATCCTAACATTCTCATTGATCAAACATATGTACCCACAAATAATGTTCTGTAGAATCCCTCTCTGTCACATACTAAGCGTTCTTATATTCTTTAGGCAATTGAATCAGCGGTAAAACATCAGGTTTTCTCTGAAATCAACAACTAGCTAGCTAGTCAATACAAAAGGAAATAATTTTATTGTGAAGCACCGTACTTTAAAGCTATCATTTGAAAGGGGGAATCAGCATTCACTTGCCTATTGGATAACAACCCTCCCTACGGTTAGAACGATAGGTGGCTATAGACATGGCACAATACTATGAAATAGCTGGCACAATTGGAACAGTCATAAAGTGTCAATGACCACTTTGCCAACTAGCTTGAGGTGTGGAGAGCAAAATATTTCAACCTCCTCTACATTAATGACCTGGCATAGCTCACAGGGGGTGAGGGTGAGGCAAGAATGAATCCCTAGATTCACCCTAGGCAGAGTGTATCCAGAACTTTTGGCCAGAGAAGGGGGTGATTTATGATACTAGCTCTTCTCTAAAGACCTGGAAGCCTCATTAATCCATATTGCAATGTCAGTTATGGTGAAAATAATCAGCACTCTAGGTCCTGGCCATGTAGTAATTCCAGCTGGTGTCTGGATATGTTGTGGCATCTCACAACCATACATCCTAAACCCCAAAAGTAGTGGCAATATTTTGTGTAGCTAGCTAGTAAGCTGTCCAGTGGATTGGCAACGCTATCCCTCTGTGTCAGTGTTCTTTTTATGATGTATGAGCAATGCCATTTTCTGAAATCACTTTAATATTTGCACCTGTATTTTTTTTAAAATCTTGCCAATATGGTCCTACGTAGAAGAAGGAAGGATGTATCTTTCCATAAATAAACCTAATTTATCTGAAAATGGGCATCTAGCCAGCATATATAAGATACAGTACATTATATTAAGTGAAGTCCCTGCTGTATGCATCACATTACATTACATTCTAATGCTGGGATGTTTGAAAGTCCCGTCATGTGAATCATCATGGAATCAAATCTGCTGCTTCTTGGGTCTAATCCCAGTTTTAATCCACCTAGCTGTCCTACTGTCAGTACCCACCGGCATATTCCAGTAAGTACAACCACATGGTGGAAATGTTCCGATTCACATTCCAAGTCAAAAGCAGATACTGTTTGCTTCACATATTTTGAGAAGAGCTGCTCCCTCATAATGTCAAACTAAACTTTGGGAGATGCCTCAGTAGCTTCTTCCTTCAAGTGGAATTCTGCATGAAAATTTAAGATGATACTTCAGCTTTTCAAACTGCATGCCTCTCTCAGATATTTTGTTCCAGCCTCAAAAGCATTCTTCACATGCTCTGTAACACTAACTTTATTTTGGCATTCCTGTATTTCTATTCAAACATCTTTGGTGGACGAAAGGTTTGAGTACACAATGCCGTTCTCTCTTTGAAATAATCCTGCCCCTTCACATTAAAAAAGTCCCAGCTGTATACAATTTATGCGAAAAATATGCATATGTTTTTAAATGCTTAAGAAGTGTTTGCTTTCAGTCAGAAATAAAGCCAGCATTGTGTTAGTTTTTGCAAAGAATCATAAATGAGTTAGAATCCTCAGGCTTGCTGTTCAGAGTGGAGAGCTTAAGGTGAAGGTACAGAACAATACATCAGGGCTATCAAACACAGAATAATTTAGGAGATTGCATTTGCTTCTTCTACTCCTACAGTATTACCTGTCATCTATCTGTATTTGAATTACTGCTTAAATAAATATTTGGAACCTGATTGTAGTATAAATTACAAGACTGGAGGACAGGGAATACAATTTACCTTTCCTTCTAAATCCATATTATTGTGGCATGCTGTCCTGCATTAATTCCCATATTTTACTCTTAATTCACACATTAATTAACTCAAATCAATTCTGTTAATCCTATGTGTGTTTGTGTATGTGTGTTGCATGGCTATGTTTGCAGACTTGTTTCTCTCATCACTTTTAAATAATTTGATATCTACAAAACAGTCCCGTCCTTTCCCCATCACCTATTTTACTTTAGATTCATAAGATCCTTTTACAAGAGAGGAACCATCCTTTATAGTACTGGGCACGTGTGAAAATATATGCGTATAAAATTATACAAAAAAAAATTACAAATTCCTTTTGGAAGTAAATTAGTAATCATCATGACTACCCCATAGTCATACTGAGATTATAAAAAAGTCATTTTTGAAACAAATGACAGAAAATCATGTGCATATATTAAGTTGCAAAATTATGCAGCTTTTTTAACCTCATAGCCAGTTTATAATAACAAAAATGAAAATAAGTCTAATAAATAATGAATATGATAGTTTCAAATTTGCATAATTGCTTCTTTTAGAAGCATCTGTTGAAATTGCAATCCTTGTTTTGTTTTAAAATAGGACTGTCCTACCTATTTACTTTAATAGATTACCCATACCAAAAGTAAACACATTAAAATAATGGAGTAGCTATTGTCTTAGTAGTCAACATATTTGAAGAAACCTTGACAAAACATTTATTCTTACACATAATAAATGTCAGGTTCATATTACGACATTCTAAATGCCTCATTTACAGTTGAATTCATCATTTCCCAGCTATTCTAAACTATGCTTTAAGATATTGTATTTCCTCAACCTGGAGAGGAATGCAATTCTGTATTAAATATTGAATGTCTGAGCACAGCTGGCGAGGGTCAGAGTTGCTTGTTGCCTAACGGTACTAACCCACTTTATTATCAAAGAAAACATTAACCAGGTGACTTATCATGAAACTCTGTTGCTGACCTTTTAATGCTGCCGCCATTGATCGCTTACCATGGTACACACTCTCCATCCCAAGGTGATAGATTATTTAATTAACTATTGACCTTTCCGCCAGACTCATTTGTCGATGAAAATGCTCTTATGACAGCGGTGCATTTAGGGGCGCTGCTATGCTGAGTTTTGATTTTTGGATTTACTGTTTGTATTGTTATCATTTTCTCCCAACAGATGACTTTGGATTTGCATTCTAATAACTGGACGAGGTTCAGCTCTCCCTGCGCTGTGCCAGGCAGGAGAGAGCTACTGTACTGTTACAAAGATCTGTACATCTATATCTTGGCAGGCTGTACTCTGTTCAAGATTTATCCTGCTGTTTGTTCATAATTTAACTGTATTCCATTTACAGCACTTTGGACCAGCATGCACTAATGTACTAATTGTGCTGGGCTCTGCCGCATTGCATTTTAGAGTGCTGTACCTGTACATGTGTTAGCTGATGCTGAGTGAAATTGTTTATTCATTACCATTGACAGTTACTTTGCAGTCATCAGCCTAATGTCAGTGGAGTTCCACACTTTACGAGCGAGATTTGTTCTATAATACTTCAGTGTGAATTCCCCCCAGTCAATCTTGAGCACAGTGACTGTCAGTAACCTGGCCAATGCTGAGAAACTAGGTGAGGCACTAGAGCAGGAGTGTCCAAACCTCTCCTGCATGTTTTAGATCTCTCCCTGCTCCAACACAGCTGATTCAAATGATCAGTTTGTTATTCAGCAGCTTCAGGAGTTCATAACGAGTTGATCATTTGAATCAGCTGTATTGGAGCAGGGAGAGATCTAAAACATGCAGGACAAGTGGCCCTCCAGGAGAGGTTTGGGCACCCCTGCTCTAGAGTATTCAGCATGTGTGTAATAGTGGAAAAGTATTGCTCATGTTCTTCAAATTCAGATAATTTTTCTTTTGAGTTGAAGTGTTATTGTTCTTGTACTAAAAAAAAAAAAAAAAAGATACAAAGAAACAAAGCAGCCAACAAAAATGTTTCTTTTCTCCAATTTCATTGTAAGATGCTGTCACTCTGCCATTGATATTTGTAGCTCATAGCTCCAATTTCTCAGGGTGTTCAAGTTACAGTGTCGCAGCACTGAACAAATTTTCTGTCGAGATAGCTCTCTCTGTGGCTGCGCGCCACGCTCCTATCCTCTGTAAGCTCTGAGAAGCAACATCTTACTTCTGTGCTCGTTGTTAAAAAGAATGTGACAAAGGGAGATATTGGAACAATAAATATTTTATAACTTTGCTGACTAATTCATGTTCTGAGTGTGCGTCTCCCTTATACGCCATCGTCTGCACCTGTCACTTTCTCCCCCCCAAAACATTGAGTCACAAAGGAGAACAATAACTTGGCTTTCATGGAGACATCTCGATTGGCGACGTGGCGGCGGCACTAATATCATGATAGATATCTATTAGTGCACACACCTCTTAAATATCATACACACCAACAGATTTGACAGCAGTAGCTTTTCCTCTTGTCAGCGTCAATCGGTTAAGGAATGGGGGGATTGAACTAAAGTGGCAGGACAGGACGGCAGCAATTACAGATGAAGGGAACGGTATCTATCTGCAATGTTTGATGTGATTTATCCGACGGCGGCGGGGCGTATTTAAACGGGGCTGCCTTCGCGAGTGACAAGTTGTTCCTCGTGACATTGACTGACTCGTCTAATCAATTCGCCTTGTCTGCAAAGTGGCTTGGAATCTGCTGTCAAGCCCTGACTGACAGTACATCATAACTAATCCAACTTTCTCCTTGCCACGGTGTGCACCCGGCTGGAAGAGACCTGGAAACAGGAGGAGATAAATCAGCTCGGGCTAACAATGCATCAGGGGTGGCTGCAGTAAGGAGACACGGTCATTAGGCTCTTTGCATGACCGAGGGTTCTGCACGCTTGCTTTTATTGAGAGCTTACTGACACATCATACGCTGTCCATATTGGTGCCACCATACAC
This sequence comes from Megalops cyprinoides, assembly GCF_013368585.1. Classification (NCBI taxonomy): domain Eukaryota; kingdom Metazoa; phylum Chordata; class Actinopteri; order Elopiformes; family Megalopidae; genus Megalops; species Megalops cyprinoides. Next base: position 14,392,144 of record NC_050593.1, on the reverse strand, counting down.
CTATTTATCATTTATTGCTATTACTGTTTTTTTTTTTACTGGTAGCATAATAAATAGGAATATGTTTGTTCAGGTCTGACTGCATACTCCCAAGAGTGGGGTTTCTCTTGCAAGTCTTTCTGGCCTTTTTTTGTGAAATATCAGGAGGAAATATAAACTGGCGAAACCTTCAGGTGAAGTTTTTAAGAAGTGGAATCGCTGCTTCCCATGCACCTGAGGGTACAGTCGCAACTGATGCTCATTCTTCTTTCATCTACCTTGGTTTTTTTTTTTTCTTCTTCTTCTCACTCAGAGCGAGTGAAACGCTAAAAGGAGTTTGTAGGTGAATGCTGGGTCATATTTGCCAAGGTAAAAAAAAAAAAGTAAAAAAAAAAAATGGATGATGGAATATCACCTATAACAAAGCAAGAGCTAAGCGCAAACATAACCACATAACAGTAAGTCTTTAATAATGTGTGAGCTGCATTTGATTGTAGCTTATCTTTGAAATGTTTACTCAGGACACAGGTACTTGTGCATCAGAGGCTCTGTATGTAATGTTACCACCCCTGAAATATTAATCCCAAAGATGTACCTAGATATGGCGAGCCCAAGTTACAAAAACAGCGATACATTGCACTAGTCATGACCCTAGTCATGTGTCACAGACTGGATTATAGAGCATCATCAATCATGCATGCTCTCAGATTTTCTACCCTGCAATGGGCTCATGCATTTTTAAATGCAAAATAAAGGAGAAGGGACAGTGCTTTATTCTAAAAATAGACCTTTTATACCTCTATTGTTGCACTGCATATGCTGCATTTATTTATTTATTTTCACTCGCTAAGAATGCACTATGACACCATCTCATATAAGCCATGCAAAGGAGCATCTGCCATTGAAATGAGCTGTACCTCACATGCGCATTATCCAGTCTTTAGGCAAGTTTTAAAAAATGCAGTTTCAGTGAAAACGTTTGAGAACTACCTCAGAACTACCTTACTTTTATTAGATCTTTAATACGTGTAACCTAAATCCACTTTAAATGGAAGTGAAAACGTGCCAATGGTATGTGTAACATTTGTTAAAGCAATTATGACTAATGATAGCCATGTATCCCTTAAAGGAATTATGCTAAAACATGTCTGGATGTCCTTTACTGTTTTCAGACACAGAACTGTTTTTTATACCACATTTTTATTCAGATATGCAGTGTATGTGTACTCATTACAGGCTGTATACCCCTCTCATCTCCGAATGAGTGCCAGGTACATGGGCCAAAATCCCGCTTACTCTATCGCCATGTTATTCAAATTTATTAAACTATATTTCACATGTGTTTGACACAGTGTCAAACTCCAAACTCCCGAAGAACCACTGCAACGCTGGAACTGTTATGCTTTCTCCAGCTTTAATCATTTTTGGCCCGGATCCACTTCCTGTCAGAAAGTGAAACAGCTTAGGAATGTCATTCTTTCGAAAGAAAACAGAGAGTGTCCAAAGAGGAAGTTCTCCTCAAGTCTCTGGTCTACATATACCCAAACACGCACACACGCACGCACACACACACACACACACACACAGTATACACACATATTCAGCATTGCAATAGGGCTGGGATACATCAAACGCCCAGTGAGGGAAAAGGACAGCCTTTTCCCACATTAAAAATACATGGATACTTCAGAAGTATGTCTAAAAATAGTTCTCACGGTCAGCACAACCAACATTCAAATAAAACAAGCGTCGTGCTGGTCTTTTCTCACTCACAGGATGGGCCAGGGGAAGATGCTGCTATGTGAATTTACTGTTTGCTCGGTTGTTCTGCAAACAACAACAGCATTATTGTCACAGACGTCTCTGCCCATTGGGTAGTCAGGTGAGCCCTAGACTTCTTCAGATCAGTCCCCAAATCCAATGCACTCTTTACTATAATATAGTGTTTGTCTTCTCCAACCAAATCTGACCCTGGATTTTAAGTATTATATATAACTGCCACTCCCTTGGCTGTTCCCATGGCTATCTTCTCTTTCATTATGATGGTAAATCAATGGAAAACATCAGAGATCATTTTAGTGTGACTCAGCGTTTGAGGAATCGTGAGAAAACATGCCTTAGCACAGCCAAAAAGCACAATGGATTGTTTTTGACTTTCACGACCATTTCTGCCATTTTCTCATCTCTCTTGGTGTGCAGTGATCTCTAGGACCCAATGTATACAGACAGCTCTATAACTGGCCCAGGCCTCTTTTCATGATTACTGTTAGAGGCAACATTTTTTCTCCTCCCTTCTCCGATTAAAGAACATTTTCCAGCTTTTCACTTATTCCATTTGGAAATTCTAATGTTTCTGATTTATTCAAGTTGCAAATGTCACCTCAATGCAGTTGTCACTACAAGAACAACAGTGCGTATGATTCACCTCAGGGTGTTACGGTCCCAGAGGTCACCACGAATTGTTCTTATAATAACGAAGAAGCAACTAATTGCACTTTGCCCTCAGTGGGTAAACCACATTCAGGTTACTTGTAATTTCATATTAGGCTATGGATTGGTAATACCCGCCCACGTTGTACGCCGCAGGGAATGGAGGTCAGCACCAGGAGGAGGAATGAATGAAAATAAGCACAGATATAAAGCTCCTCTTCTTGGACATAACCGAAGTGATGTGGATGGAGTGGTGCTGGTCTCCCACTATTTGCATTTGCCCACAATCACGTAAACAGATTCATATTAACGGCGACCCGGGGCCCCTGTGATTGAGCTATTTGAGTGTGCTAAGCAAACAGCATAAGCAGTTGCAGCAACATTTATCTCTGGCATTCCCAGACATGGAGGAGTATTTGAAATACCTTTGCACATGGATTTTGGGCTTTGCTCTCAAAGCCGCGTGCAAAGAAGGTCTGGTAATTATATGTAAATGAGGAGGTGCGGCAAGCAGTTCCACCATCCACACTGAAGTATTAGACCTGGCCTTTTAGGAGGCAGAGTCCTGCTTTGTCACAAGATTGATAAACACTCGTTCATTCGATCAAGGTTTTCAGTAGCAGTCATTTTAACTAGACTTTGATCGACAGTGAGTGCTCAGCATATCAGAAGTTAAATAGCCTCAAGTGTATTTTGGACGGAGCATACAAACACTTCTGTCAGTATCCCTGCACTGACGCACTCATTAATCATTATAAGGTTGGGGATCTGCGGAGTGCTTCAACATCCTCTCTCCCCACCTTTTACCCTTTTGTCCCAGACAAGAACATTTCTCAGGATCTGCCAACAGCACCGACGCAGGGAAATGTAAACACGCAGGATACAATGCTCACAGCTTGCTGAAGGATGTTTGCACTGGGGCTCGTGCTCCGATTGGATGATGTGGTCAGATGATACAGAAAAAAAATATAACAACTTCTGAATAAATGACTGCTTATTTCCAGCTATTGAGGCTACCCAAAATAAAACACACTGAGGGCGTATGCATTAAGCTGGCCATCTGAAAAGTGGCACCTATCTCAGAAACGAAAAAGGACCGATTCTGAGCGACGTATTTCTGGTCAGAGCTGAGCTCACAATTACACGTGTGTGTTTTGTCACAGAGTGATACTTTAAATGACCGATTATCTTGAAAATCAAAAGCACAAGAGTCACTCTTCCTATGCCAGGTAATTAATTGTTCCCCAATCTTCACCTGTATAAGCTCACATGTGGCCAGGTGTTATTCTACAATTTTGGAGTGGTGTCCTTTTGATTTTGTCACCTTGATGACATCCATATCAGCAACAGGGGTGTTTCATCAGTGTTTTCATCTTTGATCTTAAACGGCTAAAGCATCCGGAAAACCTCCTGCTGTATGCCTCTATGTATTGCTAAACAGTGGTGTCTGTTTCTTCTAGGTTTAATGCCACAGACTTTTATGCATATACCCCATAGCCTTCCAGTCTGTTGCATGTGCGTCTTGTGTCTCTTTGAAAATAGCTCATGTCACATAAATACAGCCTTAATTGGCAGTGCAGGCCAGATTTTCCTACAGGCCCACTTAGTATGCTCCTCCTACTTTCAAACATTTGAGTTGAAACATAGCAAGGAGGAAAAAAATGTTGTGCTATTTTAGAAAGTATAAGCTGCTTCCTTACGCCTCTCATGTTTCACAATGCATTTTTTTTTTTATGTTGCATGTACAAGATGCGACAAACATTTGTGTTGTCCTTGAGAGAACAAATAGCGCGAATCAGCGGAGTGAGAGCCGAGGGCAAGATGCTTGATGTGGGTTACGGTGGAACGCTGACAGTTCCTCTCCCGGCAGAGGCGTTTGCATGTGTCACCTGAAGCTCGCTGTGGTTTGATAAGCAATCAGTGAGGTGGCTTCCTTCTTAACAGCCATACGGCACAACAAACGCAAGGGTGGTACGCACAGCGGAGAAGCTGAAGCACACTTTAAACGATTTTACTCTCAGCTGGGCCACATGAAAGCGCAGGAACAAGTGTGCCCCACGTCAAAGGACTCTTTGAAGGAAATAATGTCTTCTGATGATTCAAAGCAAATATTTGCCTCACACGAGCCTACTGTATATATAATATTAAAAGGAGAGTTTAAGTGAGTGTGGTATAGTTTTACTCCATATAAAAAAAGGAAAACCTCATATGGCTTTAGCGACGTTACAGAGCCATGTAGCTTTGACCTGTGTCGTTTTGGGGGGGGGGGGGGGGGGGGGGGGGGTATTTTTGTTTTATTTTTCACACTGAATAAACTCGACTGACAGGTATGCCAACTCGTTTGAGGATATTGAACCATTAAGGGCTATACCACTGCGTAATAGCAAGGCACCCCATCACAGGAGAACATCTCTTAAATCTCCCATAATGCTCTTTTTCCAAGGTCACGTGGACAGATCACATAATTGGCGGCTGATCCATTGATTATGCACAAATACAGCACCATAATCTTTACTTTGAGATATTGACAATGTAAGGGTTATACCAAAGTAAACCTGAAAATTAGTATTGAATAAATGTGTGTAGATAACTTAAAATATTTAATATTCATGCTCATAGGATCATTTCAGATGTATGCATTTCATTTGAAAAAAAGAAAATGAAAACAGAATATCTGAGCCAAAACTGAAAACCCTGTAATGTTATGAAACCAAATAATGTAAACCTCATCTCTTTTCAATTTTGCAATGCGATGCTTCAGGAATCTGGGTAACAACATTGATTTTACAGAGAGAAAACAAGGTTTCCTTTCATTAAGCATGACTTGTTCAGGTGCAGCGCAAGTACACACAGGCAGCACTGAGACATCTGAGCAAATACAAGGGCACTCTCCGCCTCACAGGAATCAACATTTAATGGACTTTTCACAGGCTGACCAATAGATTGTTTACAGTAGACACAGACCACTGACAAATTCAGTTAGGGCTTTGCTAAATTCGCCGTCAAGGCCAGTAGCAGGTTTCGTCTGAATGACATCGGGTAGTCCAAAGGTTAATATTCTCCCTTTACAGCAAATCTTAGTGTCACATCATTTAAATCAGACGGATTTATGGCTCTTGTTTTGACACGTCGTCCTGACGGGTGCGATGCTGTGACACCGCCTTTTCCCCGAATGTACCAACCTGCTAATAATTTCATTTTCTGGTTGAATATTTCCAAATTGAATTAATCTGATGAAACGTGTTAAAAGTGCAGATTCCACCTTACACCTCCGCTTTGAAGGGCACTTTTTTTTTCCAGGGGAGTTGATTGTAAAACCTGGTGACAGACATGACAGGCTGTTAAGAAAGCGGAGTTCATTACCAGAGTCATTGCAGTCCTTAAAGGTTATTCACTTTTTTTCAAAGAAGCCTAGACTACAGAGTGACATGTTAATGCTGTATGCCAAACCGTGAAAAAAAAAGAAGAAAAAAAAAGTTGCAAAGAAGCAGTGTGAAATAAAGCTGGACATGTTTGAAAATTTCAGTCACTTAGTGATGTGTATAACGGTGCTTTGCGCAGTGTGAAGATAACGCATAAAAAACCCTTGCCTGGCGTATCACTCATTCCTTTATGTTTCAGCAGATTGGATTCTACTTTTATCCTTTTAGTAGGTATTGCAATTTTTCAAATTAAAAAGGAACATCTAGCATTGCATAGTCGGGATTGTAATTCTACTTCAGATGTTGAGTCAAAGTTGTGCCGTAGCGGTGGAAATGATCAATTGTAAATCTTTATTAGAAAATAGAATAGTTCTAAAAGGCTGGAGGTGAATGAGAGAAAGCTTTTGGACACCTTCCCTCTTCATTGCAGCCATATATTTCCCAGCTCTGACACCAAGTGTATTGAACATAAAAAAGGCGAGGCTGTTTCTCAAGGTTTCACATGAGAAATCAGTTAAGAACATTCAAGTTCACTGTTACAAGTTAATGTTTTGTATTCACACAGGGAGAACATCCCTTTCTCATTAAATTCCAATAAAATATCTTTGATTCTGCCTATTTTTAGCATGTGCCTGATGTGGTCTGTGAGACTTTTTTTTTTTAACCTTGTCTTCACATGTATTGGCAGTTAATACATTTATTTTGGCTTACATGAGAATATTTATATCTCTATCAGGTTATACTTCATGTGAGTTATCTGATATATTGGGCTGCGTAGCTCTGCTGGAGCCAGTGTTATCGGAGCGATCGGTGTGGGGTGCTGCATTTTGGGAGGTGCTGTTCTGGATGGGGCATAGTGGAGCCAGTGTTATCAGCGTGATCAGCGTGGGGTGCTTGTGTTTCTAGAGGTGCTGGAGCAGCTGAATCAGCCGCTTCGCTGCAGGTCTGGTCGCCAGACCGTGACCCCCCCACAGGCCTGCGTGGGCTGGCTTCGGACGCCCCACCACACGCAGTCTGTGCGACCTGTCTTCATCCTTGTTTACCCAGACTGCATCTTTCCCTGTGATCACGACAGGTGCCCCTGGCCTGGTCAGCAAGCTGGACCTCTGAAAAAAAATGTTAAAGTTGTACAACTTGCAATGCAATGGAAGCACAGCAGTCCTCAGACACCTTTTAGACCAGGTGTTGTCACACATATTCAAATGCACATACAAACGTAGATATAGTCTCTTTGAAAATCCCATGAGTGATTCTCTTGGTTTCTGTGCCAGACAAAGACTGCCATGCTCCAAAGATGATATTAAACATTATTTATGTGCTTTAACACCCCCCCCCCCCCCCCAACCGCCACAGACACACACACACACACACACACACACCAATGTGATCATGAGCATCTTAAATCATGCAAAAATCTCCAGGCTGTGCGCTATAGGCTAAGGTCAGCCACAGGTGGTTTACACAGCAAAACATCCTTGCTACATTTGAGTTTGCTCATTTATGTTGTGATTGACTGTTTGAAAATGCATTTTTCTTTTTTCTTGTGCCTCGAAAAATCAAGTACTGAATTTGTAGTGGGATTCCACCACTCTGATTAGTGTGAGATGGTTTACAAAAAGATTCAAAGGTTTTTGTTTTCGGCTCTCAATGAAGGAGTTTGTTTTAAGTGTTGTCTCCCTCCAACTCATGCTGTGAATGTACTGAGCAAAAATAAGCTTGCGGTCCACAGCAGGTAAGAACCAGCGTGGCCCTTGTGTAATACTGACACTTTTCATCCACTGCAACTTATAGTTAGACCCTAAAAGCCTTATTTCACCACTCCATCAGTGGGTCACCTCCTTCAGGTCTCACTCCTGCTGCTCACAGCACTCCACACCGAGTCCAGGCAGTCTTGAGTGATGCAATACTGCTGTGTGAGCACAGAAATACACGCAGACTCTCTCTCTCTCTCTCACATACACACACACACACACACACACACACACACACATATTGAGACACACAAACACACCGAAAAAGTACTAGTATTAAATATTCCTGTTGTAAAGTGTCTTGTGGATGCCAATAGGAGTTAAAGCTTGAGATTATGAGAGCAGTCTTCCAGATGAATGAACTTTACAAGAATACAAAGTACTGAAATCTTTCCAGCTGTGGTCACGTTCAAACGTGAAGGAAAATAATGGCGGTGTGGCTACTCATAAAGAACATTCAAAATATTCTCAGGCGAAGGAAAGAAGTGCACTCTGTCCGCCTGCATTGATATGCGACATCAGCTAATGCTTCTGATACATATGTGCCTGACTGAGTAAGAAAGGGGAGTGTTCTCTTAAGGAGAACAGCTAAGTAATGTTCCCTTGGCAGCGAAAAGCACAACTGCAGTCCGGGCGTCATGGCGCCACCTCAAATAGTCAACTGTGGTCGAGCGTTCTCAAAGCACATGGCATTAATTTTTGGCTGTTGAGTTACTGCATGGGATTGTCTCCTTTCCAGTGGTGGGGATGCCTGCACAATTAAGGTTCCAATTAGAGTGGGTGGATCTCCTGGAGAACAAAGCTAAGATTAATGTAACCCCACTGAGGATCAAATGACTTTTTGTCAGCGAAGGAACCTTAATGGTTATCACTGGAATCATTTACATCAGGAACAGTGTTTTGTGCCGTCTACTTCTGTAGGCCTGCTAGTGACAAACAGACGAAAACAAAGTATCGGAGCTGCCCTTGTGGTGACGGAGATCATTAAAACACATGAACTGGGCGATGCTATCAGCTGCTTTTGTGTCATCATTGTGTCATCAGGTTAAAGATGGATCTTGTGTTCTTCTTTCTTGGGTGTTTTAGGTCTCATCCAATCTAACATGGTTTTGTGTTTACATCGTGGGGGTGCGTTACTGTAATTAACGTTATTGTCTATGGAGTGTTTAATGTGCCATTACACAAACATTCTGGGCCTCATGTTAGGCAGTATACAGCTGAACACCTTATGTGTAGCTTTTGTGTTCAGTGTACAGTACAGTGGAATGAAACTGTGTCACATCCTTGATGAAGTTTAACATACAATAGGACAGGTACAAAGGGGGCAGTGCAAAGTTATTCTCTTTGAGTGTTCTCTGCATATTTTGAAATGTACATCAATTGAAAAAATAATTTAAGTCACTATTATGTGTTGATTTACAAAATAGTGGTCGATGAAATACATAAACAGTGTTGTGTACGGTGATTGAATACACACACACAGGTAAAATCAAAGTTAGAAAGAATAACCATCCTTTTTCTTCAAAAGATGAAGTGCTGCAAGTGTTATTTTGCATTAAGAAAAGGGCAATCACTTTTTTGAGAATATGTCATTCAAGCGTGACTCAAACTTAAACTGTGTTAATTTATCAAAACAACACAAAAACTAAAACAAGAAGAACAGTCAATGGACAAATAGGCATTTTTAAAATACCCTTAAATAAATTCGCTGAATTAATTAAATAATTAACCTATGTGTGAAAACTATCACATATTCTACCTGTCAAGAGGGAACTGTGTCCCGTGACAGAGTACAAAGCCACAAATTGCATTGTTTCATTCCGATAGTGAACTCCTCGTGTTCATCTCCACTGCAGTGAGAAAAATACTTTGTTAATCCAGAGTTATGACAGCTGTGATTTTTTTTTTTTGATATTTTTTGTGGCGCTGGTGCAGAAAGATATAACATTGTAGAATGTGCTGGAACACTGCCTTCCCTCTCATAATCAGATTCCCCTGGAAATTCCTGATTGATTGGTCTCCATGACAGCAAAGCAGTTCGTTTTGAAAACAACATAAATTAACTACAATTCCTTCCTCGGTTTGGGTTGATGGCGTAAACAAACATTCCAGAGAATGCCTGTGTAATAAGCGCAGCAGATATTGATACATGTGGAAGAAAGCCTCTTTCATAAAATTGTCATCATGTTGCGATTATAATGTACATTTGCAAAGCAGCGCACTACCTTAGATTGCAATCGCTGAACTGTTGTAAGAGTGGTATGAAAGGGATGCAGAGGAGGAGTAATCACGGAGGACACTGATGCATGCAAAATGTAAAAGAAAAACCAAAACCATCACCGTGCATAGGGAAATACATGTGTTGACAGGGTGTTCAGCTGGTAATGTAATGTTGCATGCATCGGCCCTCGTTCTCTCAACTTGTTGCAAAACTTCCTGGATAGGAAAAAAGTGCAAGAGGCAAAGAACTGCGGCATAATTTGGTTAAATATTTTTCGAAATATTAGAAGTGACCTCTTGGCACAAAACAATGCAGCAAAATACCTTTTTTTTTTAAATGAGGTTCTGTAATCTCTTCACAACCAGTATGCTTTTTTGGCATTTAATCAAAATTGAAATCGTATGCACATTTCTCAGCCTCAAAAGATAAATGATGTAATAACTCTTTTGAGTTTCTTATAGAAGTTTCCATACACAACACACTTTTCATGCTTTCTCTTGCTGCCTTGTGTTGAAGCGACTGGGAAATTCTATGAAAATGCTTGCAGCGGCTCCTTGTTAAGAGCCCATATTTTCAGTTTTATTGTACTTAATATAAAGGCAGCAATTATTTGATTTCAGAGTTATGAAAATATGTATGTAGTGAGAAAACAAGCAATTTAAGCTTTAATTGGTGTCATTTTTCATGGAGTTGGCAAGGTACTTTCTTTGTTGGCACTTTTTTCTTCATAAAACTGCACATTTACAGTACACTATGAATGGTAATGAGAATTTAAGTTCGCTTTATTCCCTGCAATTTGAATGCATGCGATGTACCTACAAACAAACAAACACAAAAGCATTTAATAAATGTTATCCTCTAATTTATTAAATTCGGCACTGATTTTCTTTCCTGATATCATTTAAAAGTATACACTTTATTAAATGTAAAAAAGATAGGCCATTTAAAATTACTTTTGCAATTCTTATTAAAACTTCTTATTAAAATCAACATTTTCATTAATAATAAAAATGCCAAAGATAGCATTGCACCTGTTTGCAACAACAGTTTATCATTTTGAAAAAAAGAAGACAAGCATCCATAACAACTGGCGTGTATGAGAGATACTTTGCCACAAGTCTGCACTGAAAGTGGTAGACTCAGATTCAGCTTAGCTTTTAATATTGTAAGGCTTGTTTCTTACCAGATAAAGCTCTGCCTCAGAATGGCTGTAAATGACAAACAATTAAAGGTAAAGGAGAGGGCTAAATTGATCAGAAATTAGAGAGTGAGACATTGAGACTTTATCAGTGTATAAGTGTTTAATTCAAATACTGCTCAGATGAGCCTCGTCTGGAGGGTGGACACAGTTTAAGCGCATTTAATCAGTAATGTTCTTAATGACCTCCACACACACTGTGGGACTCACAGAAATCCACTGTCACTGAAAGCACAACTGCACTTCCAGCACAGAATTTGGGTGATGCAAACCAAAAGCACTTCCAAGCCAATGACAGCATTGGAAGTTGGTGTGGTTTTGTTTTTAGTCATTGACATTTGTTCTGCCTGTTTTAGTTCAGTTGTCTTTGTATTTCAAGTGCAGGTTTAACTAGCATCACTTATCAATTTCCCTCAATATGTAATCCATGTTAAATATCAAGTAGATAGATAGATAGATAGAATACCACTGATTAAAAAAGAATGAAAAACAAATGTATAGTCTATATAACCACAAGCTTTGACATGCACACATATGGTTAAAAGTAAAGCACTGCCATTTTTTTTCCTGTAATCCCTTCTATATCCAGATACTGATACAAAATCCTGATAAGAGACAAAGAGGCTTGAGAGATACAGTTGTGCAACATCTTTCTTATAAGAGCACTCATGATGACAGATTACGTTGGAGGTCAAAGGAAGATCAGCGACCACTACCTTTTTGGATGCAGAAACCCGCTGTATCTCTCATTTCTTATTTATGTGTCCTAGAAGAAATGGCAATGAATGGATCACTTGGCATCTTAAATTAATTATAACATGTGTGATATGATAGTTGGGAAAAATGACAAACACACCTTTGGCTGATGATTATGTTAAGGACTTCCAAAGAGTGTAGATGGCCCTAATTATTTTTCACTGTATAGTTTCAGAAATTTGTTTTACTATGTTTTCTATGTCTTCTTTTCTTTGTTGCTCTTTTTAGAATTCCTTGTAATTTTGTTACATGCTTGAATTTCATTATTGCCCATCAGCTAATGCCTGTAAGCCCAGCATGAAGCAAAGAAAAGGAATCAAATTCCCTGTATTTTTTCTGACGGGTGAAAAAGCAGACAGCTTCAGAGGAGAAGCAAGATGGCAGAGAACAAGCCCAAATCACTACTCTTTGAGATTAAGGCCAGGTCCTACATGTCTTAATAAACACACAACATATGTATAGGTAATGATATTTGGTTTTATTTATTTTTTATCAATGGAAAAAAACGGATTAATGATTTCAAAATAAATCTCTTCAATGTAAAACTATTAAAACCTGAATATAATTCTGAACATTTTGTTTGTTTGTGGCATTTAAAAGACAAGTAAGTCATTGAGGAGCATTTCTGTATCACAGTGCATTGAAATACACATTTTCAGAATGTTATATTCTACCCCTATATAATGTCACCACAGGTAACAGGAAAGGAAAAGGGGAAATGTCCCTTTCTCAGGAAAGGGACATTTTTGTTTTCACATTTTTTTTTCCTTTACAAACATAAGTTTTTCTTATGTCTGAAATTTTCTGTAATGTATATTTTACTTTTTTCCTTCTTAAAAATGAAAATTTTTAGTTGATTTTTGTTTAGCTGAGTCCTTGATTTTACATTTTCATAAGTTCTGAATATTTCAATACTGAATGGTGGCCACAACCTAGTGTGGATGGAATAAAGAGAAGCACATTTCAGTGTCAAGAAGATTTTGGACAACTGCTTATTAACATAACAAAGTCCATATTAATGTTATATAAAACAGGGTGGTATCCCTACCATTAGATAATATTAACATTTCAATATATTGATCATAGTGGCAAACTTATGTGGCTGTTTCTTATTTAATCAACCAACAGTTTTTGCCCCTGCTATGTATGTTTGCATTTGGGAAAAAAGGGCCATTTTTGAAATTTTGAAATAGCCTATGTCGTAACAATCTGAATTCCTTTAAATTTAACTAAATGACTCAGCCTGGTAAAAGGACTAACCTTAAATTTAGAATTGATCATTATTCAACATTATTGAGAGAAAAACAGCACAGTCCTGACCAATAGCAGAAAATAGTCCTTTGTGGGTAGCTTGTAACCTAGGTGTCCCTAAAGCTAAATAGCTAACAACAAATGATTGCCTATCAACACGGAAAATGCCTCTTCTGTTATCAACAAGAGCATACTCAAGACACAACTCTAGCTCATTCTATGTTTTCATTTTAAATGACATAGCTGACATATTGAGCTGGTATTTTACATCCCTTCGTGGTGGTAATACTAGGATTTGCATCAGATTTGACTCCTCAGCAAAGTCATCTTTCCCCTGTAGGCCGCTGTCTAAAAGTTCAGTTTTCAGTGGATCAGTTTGCGTCTTTATATACTCTCAGTTGAATACTGATTCAAAAGCAGCTTGTCATGTATCTAATCTATGAAGCAGCTCAAACAATAAATCTTTGTCCAGTGAAATCCAATGACGTGTTTCGAAGATCCTGATGAATCTAAACGGTCCACTTTGCCAAACTGCTTTGACAACATTCTGAGCGATAAATATGTTTTTAGATAGATGTGCGTTGGTGACTCAAGTGATGCAGACAGATACGAGACCTGCAAATTTGATAATTTATATTTGCAGGTAGCTAGCTATGACGTTATCGTTATATCTTGTCTCAATATTAGTTTGACATCTTGCCATTTTAGTTGCAACCAGAGGGCAAAGGTCACACTGCAGAAGTCCATAGATGCTGTATCCATATTAGATAATGTACATATTTCAGATGTTGTAGCTAGTCACAGATGCGTTTACACTACTTGCTAGGACAGGCAATAATTTTTAGCTTGCAAGCCAAATAGCCTTGATTATTGAAACAGATTTTGCAGCCTTACTTGTCAAAATTTGCCCACTTTAAGTCTAACTACCTAGGTAACTTCTTTTCAAATTGTACTTTAAGTAGTTTATGTCGACAAAAATATTGTAGGAGCGTTACGTTATAAGTATTTGTAGGCACGTGAGGAACACTTAAGTGCTGTTCAAAATGCACCAGTTCCATTCTCATTAAGTGATCTCTTTTTGGCAACTGCCACAAAATTAATCCTAATGAATCTATCTTTCAGATGCAGAAATGTAGCTACTATGTTTCATACTCATGATAAATATTTCACATAATTACAGATGTACTTTATAAAGAGGTAAACATAGGAATTTATGACTACATTCAATGAAATTGTCATCTCTGGTATGAAATTTAACAGAATGCACATGAAGGGGAAAGGCTGATTTGCTGACATTATTTAGCATAATATTTAGCATTATCTAACTCTGCAGAGCTCTTATTGTTTGTATGATGAAAGACAGCTGCTTGGTCTTGTGTCTGTGTCCATGAGCAAAACTAAAGTTGTGGCCCTCAAACATCTCCTTAACAGAGAAACCGAGTCTAATCACGAATTTAAACCAACATTTAATTTATTTTGCCAAAAAAGGTTATTTCATGAAAACAAACAAATTATATGACAAATGGAAGAAAATACTGCAGGTCAGTACTTATTTAACTCAATGGAAATCATCAGCTCTGTGCTGGTTTGTGGCTATGCAGATAAGTGTGGTTGGACTATTTTCTAATATTATTAGCAAACTACTTTGTTGACAAGTTGGCTAAGTAACACTCCAATTACAGTTGTCACTCAGTGTCAGATGTGGTTTCAGCGTACAGCATTCATTTTCCCATTCATTTTGGTACTGAAATTGATCTGAGTCTGACGGTACATTTACATTCATCTAAATGTTGATAAAAGGACTAGCACTTTTTCAGTTTGCAGTATAACATACAAGATTCTCTCAACTTCAGCAGTGTTTGCATTCATAAAACATATCAGCCCAAAACTACTGCTTTTTCCCTCACATATACCCAATCCCAGAACTAGGAACTTAAATTGCAGCTAGCGATGCAAAACTGACAGTGGATTAGTATATTAAGTCAAATACAGTACTGTACTGATTTGATGTCAGGGCCGCAAACCACCATAACTGCCATTTACAGCCATGTTTTTTTTTTTTTTTTTCTCTATAGCAGACAGAATGTTCAGAATAGTCACATATTGCTGGAAATTTTTAATGCAAGGTTTTGTTTACAATGTGTAGAATGTTTCGACCATTTCCAAGTAAGATGGCCTCCTATTTTAAAATATTCTTGCTATAACCATCATTTGTTTCTCTCTCATTCTTAACTGTGTTTTTTTTTTTTCCATTGACACGACAAACTAGGGATTTAGCTAGCTAAGATGCACTTAAAATGTATGGTACATAATAATGATGAGTAAGTTACAATGATCTGTAAAGTAACTTTGATCTGTAAAGTCTTTTCACCTTTTATTACAAAAAGATATTATTGTAGATCAAACTGTTGCTTTGTGTTCAGACATTGCATTTTTCTTTATAATTTCATTTTCATTAAGTTCATTTTTTAATTCCGCACCAAATTCTGGTCTGACACTTTAATTTCATTTCTGAATTACTATTAGTTACAGTTTAGCAAGCGTATGAATTAATTTGGAGACCTGTGTGTGTATGTATGTATGCAGCAGAACAATGTATATATAATTGATTACTTGATGACACTGTGTCCAGACTAAAACCCAACATTGTAACAGCACTGCTTTTGAATGATTTGATAGCCATGTATGCCCAGAAGCTGATCGGTTGGTTGCCTCTTTCTGTATTGGACACTAATTCGCACATCACTATGCTTCTGTCTTTTGCTGGCAGAAAAGCATTCTTATAGAAACAGATGATAAATCTTTGCTCTCTGCCCATATAAATTAAGTGTGGATTTTTAATGATATAATGACAACATAATAATTAGGGCTGTGATACTCTGTGGTGGAGGCAGTATCTGCATAGTGGGAAAGGGGGGAGACAGGCTGATAGAGGAAGAAATGGAGAAGAAGAGGAGCTATTATAGGAAGAGAGCCCCCTGTACAGACAGTCTGACGCCAGATGGCTTCTTCTAATAAATATTCAACCTTAACTCTGTTCCCATGTAACTTTTTTGTGCATCTGCCAACACACCCACACGGATCTGGGCCAGCAGAGTGATTACAGTAGTAGAAAGAGAAAAAGTGCAACAGAGAAAACAGGCAGAAGGGGTCCTGAGCACAGCGATAGGGCTGCAGCGTGTGCTGAGAGACCGCACGTTTCCGAAGGGGCAAAGTTAAAACTGTGGGAGGACCGGAATGGAAGCAGGAGGGAAGAATAGCTCTGACAGAGGCTCACTTGATCACAGGATACTTCCACAGAACCAGTCACTCAGGGAGAAATAATTTACAAAGATGATCCTGACATACTACGAAGTGAAGTGACATTCCTTTGGTCCGTTGTGATTTATGTGAAACTTGTGACTTATAGGTGTGTGCGCATGCATGTGAATGTATGTGGGCGAGAGAGCATGTGTTTCTGTGTGCGACCGTGAGAACCAGTACTTTGGCTATCCTCTGATTGTGCTAATACAAAGTGGTTTCTGGTTCTTATGATCCTTGACTCTAACTATGACAGATGATGGAAATATCCCAATGCACATCCCTCGTTCATAAACTTAAAGACTTTCCTGAAATACGGTGCCCTCCTCCCTCTCCCTGCAGAACACACACACATAAAGGACTGTACTCTGCAGCAGGATCTGCCCTTTTCATGCTGCCCCTCCTTGGGGCAGGAAATGAGTTTAAAAGAAAAAAAAAAAGAGAAGTGAGGGGAAGCCCCTGGAGTCTTGAATTCTTCTGGCTACAAGTGAATGGAGTGTCAACCTTCCTGTTGAACGGGAGGAAAAATTACTTTTCATTTGGCTGCCACACAAATCTTCATAGGGCGACTCATTAGCTTTGTTTTTACCTAGATTGCTAATTGATACTGTATACATCATACACAATCAATATTAGAGAACCATCTAACTTTTGTGATTTCAGAGTTTTTAATCTCAAATGCGTTGCAGTGTTTAGGTAACAAAATTGCTCTCGATGCCAAAGGAAACTTTGAAGATAAAACCATAGCAACTGATTAGAACCCAATGAGGTCCCAGAGCAGCTCTGGTATTTACTTAAACTTCTCACTGAACCCCACACCTCTGCCTCTTAAGCCAATACTGAGGTGTATATCTGACAGACTGTAGCTGAGACACAGACATGTGAACTCTTTTCTCTTCAATGTCCACTTTTACATTCTGTAGGTCTCTCCCAGGGCAAAACCTGCAAACAAAACAAAAACCTGACCTTCAAAAAAGAAAAACCAAACATTTAAGTATGCTACAATACGTTACAGCAATTCTCCATTTTCATTGATGGTCCTTCTTCCGCATATATATTTATATAATCAAAATATACATGAATTGCAATATTTCTCCTGTTACACAAGGTATTAACATGTGTATTTTAATGCATTTTTTCTATCATAGCTTTCATATCAAAATCTCCTTATGTTTATTTCTTCTGTGACGCAAACACTTTGATGATGTTCTCATGAAAGCTGGATCAAAAAATCTCCAGCATACAAAAGCAAATGTATGAAATCTCCTTGTGTGTGGATTTTGTTTGGCTCTGTAAGCATATGTAAAAGTGTGTCCACAGCAGCTAGGTTATTGTTAATCCCTCATCTTGAAGATACCATTGCCCTTTGGAACAATATATTTTTTCCCTTTTCTCTTTTAATGTGAAAGAAAGGTCAGGAAGCTTGATTCTTTCGTAGGACTTATATCTGAAGATGATTTTCCCTCATTACTGGCAGACGAAAGCTCCCTTCTGTATTCATTACACTAAACACACTTCACTGTACAGTATCTTTGCAAAAGAATGTACATTCAATAAGTACCAAAATAAAATAAATTGGAAATAATAAGGCTATCTGGGCAGCTTGTTTCCTATTTTACTCAGATTGTGTAATGAATATTTATTAGGCCTTCATAAGATGTCAGGCATCAGGCTTACCACCCTTTTCTGTTTGAACAATCAAAGGCAAAGAGTCTTGCAGTGGAAATGTTTATGAGAATGCTCTATATGTATATCGGCATAAAATGGCCACAGTGTTTTACATAGTACTATATCCTGGTTTCATTTCCAGCCTTGATACCAGAATTTTTTGGTTTTCTATTTTTGGTAGATGACATCAAAGGATTTTCTGACATCAGGCTTTCGAATCAAAATCAAGGCATGGTTCTTATATTTTTTTTCATTTTTTTGTGTATGAGCCTATTCAAATACTGTTTCAGTTAAAGTAAATGTTGACTCCTGAGGTAGAGCCCTCGTTCAAATATGTTGTGAGACCACCAACACTTACGGCTTGGCTTGGCTCCCTATACATGCAGTGTGTGTTTCTAACGGTCTGGTTGTTTTTACAAATGGAGTACATGGGGAGCTAACTTTTCTTCAGGAACATGTTTATCTTAATTAGGAAAGTCAACAGACTTCTAATAGGAAGGACTCGGTATTTTTTTCCTGTGGTATCTGAGGCATCAAAGGCCTAGGTCTCATGCCAAACCAATCTTCCTTCCTGTGTGCTTCCCAAACCCAGGTGATCTTCGGCAGCTGAACAGACACTTTCCCAGAAGCCTCCGCTGACCTGGCTCCAGCCTCCTTGCCTTTCTTTGTATTTTTTGCCTGAGGAAACCCAGGGATATTCATGGCACTGAGGCAAATAATCTGGAATTAAAAACTAAATTCTTCAGGCCTTATCCTAGCAACAGGCCCATCACCATCTGTTGAGAGGACAGGGCGGCCATTATCTGCTCCAGCCTTTGTGCGTATTCCATCACCTGTGAGAGGAGAGGCAGACACAGCCCTTTCTTTGTCTTTGTCTCAGAGATAAACAGACCTTATTAAGAATTAGCATGTTCCTAAAACCTACCCCCCCCTGTTCGTCTGGTTATTCATATCGCAATATTGGAAAACGAGACTGTGAGGGATTTGACAAATATGACTTGCTTTCACGGGCAACACTTTTTTTGCACTTTTTTTTTTTTTTTTTTTTTTTTACCCCGCATGAAAATGATGACATTAAAATAAACGTGTCAGTTTTCAGAGATGGCAAACGACAAAATGAATGTGTCAGAAAGAGCAAGAGGAAATGCATTATTTTTGTTGTATTTGCGCCGAAGTGATAGACAAGTTTAGATGGGCGCCGTTAGCTCCTGCACTGCATAATGATCTCATAATCAGTTTAAATAGCAATTTTGCTCCCGAGGTGTGCGCCACATCGCCACTCCAGTAAAAGCTTCCTTAATTCATTCCAACAGGAAGCATTATTTCATCTCTGCCAGCCAAACAGCTCTTTCACTGTTGTGTCAGCTCACATCCACCCAATAATCACCATATTGTCAGGGGCTGCTACTCATCTCCATGTTGTCCTGAAAATGCTGTTAAAAAGGTCCGTGAAAGACAGGCATCATAAAGCTCTTCCCTCCACGGAGCTGGCTGCAGTGCACATAACCATGGCGTGTTCTGGAGCCTACATGCGTTTACCCCTGTATTCATCTACCTGAAACAGTGCACACAGTCCAAACAGGTCTGTGTGTCCGCTTTGGCTGCTAGTCTAAACTAACTCCTTCCACATGAGTGAAAAGGAAGTTGAAAAACATTTTATACCAGATAATGCAGCACTGAGCCCCATTAGAGTCGAGGTATTATCTCCCAGTTGACTTTAGCTATGAGAAAAGCTGGCCTCCCCTCGGTTTTGTTCCTACTCATAACAGACCTGTTGGCTGTCTAGGTTTATCAAGCTCAGAAATCTAAACAGCACCGGGGACTGACCGAGAGAACCCCTGGTACACAGGAAGGACTTAATTCTCACAGGATTAGTACACAACTTACAATTTAGACAGCTGTCTGCTTATTAAACCCAGTTTATGGTGTCCCTGCCTGGTCACAAATACTGTGCACATTATTTATCAATCATCTGTGATATGATAAAACTGCTTCAGCTGTAATAAATGTTTTGGTTACAAAAAGACAAATGGAGTAATTTTTCAAATTGATCAAAGGAATATATGGTGATAATTTGTTTGGTTTACGTGAGAATTATACTCTTCAAGCATTGTTTGTAGTACAGTTGTAGTACATTGTTTATAGTACAGTTGAATCATCTTGATCTTTTTAGCACAAAACACACTGAACCATCATTTTCTGTAATTTATCCCTGGTTTATTACATAATATTTCACTATAATATCATTCAATAATTGAAAAGCACGTTTTATATAGCATATGGCTATGTCCCAGGACTGACCCACTTGTTTGGTCATGTGCAGCTGCATTGTGACCTATCGACTCATGAATTCATTCACCCTCAAGCTTTCATTTCCTTAGAGGAGGATTATTTTCACTAATAAATGCATTTTTTTTAAAAGAAGTAGAGAAAAAAATACATGCATTGATTGACATAGCAATGTGCCAATTATTTTTTATTATTAGTTTTGAAAAGGGGATTAACTGCCATAAGATGTTCAGTGGACATTTTCAGAGTACTAGCTGTGTTTCTTCTTTCTGTTGTTCCCCCTTAAAACTAGAATTGACATTGAATATGAAAGAAAACCATGGGAATTTTGCCCTAAACCACTAAGGTAAAAGGTCAGAATCCAACCTAAAGGTTTAGCTTATTTGCAACATTTATGTGTGGTTTTCCCATTGTGAAATTATGTCACACACTCACAATTAAGTGTTTGAACAAGCCAGTCATGTAGCAAACATCTATTCATCTATTTTATTTCTTATGTATCTTATTTTTGAGTGCTGTTACGTGTCAGCAGAGTCTTTTTCAAGTGTATAAGTTTGACCATGAAGCTCTTCAGAAGACTGGGAGGCAGAGAGTGGAGACAGAGTAGGAAGGGCATGCCTTTATAGCAGTATGAGTGGGACAACTTAGGGAGCGTTAAGCAATAGGAAGTCCTGCTCACCCAGGGACATTTGCAGCACCTCTCTGGAGTTTCTACTGCCCCCAATACAACACTCCTAGACTGTCTATGGGAATCCAGGCTAACAATTAAACCTTCCTATTGCAAAGTAAGGGGA
This sequence comes from Megalops cyprinoides, assembly GCF_013368585.1. NCBI lineage: Eukaryota > Metazoa > Chordata > Actinopteri > Elopiformes > Megalopidae > Megalops > Megalops cyprinoides. The sequence goes on along the minus strand of NC_050593.1, from coordinate 14,371,085 downwards.
AGTACTGAAACATGACATATAGTAAACAGGTTATGGTCAGTTTTTCATTCATGCAGATTTTATTTGTTAATTTCTGTTCTGTAGTTTCAATGACTGGTTGTCTACATAAAAAGCAATTATATTCTGATGAGGTGGTTATATCAGTAAAGTGAGTATTTTAATTGCCCTCGTGCATTCAAAACTTCAGTACCTAATACCATGTTGGTGAACATGCTGTAATATAATAATTTAGTCATGAAAGTCTTGGGACAGTACACCCTTAGTATGAATTTAAAGAAATTAACTAAGGAAATGAACCATGTTGTGAAGCACTACAGACATGATTTTTCAGACTACATCCCATGGGGATAATTAAGTTAATACAGTTCATATTGTACAAAAATATTATAAATTTATATCTTTGCTGCAAATTTAACTACCCCAAGTACTACCCCAAGTACTCCTCTACAACATTCAGTGGAGGCTTCATTATCTGCACACCAAGCAGACAGGGTAGCTGGTTTATAATCATACAGCATAATGTTGATTGTTTCCTCAAATCTGGCCTTTTTCTATTTTCTACACAGGTATACTATAGGTAATAATACAGATGATGCAGTTTTTTGTAGTTTGATACAAGTCTGCCTGTGTGAATGAGCTAAACTTTGGAACTCGACATTTACTTGTATTTATTTATTTGCAACAGAACATCCTCCATTATGCCAAGTTCCCCAGTTAAGCAATACAAGCTCAAGTCTCACACACAGATACAACATTACATTAGTGTAAAAGAGGTGTGTCAAAGTCAAATTAGGTGCTATAACAATGCTATCACGTGTGTCTCTAGTACAGGAAGCACAAGAAGCAAGTAGGTTTCGAGTAACTCTGAAATAAGTTGAATGTAGGACTCAAGTGTGTCAAAATGCTGATCACATTGCCTTTAAATGAATGTTTGTGTCTGTACCATGGCACATTGCTATTTACAAGATATCAACTGAGGATGAATTATATATGAGGGAAAAAAAAAAAGAAAATACACAAAATTAAACAAAAGCCTAACCAAAACTGAACAACAGGCAACAATCTTCTTGCAAAGGTACAAAGTATAACCTTTGTTCAGTTATGCTCAGTAAAACTAAATAACTAAATAAATAAATAATGGTAATAATCCATGAAGCAAGTCAAACAAAGTACATGGGTCTTAAACTAGAGTGTCAACCCTCTTGCCACACACACACACACACACACACACACACCCTTCCCTGACTGTGATAACCTCAGTGCTGACAACAGTTAACTCAGATTTGGTTAATTATTTTACACCTTTTGACTGAGAAAATGAAGCCTTTCATTCTAATCTAAAATAGAAACAATAATCTCAGATTTAATGCTACAGCGCCTTGTCATACTTCATTTCGGGTTTGTCCCATGAGCTTTTTCCTCTTTTTTGTGTTTTTATTCAAAGCTTAAAGTGTTGATCAACTTAAACTTGTGCTCATGCCTGGGAGTGCAGTCATTATGGCTGCTCTTTGCCAGGGTGGCTATTGCGAAGGTCTTTGTGAACTTCCTCTAATTAACAAGGTTGAGGGCGCAGAGGCACCTGCCAGCAATGAACACACTGTTACTCTTTTCACACAATCAAAGAGCTGCGTTGTTCAGCCTGTTGTGATTAAGTCCCCTTTCAAGGAGCAAAATTCAGCTTTTTAAGCGTTTTAAAAAAGAATAAGGTAATGAGTCATTCACACAGGCAGTGAGATGCATCACGAGAGAAGTGTCCTGGTCTTTTCTGAGTCATCTCGAGTCCTTACACAGTGACAACAAGCACAGAGCCAGCCCAAGTAGCTAAGGTCAAATGGCGGTGGGGGGGGGGGGGGGGGGGGGGGTTGAGGTCAGAAGATGGGATGCTGATTTTTGCTCTGACATTCTTTTTGAAAGAAGGCTCTGTTCTATTTATTGTTGAGTGTTTCACTCATATTCCATGAGAGGGAGAAAACACCCCTTTTCCCCCACAACAGACGGAATCACAAACTTGTATCACCGCCGGCTTCATCAGCTATCCTGCCATTTGCTGAACCCAAACAAAGAGTAAAAAAAAAAAAAAAAAAAACAGCCCCCTAGGCTGCATTATGTTACCACCAAAGAAAAAACATCATATATATACTTGAATGGATAATGGTTATAATGCGTTTGGAAAAACTTAAGTTCTAAAATCAGGCACAGTTAGACAAAAGTGGAAAAATAAATTATGTACTGTGGCACTCATTGGCATGACTGGATGCACAATCTGTGTGTATTGCTACAGTTTGTGTGCTGTCTGAACCCCAGATCCCTTTTGATTTTGAAATCTAACTGATCAGCCATTACCTATGGAGGGGATGTTAATAGTAAAAGTCTCTATTTTCCAGTAGCAAGCTGGAAAACAAGGTGTGATAAGCAAGATATGACCATGTATGGTGTGTATGAGGAAACGATAATAAAGGCTATTGTGCAGAGCCTGGCCGGTCACACAGATGTCATTCATCTGTAGATTGCAGAGAAGACACAGTTTTCAAATCTGAAATGTAGTGACTGGGTGTCGGCATGCAAATATGTGAAATGAGATGTAATTACTGAGGCGGGGCTGAACAGGAAATGCATTTTTTTGTATCAGGTTCTTAAGGGGAGAGCCCACCTTAATGACAAGGTGAAGGGCTTTGATGACTGAATTAACTGTTACTCCTTTGGCACAAACCTTTGCAACAAGGCCAGAGCCATGTAGGGGGAGGTTCCACCTCAGACTTATGAGAGATTTCCTGAAGGAAAAACATGCTCGGGAATCAGAATTATTCTCCTTGCAGGCTCTGTTTAGTTATTCATTTATTTATTCATTTTTAGATTTTTCCACCTGAACACTTCAACTGCTTTTATTGCCATTATTACATTTTAGGGATGAAATGAGGGAGTGAAGTCCAGGATCTTTGAAGAATATGTTGCTTGTATGGTGCCTCATTTGGTATGATATAGAAGTAAAATATTCAGGTAATGCACAAATCATTGTTTTATACTAATAACTGTACTAATGACGTCCTAATGAAAAATAACCAAAACATTCACTTCTAGTCACTATTGATTGCACAGTGATATGATCACACAACAAAATATTCAAATGAATAGTGTGTGTGTGTGTTTTATTTCCATTTTTTAACAACTCCAAGACCTTATTGGCCAAGCCTTTAAACAGAAGAAATATACTGTTAATAACTGAGCAAATCTTTCTACTTTTTGGTAATTCAAATTGTTTATTTCATTTGAAACAAAGCGACACACATTTCCAGAAGAGAAGAATCACAGCCGTAATTGTTTTTGTCATTTGTGCAGCGATTTTACTCCTGAATGCCTCGTTTTAGGCAGGAATTAATAAAAATTGCATGCGCTTCAGGTGCCACAGAGTTCAGCCTTTACCGCTCATCCCTGCCTGCAGCGGTGAATGCTCCCTTTCTTATTATCAGTTAATAATTCTCTCTCATTCAGGCAAATTAGGAAACTTGACTGTGTTAGAAAGTCCAGAATGTCGCTGCAGGCAGAGAGGGGGCTAAATGGCAGAAATTCCACCCTGAGCAAAGACGCATGAAGCACAACATTGTGTCCACCACAAAAGCCGCTCTGTAGTTTTGATCCTTGCTAATTTAATTAGCCCAAGAGGTAGCACATTAATTTGCCAAGAATTCTTCTGATGCAGAAAGCTGCCCCCAATACAAGGAGGGGAGGACCACAACCTGCAGAGAGCATGATTTTTACTGTTGTGAATGGCTCCTGACTAAAAGTGGATTGTTTTGTCTCTCAAGTTTTCAGACAAAAAAAAAAAAAACATAAAAATGCATCCGTTGACATAGATATTGCAGGACATGGCAAGTGTTTGTGAGCTGTTTCTCCTCTGGGCCTGATTCTGATGCAGAACAAGAACACAGCACAGTTGTGACGTCATGGATTAAAATTCAATTAAAAGTTTGTTTCAGATGCTGTTTCTTTCATCTACTGAAATGAAACAGAGTGAGACAATGATATCTGACAAGCATAGTTTGCTGACAGGATGTGTCCAAATTTGTGTGTGTGTCCGGTTTTAAAGTGAAGATTTATCTTCACTGATAACAATAACAAATAAATAGGACAAAGGGAATATGAAATGTGATCATGTTCATGAAAAAATGGCAATGGTAATTCCTCAGCATTGAACAATTCTACATAGTTTTCATTTTATATTATCTATATATGAATATATCTGTCTAAGTATCGCTTTATTTTCTCAATGCAGTGAGAAGATTACTGTACATATTGGTTTAAAAACTATTCAAAGAAAATTTCAAGCCCCAAAGTTATGAAGGTTAAAGCTTCTTCATCTATCAATATCAATTAAAGAAAGCCAATCATCCATATTGATAAGCTATGTTACTATACTCATCTTCCATAAAATACAGCTGACATCAGGTGAGAAAGTATGTGACCACATGCCAGCATTCCTTTATTTTTCTTAGGTTCATGTGTTTTGGTAATAATGTTGTAGCTAAATCTGTTATGGAGCCATAAACCAACATAAACCAAGCAAATATGTCTGTTGAAGAGCATAAAAAAGATTCCTGATTTAAAAAACAGGACCTTTGGGACTTTGATGTTGTAAATCAGGGTTGTGTTCAAATATTGAAATATTAATTGGTCAAGGTGGGAAAATGGGTGTTTTGTCCCTAAAATCATGTTACCGAGGAAGTCATACTAGTCAAATTTGGTTTGTTGTGAATTATGGTTATGGGGAGGATCAGGCATTGCTGCATTATGTACACCTATCTACAACAGATTCCCTCACATTTGTTTGAACATATTTTATAAAAATCAGAGCACCTTTTAAACCGTGCTGATCAATGTTTCACTAGTTCAATAAAACACAGGCATATAATGTTGTAGGAAACCCGCAAGGATAGTGCACAAGTTATTAGGTTTTACTGAAGCCCTTTGTTAACAATATCAGCATGATTATGATGATGATGATTATTGTTGCTATTATTAGTGTCTCTGTCGTTATTATTAGCATGTGATTTTGATAACTTTGTCCTATAACACATCTCATTGGCTCCTTTACATTCATGAAAAGAGAAGAGTTGTGTAAGATGGGCTCGATTCTGCTCTCTGACCAGTGAGACTGCAGAATGCTACTGCTGACGTCCCTGACACAGGCTGAGCTGACTTGGGGTCATGACCCGGACCAAAGTGGACAAAGTGGCAGTGTGAGAGAGGCCTCAGTTTGACCTGTGACAGAGTGCTCTCCCTCTCCAAGTGAAGCAGCAAGGCCAATCAAGCACAGAGTAAAATCAAGGTTCACAGTAGATCATTAAAAACTGCTTTCTCTGACCTCTAAGTGAATAGTCTTTGTAGTCAGACTTTTTGAAGTTTAATCTGGGTGGATACGTATGGCCCTGCATGCACCTGGATCTTGCATAACATGATGTACATTAGTCTTCCATTTGAGATTAGCATTCCATTGTAATAACTTTTATATCATTCTCATCATTTTTTATTCACATGCTTTATGTCAAAGGCATAACATGCATCATTGCTATGTATATATAATAATAATAATATATATATATTTTTTTTTTTCTTTTTTAATGTATTTATGCAGGCTTTAAGATAGGCCAACACTGAGAACAGTTGATAGTACTAATTTGCAAGATATCACACAGAGCCTCTCTGATAATCTTTCATCTCAAGAACCTCTTCCCTGATTATTTCAGATTTAAGAAGTTCCACTGCATTCATTAAAGAATCACTCCTCGTTTACATTTAGGCAATGCCATTGTTCTTTATGAGGGAACATACACATACTGCAAGGAACAACCTGCATTGCGCACACCTTAAAAGAAATCACCCCAGTATTTGCCCCCAAATATATATATATATATATATATTTTTTTTTTTTGCAATTTCTCTTAATTTTTTAAAATTACTGGTCCATGATCTTTGCAGGGTGTTGTTCATAAAACTAATTATGTAGCATCATAATTCAGTCTTTGCAAAATGAATAGTTAACTCTTAGCCCAAGTAAGCAAGGCTTCATTACGCAGGCCCTTGTTTGGTTGAAACTGAAGTGAGATTGGTTGTAGGCCCCCATATCTCTGAGTACCGAGCATTTGGGTGAGTTCTGTATCACATGCATGTTGCCATGGTCTCCCTTTGTCTGTGAAAGGCCTTGTTTGCTGGTGGAAAGGGGAAGACAGGACACCCTCCTCCGAGTGGTGGTTTACTTTTCAGGGTAACTTTGGCAGGCACACTTCCTGTCAAGGTGTGCTTTTTTGTTCACCAGCAGGTGAAGTCTCACATATGTAGTTGTGCACATTTTCCCTTTAAACAGAGACAGACCCATGGCAATGCTAAAGGGTAGGTTCAGGCAATCACAGCACTCTGTTCAAATATTCTCCTGTATTTTTGACCCTGTCTAAAAATAACTGGTAACATCACTGATAAGTTCACAACCCGGGCTTGTGTGTGTATGGCACAGGTACCATTTTCATATACACCACTTCATGAGAGCATGACACAGATGTTTTATTGATACTGTGATTCAGTCTGTTGATACAGGGTGACGCATTTGTTCCTCACAGACTTCTGTTCTTTCAGCCCACCGCGAGACACCATTTCTTAAACGTGTCCCTTTTTTGTCCGTGAAACTAGGTGCATTTTCACAGTCTGAAAAGGTAAAAGCCTGAGCGTACCAGCGAGCAAGGCTCAACAAGATGAATAATTTACCACAGTGTGTTTGAACAGGTACGGAAATAATCCTCCAGGAAAGAGGGAGTGTGTCGGATATCGCTCTCCCTCTTCAAAAACAACTTTCAGCGAAGAGGCTCTCTGAACATATCACCCGAGTCTTATGAAATATTAAAGGTTGTTAGTTATCGTGAGAGCATGCCATCCTTCTGCTCCTGGTGCGTGATTGCGGACGTGCAGGTAGGCTCTCGTTCACTGAAGAGCAGACAGGATTAACTTCATCTCTGATGTTGCACGATGTTATATGCTCGTGTCAATTTTTCCCCAATTCTCAGCTGCTGGAAAGACATGCGGACTTTCATATCCTGTGCATCAGCACTCCGTGAAAATTGACGAGGGTGTCTGTCGGTACAGCGAGCGGCATGACACATGAAAATGGACAAGAAATTCTGCTTCTGTCAAGTTCTTGAATAATGTCATGCATGATTACGACAACATATGCTTCCCTCTTACAACAGCCATTTCTGGACTTGTGTTACTTTTAAATCTGAGGCTACATCTAAAGAGTCGTTTCCATTTTCTCCTTTTTCTCATACATTATGGTGACAATATATATTCAATTCATACACAACCACATCAAGGCAGTCCTGAGCCTCACATCATATTGGCTCGGTCTCAGGCTGCATTTAAGAATTCCTTTAAATATAATATCTGAAAATAATCTGATACTTTCATAAAGTCTTTTTATGTATAAGGATGGGACAGGGACATTTCCACAAGGGTTACATAGAAGCAGAATACTGGAGAGTAAAGTTGCTTGGACTGCAAACATCTGTAGCGGAATATTTGCCCGCAATAAAACAGGGCAGACAACATTTGTACACTCCTTCATATATCTCTTACATGACACCACAGCTCACTTACCCCAACATAATCTAAATGCATCAAAACACAGTGAGGGGGGAACAGGGGGCTTAATTTACCCATGATTCCCTCTGTCTTGCCTTTAGTCTAGCAGTGCCCATCTAGTTCCTGCTTGACTGCCACCGTACTGTCCTGCAGTCAGAGGGAAGAGGGGGAAGCGCCCGCGGGTGGAGAGATAATTAAGCAAGCGCAGTGACAGCTGCGGCAGGTCCTGTGCAAGCCTGGCTTCACTGAGCTGAATTAATAGCATCAGCAGCCCCGCCAGCCCCGCCGTCTCCATTAACATTTGATCATTAATTATTACCCTTTGACAGCGCCGATCCCCAACCTGCCCAGGAGTGCACCCACCTCACCTGTCCCCGCACAAACGCGCGCCACCTCAGTCAAAGTTCCACATGATGAACTACCTGTGTTACGTCTTCCATTCTTCTCATAATCAGCGCATAGTGTCTGTTGCTGGATCGTGCAGCACACTGCTTAATTCAACAATCCGGTGAGACGTTTCACAGCCCTTCTTCCGTTCACCACCCTCTCCCACCTGATATTGTTTTTTGCTTTTGTGCACTGTGGATGGTGTAATATGAGGCAACCCTGCGAGCTGGTCTCAGTCAGCAGGTTTTATTCTCAGCATTTAAAGGACCTGGCTCAGATACAGCCTCCCAATTAGGAGTAATCTTGGGCTGCCTGATGTTAATTTAGGTGAAGAAGTCTAGAGTCTGGTGTCAACCTAAGCCTGCCAAGCCAGCCTGTGGTGAAAGATTCAGAAGGGCTTTTTAAGACAGAGGAGCTGGCGTTCCTCTACAAATGTTTGCTGTCTGACTGTAGAGACAGTAGAGAGATTTTGCCTTGTCTTCAAATACAGAAATGAACAAGACTGAGAAATTGATAAAAACTAAATATATATTTCCATAGTTTCACCACACAAACCACACAAATGAGGGCATTATGTCACAGCAATTTTTTGTTTTAAAAATCACCATGCTCAAAGTGTGACACAGGTATTTTCTCTGGGTAATGTGGATTACGGCAGCTCAGGTAAGAAGGGCACATGGGGCCTGTTTTACCGTTTCACTGTTTGTTCAGGTTTATATTATTAAACAGACTGCTGAAATGCTTCTTGACTATTGACTGCCAGTACTGACGACCGCCTGTGCAAGTCTGTTTGTCTGTCTGCACCCACCCCCCCAAACAACCACTACCCAACTGCCCACACAACATGCTGAGTATTACGCCCAGGTTATGTAAGTACGGCGGGCCACCGGTATCTGTTTAACTGCAAGCGCAGCTGTGGTTTCTTTGCTGCTTAGGGAGGAAGAGCCACCATCACTTCCCCTTTCTTTCCTTTCTGGTTGCAACATCTTTCGGGCAAACAGGTGTGTGCAATCAGCCACCACACTGGCTGTCTTTCTAAAAACACCAGTGGCATGTGAAACCCTCTGGTCAAGGTTAAACAACCCTGTCTTCCTGTTCGCCATTGATGAGTCATTCCTCTCGCAGAGAGGAGTCCCTCTTTTCCCCTCTGCGAAGGATCTAGAGGGTGGCTGCGTTTACCCTCTTTGTTTTTTTGTCAGATTTGTGTAATTGGCGCATACAAATAAAAAGGTATTATGACAAGAACGTATGTTCAGCCATCTACAGGCTAATAAGCTTTGGCATTTCCCAATAGTCTAGAGCAACTCTCTTGCTGCAGGCACTAAACTTGCTAGTTGAATACATTATATTACATTACATTATTGTCATTTAGCAGATGGTCTTATCCAGAGCGACTTACAAGGTTACAATTTTTTACATGTTACCCATTCATACAGCTGAATGTTTACTGAAGCAATGCTGGGTTAAGCACCTTTCCCAAAGGTACAGCAGCAGTGCCCCAGCGGGGAATCCAACCAGCAACCTTTGGGTTACGAGTCCTGCTCCTTACCATTATGCTACACTGCCACTCATGCTACACTACCAAATACCATACTAAGTAGCCATATTTGCTAAGACTCTGTGTTCATACACATTTGCATGTGTAAGTAGCAATGAACTTGTATCCCATCACACAGTACTGCATTTGTATTTAGCAAGATTGACTTCAGATAGCAAGAATAAGTTAGGTAATGATTACAATGGCATTTTAAGAATGTATGAGGGCTGGGCTGACTACACACACTGTGCAGTTATTCAATACATGTCCTGTGTGAAGAATTACTTTATAGTCTTAGCCTTAGATTTACTGTTTACCAGTTTCCACCTGTCCCATCTAGTTCTGTCAGTAGATGAAATAGCTTCCATGGTCCACTTTGTGAATCCATTTAATTTATTGGATTGATTTTACTTGTGTGATATTGAGTATAGACATATGTTCATGCATGCTTTGTACATTATAAATCTGAATGTGGGTGGCCTCAAAGGGTTAACATAAAACAGTAAGACAAAAAGAGGTCAGCCAATGATGGAAAGAAAGGAGAAGTTATAGGTGATGGGAGGGGAGTGAGATCATACGTGGGGTTATTAGCTTTGATGTTCAGAGCAGCAGGTGTTTGAAGGTACTAACTGAACAGTTAGCTCTATATTGGGCATACGTGTCATGTGATAGATATGGAAAATGATTATGAAAAGAAAGTGAGAGATGAAGTGGGGATTTACAAGGTATGCTGCTGAGAGTCGGGGGACTAGAATGACATCTGTGGCATCAACTCACACATAGATCAAATGAGATCAAGAGAGGGGTCCATGGTTCAAAGAAAAGTGAGATATTAAATGAAGTTATGCTGTGTAAGCCTTTAGTCATATCTGCTGTGTAAGAGCCAGAATTAGTCCTATTACCCATCTGCGTCATTTTCACGTGCGCCTCTTGGACTTACTCCATTGTTTTTGCTATAAACTCCAGCATCCTGTTTTATTTATACCGCTTCAGCACCACTTCTTGTTCCTGACACTGTTGAATCTACTGCAAGACTTAAGGGTTTATTATATTGTGTGCACCTCAGTTTTATGACCCTCGTAAAATATTCTTACCTTAAAACAACAAACCATTATGAGCTCAGGATTGAACTGCTTGCTGCCACAGTGGAAGTACACCATGCGGATTCATGGGTATGTGTTTTAGTCCGGGTTGTAGGTGTGTGAGCAAAGGGCAAGTTCTGTTGCACTACAGATATTTTTTACTCCATGGTGGGGCTGGACACATTGTTGTGTAATTCTGCAACAGCACATTCTCTGGAAAAAAGGGCCATACTTAAGCTTGGGCTGATGGAGCACTCACAATGAATAGGTTATGAGCCCCAGTTATGGGGGTTGATCTGAGCTACAGAATGCACCATAGAATTCATATCTGTACAGGGATCTTAAATTAAGGACCAGCGATGACATATTTTCCACACTTAACATCCCTCTCAATTGATATTAGAGACGCAGATCACAAGACACGTTGACGGTATAGTCCATACATATCTTAGTCTCACATTAGACACTGGTTCCATTCATCAGCCTTTTTAAGTGCCAATCATTTGCTATGGGACTTAATGTCTACAAGGGGACCTTTCTTCTGCATGTCTGCGATATGTCTTCCTGTGAGCCTCTCCTGAGTTTCCACTAAAGCATCGGTAATTATGAAAAGTGTGGCCCCAAGCTTGGGTGGGAGGATGTCTTTGCTGGGAGTGTACATAGATGTCAATTTAAGTCCCGATCGAGTTAGACTGAGTTTGAATTAAACACATTTGTCTTCCCTCCGCAAAACACTGTGGAGGAGATACCCATGCTCCAATTATTTTCCATTAAAAAAGGGACAATTGATCTGAACTTCTGGTAAATTAGCCAATAGCCATACCCTCAATGACTTCCTATTGGGCAGGGTGGTGGCGATGGAAGGGGGGGGGGAGTACCCCCGTGAATCAGCACTACAGATCTATGCAGGCCCCGGCCTCCCACTGTATACTGATTGAATCCCATCCTGAGAGAGAAATGCTGGCCTCTGTGTGCCTGAGAAAGCCTGCGGAGAAACGCCGGGCCTCCGTATGCCATTGTCCAGATGCCTCCCCCAAAATCGGAAGCGATTGTCAATTCGACGCAAACGGGAGGCCAAGATGTGAGTGGCCCATTGTCCACCACTGACTGAGTGAGACTGAATGGAAATGCGCCAGGCATCACAAGATTGATTTGAGCCTGTTGCCGCTCTAAGCATTAAGAGGGGACCCAGACACTGAGTATCTATTTCCACACAGTTTCATCATGTCTGCGAACACATGTGAATAACAAGCCCCGAAGAATTGGACACACTACATTTTCTTGCTGTGAAAACATTCATGAAGATTGAGATGAACTTACGTATGGCAAACAGTGCTGCAATTGTATTATAACAATTTCAAATAAAGATGCAAGTGAAGGAGAGAAGAATGCTTCACTGAAACAGGAATAAAAAAATTAGGTGTGGGAAGGCTTAAGTTGAGGCCCAGAAATTCTCCTGGTGTTTTTCCGCTAGATATGTTGAAACGGCTTTTATTGCCACCTTCTTAAAGAAATATAACAGCTGCCTAGCCACATAATTCCTTAACCTGTGAAATCTGGCCGCGTTTCCCTCAGAAATGTAAATATCCAGCGTTGCCAATCGCATTACAATATGAAGTCATCGGAGGTATGACAAACACATAGTTCAGAGAGAAACCATTACATTTCCCCTTAAACTGCTCGAGCTGGAACCGGTGCCAGCATTTTACACAAAGGCTCCCTTTTTCTCCTCCAGCGATTTGCAAATCCCGGTCTGAATACACCCTTCAGTGCACAGAACACCTTGAGGTTAGCACATCTCTAATCATTATTTGATGACAGAAATCTGTAAGCATCACATCCCTAGGAACAAGAACACTGTCTCTTAGCAACGCGCCTGGATATTCAAACAATGTCATTAATGCGTGGCACCTCTTAGCAGGTGGGTGAGTGCAAGTGTTGATAAACATTCGCACCAAGATCAGCCATGGTGTTTGCCAACATCACAATTGATAACACAATTTTATGACTTTGTTTACAAGGCCACTGAATTCACTTCTAAATCAAATTATAGGTGTCATTAAGACAGGCATTGCTTGAATGCCTTCTTTTTTAACACAATGTAACTCAGAAAGTGCATTCCCATTTTGAAAGGTTTATTATTATTATTATTATTACTAATAGTTTATTTGAAGACCACCCACCTCCCCTATACACACACACACACACACACGCAGTTTGAGAGGCAACAGTCTGAGACAAGAAGGAAAAAAAAATGACCTTGCAGGACCTGTGCTGAGAGGTATAAGGAGGTGGCTGGAAAGAGACTCATGTAGTGCAAGTGCCTACAATGAGGGTACCTGCCCTACATTGTCCCTACTCATTCATCTTAGCTTAGGGCAGGTGCAATGTAGTTGAACTGTCCCATTCACCTTTGCTTAGAAGGGCAGCAGATTCCAGGAGACAGAAGGGGAGATGGGGACAGGGAAAATAGCATATAGAGGCAGGTGTAGAGAAAGAGATGGAGAGAAACAAGTGATAGAGAGGGAGAGAAAGAGAGATGGAGAGAGGAAAAGAGAGAGAGAGGAGGATTGGACAGGGAGAAATAAATTGAAAGTAAGAGACAGAAAGCTGATTTGCCAGGAAGAAATAGAGAGACAGGGACAGAGAAAGAGAGAGGAAGATGACATCTATCTGGTTTAAAACTAAGCCAAAAGAAAGCCCATAATGCCTGGAATTTCTGTTTGATGGTCTACATTGCATATGTCATTTTGTCATTTTATTGAATATAGTACTCAATGTCTAAGCATTACATTATTCTGGATGCGGAAGGAAGGTTTTAGATCAACGGAGCAGCATTTAAAATGCCCTTATTCTTCTCCCCTTTTCAAACTGAACTGTTTATTATTAGATGATCAATAAAGACAAATGGCCAAGTCTTCAGAACAATGCAGTGGCCCAGTGTTTGCTTGTCTCCAGGACTGTCTATATCTTATGGTTTCAGATATTCTTCCTGGATGGAAATGATCACAACCCTCTTATTGACTTACTGTACTTCCAACTCATTTCATAGCCAGTTATTGTGTATTATATTTGTATTTATTGTGTATTTTTAAACATATTTTTATTTTTCAAAGACTGAAAAGGACTGGTTTTGATTTTTCATCCATTACAGAATAGGTTTGTTTCCATAACTTACTCAGTTATGAAAAAGTCCATAACTGATAAAGTTATGGAAGCAAATAGCAGTGTGAAAAGAAGTTGTATTTACATTTCATTTGCTTTGCAGACTCTCTTAACTTAAGCAAATGAATGACAACAGTGGGCCACTGGGCAACCTAGGAGGTATTAGGTCTGTTACCTACCCCTATGCCACATTACTGCCCCAGTAGTTCTACTTCTACAAGCATGACTCCTGTCTTGACAGAAAAGGGTTAACCGCTACATCCTTTGCTAACAAAAAATATGTGGTCTCGTACAGTTTGTACCTTGTACCTGTTGCCTCCAAGGTAACACCGCCGCATCGCATCAATAGTTTGGAACAGGGAAGAGATTAACAGAGCTATAAATCTACCTGAGGCACCTGGGCAGAGATGAACCATTCCTGAAATAGGTAACAACCACAATTCTGGCATTCGGACAGCTTGTCCATTTTTCAGTGTCAGCCTCTTTAAATTAACTCCTACAAAACTGTCGTAGCTGAGGAATGTGATAGGGAGGTGAAACAGCCGGACGTTGCAATATAGATTAGCTCATACATTAACTGCAAGATGGCAGCATGAGCTGACCCAGATGTGGATCGCCCAAAGAGGAAGGGCAGAGGGTTGCAACACATGCACCGTCTCAAGCATGTAAACATTATCTAGCACACCTCTGGTACCTTCACCCTTTTGACATCAGCCGCTTGTTAGACTTTAAAAAGGTAACACATACTCATTAACAGGCCGTGGTCAGAACCTGTCCAGGTGTGAAAAGCACTGACTCGCCTTCCTAAGAAGTGATGACATTTAAAAGGAGACACAGGCCACTAACATGTGCTCTGAGCTGAGGCCAGCAGGACCTGCAGATCCCTCATAACAATAATGGCTTTATATGGCAGCACTTTGTAACAGAAGGCACATTTAGAATGTTTACGTTTAAAAATCATGTTAAGACATACAACCGCCGGCTGTGCCAAAATTAGACCCATCAGATTATTGAAGAGGCAAGCCGACATAATCACAGAATTTAAATCAGATTAGGTCTAATTACTATGTTGGTGCTGTTCATATATTGTTTACCAGTTGCAGGACATCTTAATATCTGCCCCAAATACTATAATGATTTATTTATGAGCAGTGCAGTGAACAGACTTTACAGTCTTCCTAACTGCAGAAGGAGGTCCAATAAAAGATGTATTTTTTCCTACTCATTGTGCCCATGTTTTAGTTCCACCAGAACCAGAATAAAACATGCAGCGTGCTCCGTTGGGTTGGTATTGAGAATGAGTTTTGGTGCCAAAGCGTGCGCAGATTTTCACAGATAGGGCCTTTTACTCTGAATTAAAATCAGCAGCTTTGGTCAGAACTGAGTGATTTCAGTTTTAGTTTGTGTTTGGTTAACTGTAGCAGAACTACAAAAAAGAGCTTATTCTGAGAGTGGCATGTTTCGCAGATGAACAGAGCAGTCAACCTGTTGGCGACGTAATATTGAAACTGGTCTCGATGGTAGAGGCGCCTGGGAGCTGTAGGCCAAACTGTAGGTCTTTTCTTCATAAGACTGTTCTTTAGGTAGCTGTATGTTGACACATGCAGCATACAGCAGGTAAAATGCAATGCGGTGTAAATATTGTGACAGTGCATTCATTACCATGTTCTTAGAGGGAACAATTACCATGCCTCAGATAAAAACGTTAATCTTTCAGGTGTTAAGCGCAGAAGTAGGGAAAATTTGTTGCAAAGCGATGCTTTCTCTTTTTAGTACATATAAAGGTAAGCGGTCAAATGGTCATTGCAGGAATTCTAGTGGTTTTGGGAAACTGATGTGATTTTTTCACCAGCAATGCAAAGATGCTCTAAAAAAGGTGACTTGGAAATACAAATCAACAACAGACTCACAATGAGGACAGTAAAATGGTTTAAGGGAGGGAAAGATGGAAGGGGTGTTAAAGTGTCGTCACTGTCATATGTATTGATCTATGACAAAAATGATAGAAATGTCCTCAGTGGGGGAGAAAAGAGCTGTTCGGAATTCATGTGATGAATCAAATATTCTTAACAAGACGTGCTGAGGCATTTTAGCCCCCATTTCTTTTATTGCATTACATTAATCAAAAGCTGTCCAGGACATCCATCTGGACACAGTGTCACCATGATGTTCTGTAAAAACATCCTTTAGAGAGGGATCACTCCTGACAGCAGTATCAATTGTACTGTCTTAAATGATCACTGCCACTGCATTACTTGAAAATTAACAGCTAGAATTTATGTGAGTGCCTTCCTCGGCTTCCCTCATAGCTGACTCGGAGAAACAAATAATTGAATTGGTACAAGTACATAAACCATTCCAATGGCTAATGTAACAGGCCTAACTGGTTTAACTGAGGCAAGGCCACGGACATGAATGGGGCTGTAAAAATCGGTCCCCACTCTCTCCCGTCCCTCTGTTCCTCTCTCCTCCTTTTCCTTTGCAAATTCAAAGAGCCATTTGACCATCTGTACTGCTCATTTGCATTTCCTGCCGTTGTCTCCGCCGCTGAGAGCGACGCGACCACCCTGCAGAGTCCCGAGAAAAGCAGGGAAAGTGCGCGCCGCTCGCGGAAAATCTGAGGAAACTTTCACACAACTCCTCTTTCACGCGGGCTGGCATTGTCTCATGGTCATGTGGTCTGGGCCAAGGCCGAGAAGATATTGATATATACTACAAGTGTAATAACATGCTAAACATATCCGGCCATCTAAATCACACTTCTCAATAGTTCCCCCACCTTCATTTTCGATGGGTATGTATCACATCATCCATTTCAAACCATATAATGCCAGAATGGCTGATGTTCTTATGAATGTTAGGTTAAACACTGCACCTGCCTCAAATGCATGACAGGTAAAGTACAAATAACTCAAAATACATTTACCGAAGATGATCTGACCCACGGTGGAATGTAATCTTTGACATTTTGGTCTGCAAACACACAAGCCATGTGTTACGGCTCCTCTTCCTGGTCCAGAGTAGATGGTTGTACAGCAAAATTCTAACAGGCTAGATGAAATTAGCATGTGCAAACAGCACAGTGCTCATGCTCACCTTTTCTTGTGAAACTGGCTGAAAATGTTTTCACATGCTTTACAGTTTTTATTTATTTATGTCTTATTACATATATGCATGCTGGAGACATGTTGTTCCATGGCGCCATAAATTTTGTAAACAGAGTTTTGCTTTTAGCTTTTCACAGGTAAATAAATACCTCCCTTTAGCCTGTGAGCTCTTTATTTAGCTATGTATTGTTTGTCTATAGAAGACTATAATCTGCCCTGTATGGAGCATTACCCCGGTGATAATGTGCTTAGTGCCCAGGTAATGCAGGATAAACGCTCCGGTATTTGCAAAGGTATTGCGCTCGACACATCTTTCACATGTACGTTTTTTTCCCTTGTATTTGTGTATGTGGGCATAATTAATGCAAATACTGCAATTTGATTGTTTCTGGAAGTGGGCGGATTTTTTCTTACCTTGGCCACTCCCAGGCAGATGCAAAATCATCACATGATCTGATGCTGTTACTGTAGATGTCACATTTGCAAGAGTAGCTGTGTTATGCTTGTGTATCTAATTTATATCTAGCTGGCCTTTTGTTTTCAAGCATAATTGAGCCCTCCAAAAGAGTCCTGTGATAGTTACAAAAGTACATTTTTTTACCCTGGCAAGACAGTCAATGGAAATAACAGAAAATATTGCTAGATCCAAAAAATGAATAAAATTAACACTGATTCACAATGTTGAATGTCCAAGATACAGTTATGATTCAATTCACTGAAGACACAACAGAAAAAAATCAATTTTAACATCAGGGAGTGATATATCAGTGACATAGGCAAAGCCAGAGAACTTGAAAACCTCACCTGCAAATGAGCCAAACATCCTGATGTGATTTCCCATATCCTCTCTGTAATAATAATCCTAAAGCACTGAACTATTTAGGTAGGCTATTTAAATTTACACGGATAAAGAAAGTTTACCACCTACCACATAAATATGTTTTTCACAGCCATATCTGAAACATGAAAGCGACATGAAACCCTCTGTTTCAAAGCTAAAAAACAACATATCAAATTATCTTTCATCTATTTGACAGCGGGGTCTGTCTTAATTGGGATAAACCTACTAATGGGGGTTTGTACTACCAGTGGTGCAAACCTGCTCTCTCCTGAGGAATGAGTGAGATAACCACGGACTATATCAGGTGACATGCAAAAAAGGGTATTCTCAAAAATTGATGAAAATATTTCAGTCACAGTGAGAGATATATCTGAAGCTCGCCTTAATGAGGTCTCTTAACATCTCTACATAACATTTCCTCTCACAGCCCTTGGATTTAAATTGAATCTGTTCATTTTAACATTAAACAACAGTTTTCTATATGTTATTATTCAATTATTCAAAATGTACATCCCATATTTTATTTGCCTTGCTAAAAAAGAGCAATAGCATTCATGCCAATACCCACAGAATTCTCAAAAGTTTTGTCCCTGACACCCATTAAATAAACTTAGCCCTGTAAACCTCAATAAACATCAAATTTATAAATTGCTAGGATAGTCTTGTGGTATGTTTCTGATGCTGTCATTCTTTGATGAAAACTACTTGGACAAAAACAGAAAAATAACAAGAGGTTCCAAAGCAAAAAAGTCTTGTTTTGACATAAAGATTAATTTACCAGGTTCCTTTTCTGGTGAAAAAAAAAAACATTGCAAAAAGGATGAAGAAAGATGAGAGGATCTTTTGATATTTATCAAGCTGAACCTCACCAATGATCTCTCCCAGGACTGCAAATGTGACAATTATACCAGGTTGTGCTTTCCATAGGCAAGTGGCCAAAGTGCATCTCCAGTCAAAATATCCAGGCCAGTTAACAAGCGCCTTCTCTCTCTCTTCATAGACTGAAGAAGAAAGGAACCCACAGCCTTGAGACATGAACAAAGGGAAGAATGGGGCAAAACAGCAAGGCCCCCAGAAGGCTTCGCTGGAGTTTGCTGAAGAAAATGGTGTCAGAGACTTGATGTGATCAAGGTGTTTTGGAGATAACTCCTGAAATGTCCGCGCAACGCACAGGGAAGCTGGAACCAGGCCCGCGGGTCTGCTTTCTTTTTGTCCCCCCATTAATGAACTGCCTTGATTCTACAGCCCTTTTCTGCCTGCACTACACCTTGCCTATTTTGCCCACAGTCCTGTCAGCTCATTGGTCCCATTGCTCAATCTTCGCCCTCATTTTTTTTTTTTTTTTATTTTTCTAAACGCTGTCTTATAGGAGCCACCGCCACACAATGGCCATCTAAACTCATTAAGTAAATTCCGAAAGAGCCATAAACGAATCGTTTTTCTTTGGCCAGAGATATCAGGTTTAATTAGGTGACCGTTTTTGACAGGGTGCAAAAACAAAAGGCGTGCTCATATTTGAAAAGGTTCAGGTCCTGCTCAGGGCCTCACGTTTTCCCACTGTAGCAGACTAATGACTGAGGGTTTGACAAAAAAAGGGGGGAAAAAAAACCTGCCCTGGGAAGGCAACGGGGGACGGTCTCTGGCTCAGACAAAGGATTCCCTGGCTGGGACCCACTTTCTCCCCACCAGGTGATTCTCTCTTCTCATTATGAGACAATGGGCCAACAGACACACACGGATTGTAAACACTTCAACTGCGCCGCGAAAGCATCGCGCCATGCTGTTGGCCCAGTTTACCACTAGGGTCACGTACAGTGTGGACCACCATCGGGTTTGTCCACCAACTTTTGCAGAATGTGCCACGGGGACCACACCGGTTTGTCTGTGCATCTGTGCAGTGCTGTTGGGAGTGATGCTTCCATAAAATCATTAGTTTTCCTCTATCTTTTTTTTTGTATCTTTGTATAATGTGATTAACAGTTGAATTGAAATAATTTCAACACTACAATTTATACAAAGAAGTATTGCTAATATAAAGACTTTTGAGATTCATGTTTCTGTGTTTATTGCTACAAGAAGCCCCCCCCCCCCCACACACCACCCCCAGCACATAAAGGACTGCGTTCTGTTAACTAGATGCTCACACTGAAATACACATACTATGAATAGCGACCTTATATCTTCACAGCATTTGGACGTTAGTCAAGGATTCTCCACTTACATTGTAACAAGGCAGCCTCCTTAACATTGGATTTATAAAGTATAGCACTCTAGTAAATTGCATTGCCTCTGTAATGCAAAGGCATTGTGTAAGTGTGTGTGTGTGTGTGTGTGTGTGTGTGTGTGTGTGTGTGTGTATGGGCGCACATTCACGTCTTTGTTTCTCAGAAAAAGCACTGTATAGTGCTGTAAAAGCCAAAAATCTTTAGAAGCAAGGTGTCAGACATTTTTGCTATACTCACGTTTGTATAAACGTGTGTATGTAGTATAGTAGCAGTATAATATGAGTACACAAACAAGCAAAAGTGATAAAAATAAAGGTGAAGGTTGTCCATTTAGCACACATTATGAATTCAGGTTTATGTACTTGATGGCATTAGTCTTAGCCGCGTGCTCCTCTTTAAGCTTTACAACAGGTGAGGAGAAAATGAGTCTCGCCCCCGTCCCTTTCAGAAATGATCAGCATGTCACATTCACGATCAGCGATGCTGTTTCAGTGGCCGCGCGGATAGGAAATAAGGGTGTCGAGTATCCGCGGCAGTTCCGCTTCTGACAAAACGACTGATCTGGGGTGGCACAGCAGGCTTGCGGGAGGCTCCCCGGACCCCTCCTCAGAACGGACGCCTGTCAGAGGCTGCCAGATCCGCTTGCGGGGGGGGGTCGGGGGAAGACCACTCTGCGTCTCGCGCCCCACAAAGCCACGAGTGCTGTAATTGCAGGCCTAGGTGGGATCGTCTCTAAAAACCCAACGCCAGCGCTGGCGAGTGTATGGCATAGAGATCTGTGCAGGGACAGGCGCAGTTAATCCTCCTGGTGTATCATGGGAATTCTGAGCCATAAGACTGGCGCTGTAACCCCCGCGGCAGGACCCCAAACAGGTGCCAGGTGCCTCTTACGGCACAGCTGTTCAGTCAGACTGCATTCCTCCCCACCTCCTGTGGCCTCTGCCCCTGTGGTTAGTGGGAAATACATATCCCCTGCTCCTCTGCTGCACTTAAGCATTTCTAATGGCTTCAAGAGCCAGCCATTTTTTTTTCCACCGTAGAGACTGCTAAGAGGGTAATCACTAACAGGTGGGGGTCATTTTTAGATGCTGCTATGTGTGCTTTTTTGCGAATGTGAAAATAATGAAATGGAGAGGCTTGGAAGATGTTTAAGATTCTCACGTTGTCAGACTTTTGAATGCTTCTAATGACCAGTTGTGCAGTTGGACATTTATTTAATGTGCACCACTTCAGCCAAATTGAATTTTAGTGGACAAAGCATACACACGCATGCACACTGACACACACACACACACACACACACACACACACACACACACACACACATACACACAAATTCTCCTGGACATTTGCTGCTGACAGACCACTGCAACAAAATCGGTTGATCTTTTATGCATGGTCAACCAATTATAGCTGTGGAAATACGGGTTGCCTTACAAAGCACTGTGCTGTCATTCAGGGGTGTAATGCAAAGTTCAGCCCCAAGTTCCCTCTTTAACAAGGAGTGCTGATAGCACACTGCTGCAGTGTCATAGAACAATGAATTTATCTTAGTGGCTGCTGGTTCTACCCCACTAATGCATCTCTAGCATTTTTTTCACAGTCTTTTTTTAAGTTAGTTTTCATACAAATACTGCTGCCTGCATTACAGCCCAGAAGAATATAAAACTTATTACAAAGACTGCTGTAACAGTAAAATGGAGGATAAATAAAACCCAAAACAAATGACACCATTTGTTCTTAGAATATGGATGCCACAGTTTATATCAAATGGAGTATAAAATAAAATTTCCACGTCTATTAATCCCCTGGTCATCCAATACACCTCACCATTAAATCCTGGACTAACATCTAAAGCCTTCACTAATATATAAAACTAATCCTTTGTTCTTCTATTAAGCAACTTCTTTTAGTTTTCTTACAACACCAGATGTGTGTGAATCTGACCTGGAGCATCAGCTCTTAGCACTTCAGATAACATTACAATCTTGTGATGATAACCACAGCTATACTTTTTTCTCGAGGGTAAATGAATTAAATTATAACTTATGTGAGTTACTACTGTTATTACTGCTTATGTGTAACACTTCCCAAAAAAACACTCCCTATGGTATGGATTGTATCAATATAAAAAGAGTGTAAATAAATGATAAATGTGAATTGTGTATTTGTATGAAGTACAGGCCCAAAAACCTGCTGTCCACTACACTGCAATATCTTACCTTGCAGGGCACCGGTAATTTAAGACTTTCCGCACTGTAATACACTAAACCATCATAACCTGTCTCTTCCCATTTAGTTTAACCTACAACCACCACATACTGATTTGGCTGTGTGTGGCTTCCTCTATTGCCATTTATTACTCCGCTCGACTCCTGAAATTCTGTTTGCAATTTAAGCCCACAAATTAGAAGCGTAAGTCATCTGTTTTCTATAATCCCCCTGTCAGGCCGGGAGTCTCTGGAGCGAGCCACTCGTCCGCTCGCTTGGCCTGGCCTGCCATGCTCCCCGCGCTACCTCTGCGGATGGTCTGGGGGAGCCAAGCACTGAAATAAAGCACCCCCCCCCCCCAACCACCACCACCGATCCCCATGTTTGCACCCCTCCCAAACATAAAAAAGGAAAGCGAGTTGAATGTGCCAGTGAGGTACTTAATTTCAGAATGCCCCACACCTTATGGAGACAATGTTGTGGAGGAAGCTACCTCTTTTAACGCAGTGGTTATCCTTTTCAAAAACACTCTTCAACATTTTTTGTGACATAATATAATTCATACAATGAACAATGTGTGGCTAACTTGGCTTAGCGCTGTTTGGAGTGGTTTATCATGCAAGAATTTGAAAGAACAGGTAGGGGAAATTATTAATTTCCCAATGAACTATCTGCCTCCTGAAATATGACTGCAATTCCAGAACTGGTCATATTTCTTTAAGGTTTTGTGATAAACTCTCTTCATTTACGTGGGAAAAATGCGAATCTTGGCTCTGTAACCATTTTTCTCTGAAGTAAATGGTTCGGTCTTTGCAATGGTATTTGAACTCTTTACTCAGATCTGCTATGTCCCCATTTGTCAGCAGTAAGTTGGACAAAGTGGACTTCCAGCCTGTTAATCATATCTGAAAGCTGTATACAAGTTCATCTAGGGAATAGACCCAGTTCCCATATTCCCTTCATGGTACAACTGTCTCAGTGTATATTTCTACCTGTGTGAGTGTATGTCTGTGGATATCAATTTGTCATCGTGTGTGTGATGCATGAACGTGGTGCATATGTGTCTTTAAGCAAAATAAAATCCATCTTCTGCAGGATGGCTGAGAGACTGAAGGGCTCATTATTATGCTCTGAGTAAATGCAGAGTAAGGCTTCATATTCCAATTATTTACTTTTCATTTCTGTCTGGGTTGCACTTTCCTCTCAGTATTAGGGGGATATCAGAGAGAAAACAAATATTCTATTTGTTTCTAAAATCTTTAAAAAAAAGGTCTCATAAATAAAATACCTTTTAATTTGCTGATGCGGACAAATTAGCTGCTGATTTCAGCATGAGGTGTTTGGGCAATGGTGAAGGAGTCTTAATTGTTACTAGGGAAACATTTGTTGTTTTGTGTTTTTTTCTCATTGTGGTGCTTTAAAATTTACAAGAGTAGAATAAACAATTTGATGATGTTTCCAATTAGCAGAGCACTGCACTGTCGACATTAATGGTATTCCGCTAAATGAATTTCTAGACTAAGAAATGCATTTAAGGATTTAATTGAAGTTACAGTTAACAGACTATGCATGGACAAGGTTACTAACACACTTGGTTTGGAGTCTGTGGCTCCCTGTGGACATCATAGACATGGTTACGAAAGGAAGGAGAGGGAGATGAGGAGGAAAGATTCTGAAAAACAGCCAGTCATGTCACGTGGGTGTTAATTCTGCTTAAAAAAACATTTTTACCAGAACTTGATTTGCTTTCTGAAAAGTTAAATCACAAAATGACAAAAACTGAGGGTCTCTGAGGACGAGTGGGGGGTGGTGTTGCATTATCTAAGGTGGCGAAATTTTTCTCTGCGATTTTTTATGCAAAGTTATTACAAAAACATCTCTGTAATGCACTAGCCCCTTAATGCAACGATTACCCAAGTATTATTTTCCTTTGGATGGCTGTAGAGATTAAGATAGATAGAAGCCTATGGGTAAACTAAGTTACTACAATCCCAAAAATGATCACTTTTTTGTTCCCAATGCACATATAGAATGGAAACAAATTAATGTTTTATTTAGCGGAAAATTACATATTAACAGATGTTTTACACTCTAAGAAAGCTTTAATTATACTACTATCAGTATTCATACTGTATGCTAGAGCTAAGCAGTTAGAGGTAACACTTTAGATTACGTGCTGTTGATTAAGCATTGATTAAGATTTGCTTTTTGAATTATGCATGAATCTGCAGTGAATCTGATGAAATCTGATGAATTCAAGTGGAAAAGAGTTTTGGGATATCAGGAATGTAAGGGTCAGGATGTCATGCATTTGTCTATGATACCATTTTAGCTAATTTAAGATCAAAATGAAATGAATTCACATGTTCACATTATTTATAACTGACTGAAAAGGCCATACAACTGTACTATCACAAAAATAAGGTCATCTCACACTTACAAAGGTGGAGTAATCAGCCTTTCAGTGGAATCTTAGGAATTACACTGCAGTGTCTAAACACGGCAAATCACAATGCTAATTATGTAAATTACTGATGTACTTTCACCCAAATAAACTATCCTTGTTAATGTAATACTCGTTAAAGACACTACTGCCGTCTAAAGATTCTTGAAGAGCCTCCGAGTCAAATAAAATGGCTTGCCGCCGCATTGGAAACAAAGCCAAATGCTCTTTTTTATAAAATGGCACTTTAATTGACTGGTGCCGTCCACCTTCTTTGACAAGAAAGTCTTCCTTTTTTTTTGTTTTCAATGTCAAACAGACTTATGGATGCAGCTTTGCACAGCAAAGCAAAGGAGTATTGAGCTTTTCAATAACGTGATCATAGATCTCATAAAACGATGCTGTTAGGCACGGTAAAACCTCTGTGATTCTTCCAAACATCTGGCCATCAGCGTGAGAACGTATGGTGGACTTTGAACTCAGACGGAAGCGAAGCTGGCACATTTAGCCCTCGCAGCTGGTGAATCTTCTGTCATTTAGACATCAGGAGCTCGCTGGAAATTCGCTCCTGCTTTTCTGAAAACGTGGGCGTTTAGAATGGGCAAGTTGTTAAATAACTCAATCATTTGGCCATAACGGCTTCTCACAGGGCCGTGGTGCGACGTTTTCAATCTAACTTTCACTCGCTAAAATATGAACAACAAAGATGAGAGCCGATAAGCACTATGAAAAAGTGGTTTAACACAATGTTATGCTCTCTCCTGGTATGCTTAAGCTAAATTGACAGAGGTGGTCTTAATACTAATCACAAGGATTGCTCAATCCTCAAAAGATGTGGAAAACCACTGACAAGTGCATTTAAAGCCATACTGAATTTGCAAAAGTTCTGACATAGTTAGACTATCATTTTAAAATTGAAGGTAATGAGGTGCAGCCAGGAGGAAATAACTCATAAAATCATAATTTTAAAACTTTTTTGCACAGATGCACATAAACACAGCTTTACACATGCTCAGGATGGAAAAAAAGGCCTGTTGAGCAGACCTGTGTATCATCAAAACATGCACTTTCCTCTTCTGTTGACTGGCGACATTTGACAAACAGCAGAAGTTATGATTGAGATTGGGGTCATTTGCACAGCATAAATGACCCTTAATAAATGAAATGAAAAAAAAGAACAAAAACAAAAATGGTTTACATTTTTTTAACGTTTTTATATGTGTTTGTACTGCGTGTGGGTGTTCCGTGTGAGGAGAAGGGCATATATCATCCACACGGGGAATAGTTTTGTCATCCAGAGACTTTGTGATGACAACTTAAAGTGAGCCGTACCTATAACTTACGCAATCTCTCTTGGTCATTTCCTCAGACTATTAATGTTCAGCTCTGCTTCCCTAAAAAATATGTGTTTTTAATGTCTTTATAAATGGGAAGGTAAGACGTAAAACCCCCATTTGTTTTTAATATTTCATGTAAATGATGAATGTATTAACTATCGCTATTTCTCACATGGACACCACTGTGCCTGGTGGTGTATGTCATCTCCCAGGGCTGGATGGCAAAGGCACACGCTGCCACCTGAGTACTCTCTGACACTGCCCAGATTCTGCTATTACCTCAGTCTGCTATGATTTGGAGCCTGCGGCGCTGAGCAGTTATTGCAAGGTGTTTATATTCACGAAACCCACAGCGATCTGAAAGGGGAGCTGTATTCTGTTTCCACTCGTCTGCCAAGAGTTGTGTCAATGCAAGCCATGAATATGCAAAAGTATGCTTTTAAATTGCCATATAAGGCACAAGCCACTTTTGGTTAACATTTTGGGGGATGTCACAATTTTTTATTACTCTTTCCATTGTGTAGGACAAATTGACGAAGAGTAATATCCCTGACTGTTTCCTTCATGATTCTACTTTTTAAGGCTTACATACATTGCATTATATTGGTGATATACTACATAGAATTCAACTGCTGACTTCAAATTTAGCTTAGTTATCTTTTGCTATTGCTGTAGTCTATTCCTGTTGAAAAAGTTATAGGTCATATAAGTTATCTCATTTTCAGCTATTCTTTCACCCAGAAAGGTAAGCCTGCAGCTTGCTTGTAGGGTAGGGTAACCTGTCATGTCAGACCCTTACATGTCATGAAATTATATCCAAAATAAAGAGTGAAGGCTGAGAAATATAAGGAGGACTGGTGGCACTGCAGAACAGAGTGGAATCAAAAGGAAAGTGTGCCTCTTGCAGTGGTGCCAGGAAGGTTTGATTCATGTCTTCTGAAAACATTGTGACACTTTGCAGTAGTTTCTTATATATTTTACTGTGATTTCAGGATTTCACATTTGAGGTTGTGCTACAGAAATATGTCATGATCCACAAGTATTTAAGCAACACAACAAAACACATGTAACAGAAGGGTGGTTTTTAGGGTGGTGGTGGTGGTGGTGGTGGTGGTGGGGGGGGGGGGGGTGGGGGCTCGCTTTATTTCAATTCTAAGGACTTTAAAGTTAGACAGGACAGGACCTTGTTCACAATAACTAAAATAAACTGCCGTGTTGCCGTACCCAACAGAGCTAACAAACAAATGTTACATCACCTCCCAAGTATCTTTGACCAATGAGAATGTGATACCATGTCACTGTTAATGTGGGACCTTGTCCAATATTCCTGTATGCACAGTTATTAAAACAATATTTCATAATCCAGCTGACACCTTGTATCAATTCAGGACTGTCATTGGACATGTCTACAACTACCAATCAGATTATAGGTAGTATGAGTATACGCTAATCGCTGCAATGCTTTAAGCTTCACAAATTGTCTTCACTAATCAGATTCCCTGGCTTACTCTGACTCAAATTATAAATTGGATCATTAACGGTTGAGCTTCCTAGAGAAGCAGTCCAAATCCATACTTTCAAAACACAAAATGAAATATTAGGTTGTTATTGATTAATTTCCCTCTTAAAAGATCCACACCAATATCCTTATAAACATTCCTGACTCTCACCATGTATCCTGTTTAATGAGGTATATAATTGCAACAGAAAAGAAATTGTTAATGATACACCCTTTGATTATTGTCCTAACCATTTAAATGCTGTTTCAGAATTGGCTGTTTAAAAATGCTGTAGATCTTCATTTCATTCAGAGCAAACAGGGCCCAAAACATTCCTCATATTGCCTATGTGATGCTGTTCACCTTTTTTGAAATTGCCATAAATCTGTCAAGCTTCTCATGGCTTAACCATGTTTTCGCAAACCATGTTGTTTTATACCACAACTTTCCTATTTACAGTAAAATAAACCAGCAATATTCAGCATGAGGGGCTTGTGATTCTTACGATGACTTCAGCAAGACAGTATTACCAGAGCACCAGAGTAATTCCGTCGAGTGCGGTCTGATCCAACACGCTTGTTTTTTCAAAATGTTTCTGATTACAAGAGATTCCTTAACCTGATCCAATAAGCTGCTGCTCTGCCCCTGCAGAGAGAGAGAACTCGCTGGTGAAAACCGTAGCAAAGGTGACTTGGCCTGCATGCACACTGACAGCTTTATGGGGTGTGCGCTGGGAAGAGAAAAACGTTGGGAAAGGGATCTGGCTATTGTCCCAGAGGTTCAGGTAAAACAGCGGGTTCAGTGCTCGTGTTAACTGAAACAATCTGGCATCCAGCGAGCGCACCTTAGACCCGCTCGGGTGGAAAGCAGAAGAGTGAGCTAAGCCAAGAGAGTGCAGGAGGGGTAATTACCAACCTATGAGAAAAAGAAATGTGAATATAACATTTTGGTTACACTTCTTTTAAAGGTCACCAATAAATATGACACACCACCTTTACAGGAGTTATGTACACACATAAACATATAACCAGCTATTAAAACCAACATAGAAAGGACCAGCATGATAGAACACAGAGGGGATTGTCAATCAGAAGCACCACTGTTTCAACAGGAGTGAAAATGTATGTATGGCTTCGAAGGAAAACTGAATATGCAATAGAGGTTGAGGTGCAGAAGCACAGCATATGTATTATGAATCAGTGTAATTTGTGTCTATCAACAATATATGCCACTAAATGAAAGAGCAAAGAGGAAACATTGTCTTGATCAATGGTCTGACCCCTGCGTGCCCTTTACGAAAGATGAAGGATTATATTGCTCATGCATTTCTAATAGGGCCAGAGAGGAGCTGTTTGAAACAAGAGGTTGTTCAAACACTGAAGATGTTACTCTCCACCCTCATTACAAGACCTCTAAAAAGGCAAGCTTTGGATAATGAAAGGAATTTGAATATGATTTAATGCACTAGGAACCAAAGGTGTAATTGCATTAAATCAGTGGAAGTATTTAAGCTTAAACCCCAGCAAAAAGGGCAAAATACAGATTCTTTGAAATCGTTGCTAGAGATAATTAATAATGTTGAATATCAGGGTTACATATTCAGCATGGTTTCCACACCCAGTCCTAAAATGCATGTTTGTTTGTTTCTAAAATCATTTAATCATTACCACGGTCTTAGCGGTCGTCAGTTCTGGAATCACTGATAAACTGTAACCTCACAAGAACACCTCCCTTAATCGTCTTCTGCCATAGCACTGTACACTGAATGTAGATGTGTGCTCCTTTGTCATTTTACACCTGAAGTTTGTTTCAGTCATTCTACACATTTATAGCATGTTTTTGAAACAGGCCAGATGCTAAACCATTATCATTGGCATTTTTGATTTAATTCCTTCAAGGCAAGAGAGCTCATAACAGTTCCTATGAATACATACTTCATACACATACACATAAATGCACATATAACAATAAACCTCAATATGTGCCTGCCTTTGAAACTGAACACACTATCACCTAAGCAGTGGTAGATAAGCCTCAGCATACACCAAAAATACAAACAAGAAACCATTTATCATGGCTTTGACCCTCCTGTAAGGTGAATATTTTTGACATTTGCCCATGATTACAGCAGAAGGAACTGGCTGTCATGACTTCCTGTGATCATTATGAGGGAAGGAGCATTTTTGCTGCCGTGGGGTTCACACACACACAGACACATGTACAGCATCCAACCCCTTCTGTTTCTACTCCCACACACGCTTTCATTAATGTTAACTGAGTTCCAGCATCAAGGATTCTCAACCCTACAATGGAAGACTTAGCCTTTTTCAGTAGCTAAATGTAAGTAAATAAAATGTTTATCTATATCTTGAGACATAGCTTCACAGTCATTAATCATGTCACTTTACAATGAAATTGAAACTGAGACACAAGCATCATGGAAATTGAAATAAAAATTGCATTATGACTTTTGAAAGTCAGAAGCAAGTGTTCTGTAAGTGATCCCGATGTGTTGTAGCTGACCCACTGCAGAATCAGTTCAGTTTTGACCTCATGTTGTCACAGTACATGCCAGTGGTGCCACCCTATAAGAAGGTTGTAAAGTACTGAACACAAATCCAGGTCACACACATTTGAAGACAGTTTCTTAAATTGCCAAGCTATCACTTTCCATCTATAATTCATCCATTGTTTGTTATGGTGGGTGTGTGCAGATGGATCAAATAAACACTCTTGCTCTCACCAAAGCTCAGTAAGTTCCTCTACCTCTGGCTCTGCCAGGTCTGGATTTTTGGCATAGAGCCTTTTGCCATTTCTCTTCCTTCCTCTGTGGCTTTCTCTCATGGCCTCTTGATGTTTGTACTGAGAATAGCCAACAGGAAACAATAGCCCCTTTTTGGCACAATATATTATTAAATAGTTTGTCATCGTTGGCTGTTAGAATTTCCTCACATCTCGTCTCATCTCCAAAACTGAACAAATAAGTTTGCAAAAATTTCACTCCCCCAGCTAGCAATCATTGTCACTCTACGCACCTGACACACTAACTGGTGTGGGTTTTAGTGTGTAATGTGTGTTGCAACTGTTCATGTCACAAGGATGTGGCTGTACTGTAATACTTCCATAGATGCATGTTTCTTTAGTTATCTTACTAATGGAAATGTTAATTCCTAATCTCACCATTCCTTGTTCCATGCCAAATGTAAGAATCTGATCTATGGTGAAGCTGAACTTTGGCTGAAATTAATTAATCATTAACTTTAAACTAATCATCATCATTGAAAGAAAGACAGCTAGTATGGCTAGTACCCTCTCACAGAATAGACATGGATTTCTTACCATTGCAGTCCATCCAATTTATTATTTATAGCAAACACTCAAAGTGTGGTTATCTTCTGTTCCCATTGCCGTCATTGTTTCTGTAAGCGTAATTAGACCGCGGGAGTTCCTTTTCAAATCTCCTCCAATCACTCTGACCTCTCCAGGAAAAGCCAGCTATGGGAAGACAAAGCGCACCGAAAACCCCCTGCAGAAATGGATGCTTAGATCGGACTAGTACAACATTACACACTAATATCTGAGTCTGACAGCTAACAGCCTATCCCACACCGACTTAGGACACACACATTTTTTTACAAAGTCTACATGTTCTTGCCACGGTTCTCCTACCAGGCACTGGTGGTGACGTTTTACTGACATCTCAGTGGTTGCACATCGATGGCATCTTACACCACAGCATTATCCTCTCAGAAACAGTCAAGTGATTTCAGCAGGTCTCCTCTGAAATAAACTAAGCAGAAACATCAAGCGAGAGGCACTCATTCACCTTCAGTAAAACACTGCATTTCTGTTGACCGTGATGGGATACTTGCTGTAATTTTAAAGTGTCCTGGAAAAAAAATTACATTTTCTTCCATAAATGAATTTGGGTTGACAAAATATTCCACTGCATGATGCATAGCAGTGGTACATTTTCCCGATGAAAAACCACAAAGAGTACCAACCAAGTGTGGTTTGTGCCCCTTCCAGAAATTGCCCAAGGGGAGTTGTCCACAATATATAGTGTGCTATCTCGGGCCATTTTAAAAGCTGCCAAAAATTGGCACACGTCAATTATGGAATCCTGAAAAACACCCATTACATCATTTTCAGCGATGGCGTAATTATTTGGTGCACTGGAATGCCATCCTGAGTGAGTCACTACACCGGAGAGGGATTTCATAGGAAAAAGGATCTCTTTCCCAAAGAGTAAGTTTAGTTCTCAGTTTAATCGCATTCTTCTGTTAGCCTGCTCTTATGTCTGTATTTCTCTTTCTGTATGGAAATGAGAAAAAGAAGTTGGAGAAGGGGGGCCCTCACCTTTAATCCTGCAAGACAGTTCTGTCATTTGGACAGATTTTGTATATTAATGGGGAAGGTGAGGTCTCTTAATTGCATAAAGTGATGTCTTACTCTTGCACAGGTATATCAACCTAATTCTGAACAGAGAAAATACAGAGTAGAACAGAGTCCTTCCTAAAAAGGAAGTTAGAACCAAGAGAAAGGACTTCTAATAGTTACATATCGGGCACACAAATTTCTAGATATGGCAGCTGTAAGATTAGGGAGAAAAAAATAAAAGATAAAAATCCAGATAAAAAAGTATGCCCCACACCCCAAAAGATGGATGTCATGACTCGTAATAGCAGCAGGTTAAATGAACATGTGTAGCAAAAGTATCACCCAAGAGGCCCTGAACAACAGAACTGCCATGAAAGCCTTCCTGGCTGATACCAATCAAATGTTTTGCCGGAAAACAATCATTTCAGGAGCGATGCTGAAGCACTGAGAACAGGTGATGGTTGATAGGCTTATAATCTGCATTTCAAAGACTTCTCCCTCTGTAACATGAGAGGATGTTTAGCTTCTGGTTTCTTTGAGATCGCTCACTGATGAAATCACAGATTTTTGCAAAGCCCTGGGTTGTAAGCTCTTTGTCTTCTGTTATGCAATCGTTTATGTGTCTGTTATAATGTGGAAAACTGGCAGCTCAGCTTTCATCTCTCTCTGCCGGCTGCTTGTAGAGACTCACTCAAACACAGTTGCCATTCTCATTGTCACAGCACAATGCTTTAAATACACTGGCACATAGAGCTTGTCTTTTGCCACATCTTTCTTGTTTTATTGTTGTTTTCATCTCTGATTCTTGATGTGATTTATTTTGTAATTATTACCTTGATCTGATTGATGAGTGTACAATTATAAACAATTTTGTTACACCCATCCATCAGGCCTGACACAAACCATTCGTCCTGTATTATTTTAACATTGCAGTAATGTTATTGGGTTCTTATAATGTCACGGCGACATCGAGAGAATGTTACAAGTTGCCGGGATGGTGTAATACTGGCAGTCTGGTCATATATCCACAGCAAGTGTCATCAAAGACCACAAGGGATTTTAGATCACTCCTGGGTCACCATGTGTACAATCAAAGGGGGAACGAGAAGCCACAGGGACGCCAGAACACAGTACTAACGGGGTGAATGCAATAAAATGGCAGCAGCACCTGCTGTTCTGATGTCTCCAAATTTGAAATGGTTGAGAGGAAGAGAATTTATAATTCTGTAATACAGAGCTCCCCATATGTGTTTGTTTGGCCCACCTGCTCATGATGGATATGCAGTCAGCCGACCAGGAAGCCTGGAAAAAAAAAACCCAGAGTAAATCCAAATGGCACATAAAGCTGGAAGATTATGAAAGAATATTCTGCTGTCAATGTCTGTTTGTTGTATCTTTTTTATGGTTTTCCTACTATGATTAGTACTGGCCCCCTCGCTATCTTTGTCAAGTGAATGTGCCCAGAATAAGACTAACAACCCTAAACTCAAAAAGAGCAGTTTCCCTGTAATCTACACTCATCAGTTTCCAAAAGCAGTGCTTCAGAGATATAAAAGCTATGAGATCAGAGTAGCAAGACTGTAAAGGTACATATGTGTATATGGCTTTATTGAGAGACCCGCACCCACAGCTAGCATTTTTGAGTCCATGATGTGTTTACCCTCACGGTAGACATCCACAGCTTTTCTAACATTAGTTACATCCTTTAGCAAGATAACAGAATAACAAAAATGACGGCGAAGGAAATATGTTGTATATGGTAAAATTTTTCACATAACCAGCGACTGTTGGGCCTCTAAATTACAGAAACTGTCCTTGTTATTGTCTTTTTAAAATCCAGTCAATTTTGACCAATTTACCTAAAAAGGCTAGCAGCTGAGTGCATGACAAAAGACAAAAAAATCAACAGGTCATAACATGAAATCAGTTTAGCAAAGGGATAAAATTGCCCTCCATGACATACAAAACTACACGCTCACCTAATAATGACCTTCACTCTACAATCTTTTAAATTTCTCAGTTCTTGTTCTTTTTCTCTTGGTAAGTTTAACACAAAAAGCCTTCTTATACTGGAGGCATATTGTTTTTCAGCAGAATTATTATCTCACCAGGAAATTTAAAAGAGATGCTTTCGAGATTCCTAGTTTGAAATCCCAGTAGTAGGGTGTTTAAAGCTGCCCTCATACTGTATGTAGCCCTACCCAAATCCCTCTGAATGGAGACGATTATTCTTTTGAAATACATTGTTTCTTAGGTGTTTGTATTGTTCACTGGCTAATGTGGCTCCTTTAATCTGACAGAAAAAAACTTCGTATCAGAGAATTTATGATGACTTGCACCGCATAGCTGCTTTAATCTTTAAAAAGAAAACAACGCTAATAGTTTCCTCTTCCTACTGCTCTGTGACTATTTACCAGCTCTCAGCCTGATGCGGACTTTCCGAACACAAAGAGGTTTGGCAGCATTTCAAAGTCTTCCTTCATTGCCAGTTTTCAGAAAGATTATAGTTACATAAAATACATATTGTCTACATATTGCTGCAGAATTATTACCATCACTATTTGCAAACAATAGAATTTGGTTTTGGTTAAGGTTCTCTTTACCTAACTTAGAATGTGATCACACACCACATTAATAATCCAGAGGTCTTTAAATATGACAGATTTGTATTCTCATCAGCTTCATGTGATTGAAATGCATTTATTATTTATTTACGGTGTTATATATGAAAGGGGGTGCATAATGGTCTTGACAAAGGCTCAATAGAAAATATTATTCAACTGAGACATACAATTCAGCTGAGGAAAAAAAAAATAAAGAATAAACACTTTTCTGAAGCATTGTCTGCCAATATGTTAACTACAATGGCAAGGATGCTGTGTAACAGCACCCAAAGTGTTTTACTCTGCAAAGTACATTACTGCATCACCCTCCCTCCCATTTTCAGGCTTTGGATCTGCTAATTAAATTACAAGCACCAAGCTACACAGCAGTTTCAAACTCAAGTGTGTTCTCACAAACATTTTTCGCATACACCTTCCATTCCAGGGGCCAGATTTTCTCTCGACGCTGTCTTGGATGTGATTTTTTCCTAAATCAGAACTTCAGAGGCATATTTTGATATTGCAAGTAAACTTAGAATATCATAATTTGATTTTCAATTTAGTGCTTATGTAAAATTATATTGGGTGTTTTAAATGAGCCTTACTTACTGTACATTAGGTAAAGCCGGATATTATTGTGTAAAGCAGTGTAATTTCCTGTCCTGGGGAGGTAGCTAGTTACTTGTGTAAAAAAACAAACACATTGAATAGCGATGAAATCACTAGGCTATACACCTCTGTTAGGAAAGTTTCCAATCCATGATTTCAGAGAAAGGGAGAATAAATTGTGTGTAATATCTAGCACTAGTGCAGCTCGCTCATCACTAATGTGACATGTGACTAGCTAGATAGCTAGCAATTGTGGGATTGAGAAGGAAATTATCTAGCTAGACCAAGGCAATGATTGGACAAAACACACAGCCAAAAGGAGGTGTTCTTAGCCAACAATGGTCCAATTTCCTCTGCTCTAGGGTAAAGGCAACAGACAAAATGTAAAGAAATTGTCAGTACGCCTGGGTAGGCCACTGCAGCCAGGCACAGTAGTTCAGCCAACAATTCTGCTGGGCAGGCTTCCCTGTCCTCCCAGGTGATGTTCCCTCTCTTGTTGGAGGGCTGTGCCCTGGATGTGGGCACTGCTTGCCTTTTGGCTTTTGCCTTGCCACGTTCTTCCAGCCAGCATCATTTTAGACAGAATAAAAACAAAAAGAAAATGCTACAGCATCTTCTCCAGACCACAAGAAAGTGCTGCGCCCTCATTCTCCAGCACGCGTGACATAGTGGCCAACATAGCAGGCATCGAGTGGACAAAAACCAACAAAAGAAGGCGGACGTTCAGTTTTGCTAAGATTAGTTTTCCCCAGTCTGCAGTAAAGGAAGCATGAATACTGATGACTTGTCAGTCAGTAAAGTGAACAAAACTATAGCCTTCTCATTGAGGATGGTGAAGGGTCCTGCTACACAGCAGTCCAACTGGCCCAGTAAACAAAGAGGCATGGAGCCATGGAAAGCAAAGCAACATCCAGGGCTTCTCCAAAAAAGAAAAAAAAAACACAGGTGTTGTGCCTTTATGCAGTCCAATGATGAAGTAAGAAGCTTCAGTGATCAGTGAGGTTCTGCAGCTGTTGCCTTGTCAGTGAATAGGGCCGGCTCTCTGTGGTCTTGTAGGGCTCCTGTGAGTAGGACCGGAGTTTTCTGTGGTCTCGCAGTTCTCCTGTGAGTTGGGTCAGAGTTATCTCTGGTCTCACAGTATACCTGTGAGTTCAGTCGGTGATGTCTGTGGCCTGTCAATACCCCTGTGAGTTGAGTAGGTGATGTCTGTGGCCTTTCAGTACTCCATTGGGTTGTTGGTGTCGGTGCCCCTGCAGTACCACTATGCAACTAGTTTTCCAGCAAATACATTATGATCAGGAAGTAATGGTAGTATTAATAATGTTGAGCTATACCAGGTAATGATTTTAAAAATAATCATGATACCAGTAATAATAATGGTGAGTTACACCCCTTTCCCAATGCCAATTTGTTCTTAAAATATAAACATTTGAGTTGGAAAAATGTCATTGCTAGTATCTTTCCAAATGTAATGTTGATGATTTATACAATACAACACTTAATAAAGGTTACAGAGACCTCTGCATACTAAAGAACTAGTTCACAGTCACACAATAGTTAGCACTGGCTGCACAGAGTTTGGGCGTGTCCTAGCAGCATGGCACTGGCCCACACACACTGAAAACAGCATAAAGTGACTTCCCTGTGTTGAGTTTGTAGGAACTGCAGGATTCTGAGCAGCATAGTTGCATGCTGGGATATACACTTCAATACAGAGACTGTTTCACATATCTCTAGGACAACAAACACAGAGGAATTAACCAAACAAATTCACCAGAACTTTCTTTGCTCCTAAATGTTACATCAGGAGGAGATCGGATTTTGAATGCCATATGTGAAAGCATTCTGCAGCACTCTCACCAGCCTGACCCTTACCATGCCTTCCTTGTTATGCATGACTACAATATTAATTAATAGCCCAGGACTCCGATGTCTACTAAGAAAGGGAAGAAAAAAAAGTCCAGCCCTACCCATGAGTCTACATTCTGTGTTAAATCCAGTAAGGCCCGCTCCATCCAAGCAAAACACATTTTGTCATAGCTTGAAAACGTTACCTTTCACAGACATATAGTATTTCGAAGCAGCAGGGAACATATGTCAACATTATCTATTATAACGCAGAAAGGGTGGGAGGTGGATGTTAATAAAGTGCATTGTCGGGGCTATTTTCTGCAAAGAGGTTTTTGGGGAAACACAAAGCCAGAGGCCTCAGATGGTTCGCGTTTGATTTGTTGTGTCAGCAACCTGGCACCCATCCTCCCCCTCACACACACACACACACACACACACACTGAACCCCCTCCTTCGCTTCCACACACACACGCGCACATCACTCCGCGACCTGCTGCCTACTTCTCCCTCTTCTTTTAGGAAACTCTCCACAAGCTGGAAAGTTTTTTTTCCTCTTCTTTTTTTTTTTTTCAAAGACAACGATTATAATGCCTCCACCAAAATGAAAAGACGCACAAGCATGACCGGCAAAGGATGACTCGAGTTCCTCCCACACGCAGGCAAAACAAAACAAACCCAAAAAAATAAAAAAAATTGCCATCTGACAATATTTAACAAAAGGGAGTGTGCCTTTCAAAGAATGCTGCCTGATAGCATAACACACCACAAATGCATTTGTACTCCTTTGTGGTTTTAGTATTTTCATATTTACACGTTTTTAGCCATTTCCTGCATTACTGTTATGCACTCGTTTTTGGCCACTGCTTCCATCATCAGTCTAAAGGAAGCTCAATACCTTTTGCTATGTTGCATTAAATGAATATAACACAGATGCAGAGGTGGGATCCAAACTGTGTTGCTCTGTCAGCGCGCCAACCTTGTGTCTTAGTACCAGGAAATGGCTGACAGTCATAAATTAACCATTTCTGATTTAAAGTTCTGCTGCAATGGAATTTTATCCTGAGGAAACCTAAACAAAAGCTATAGTCTTTTACCCGAGGGCCACATTCAGTATAAGTAGACCTAGGGAGCAAAAGTAGTTCTTCAGAAAGGCACCTGTACACGTTTCATTCACAGCACACTATAAACCACTTGATTTACGTATTTCGTAAGACATGATCCAGGAACCACATCTTCAAGTTGTTTCTTATTAGAATTAAAATTGCACTTATAGTACCATGAATGATATTACTACTACTATTATAATTACTGACACCACTACTGCTGGCCTTCCTCCCATAATACTACTTTTAATAATAAATTCTCTCAAAAAGGTAGCATATACAGTGCTAGAAGGCATCTCATCCCTGCATGAATTTGATAAAGATAATATTATTGTTATAAAGGACTGTTCATACTACTAAGAACTCAGTAAAGGTTAAAGGTCATTCTGTCCTGAAACATACTAGCTAGCTACTGTATGTGCTTGATAATGCATCCTGTTAGACCATCCCAAGCTTTGATTTTTAGTCCTAGAACAAGAATAAATCCAACTTTTGCTTTTGTATAATCAATGGATTTAGCTAGTCTTATGTTTGTACTGTTGTACAGAATTACCATTCTGTCTCTATAACTTGGCTATAATAAACTGGTGCCTTTTTCTTCTGGATCAGCAAGTGATTCCAAAGTGATAGCACTGAGCAGGGAGAGCTGTGTCTCCACCCCAATGAGGCTAGTGTGAAGGAAAACACCATTCGACATTGCCCTTCTTTTGGAATTGCGATATATTCCAGTATAATTTTCTGTTGAGTGCACATGTGGAGAGATCGCACTTTGTTCAGATGCAGAGCAGTAGGAATATTATGAACCTTTATTTTCACCATCAGTATTTTCAATGAATCAGAACCCCGAGTCTAATGGGAACAAGATGAATGTAAACAAATGCAAACGTCCTGTCTGTTTAAATAGATGCAACATAATCATTCACTCGCTGAAATAAAAGGAGCAACATTTGGCCAAAGTACAAGGCTGTTCTGTATCACCCATAGCGAAAGGCATCCTTACAGCACCACTAATATGTGTAAAGAAAACAACCGTAAAATGAGTCCCCAAACTGCTATTGACCCCCACCCAAATACTCTCAGCTGTCACCGTTTGCTCCAAGGTTTACTTTGGAAGCATTACTCATATTTAATTTAAAGTGAAATACCTGACCTGAAATTACTTGTAATTTTAGTCTCCTAGCATTCCCCACCTGCAGTTCACAGATATGATATCATGTATTACCTAATGTTATGAGGGTGAGAACATTTTCTATGGAGACTTGGCCTAAACGCACATAATGGGCTCTATCTGTGGCAGTATTTTCCAGTTTTGAAAGCTAACCTATAGCAATTCCTGTCAAACGGAGCCCTGCAGGATGCTTGGCTGCACCGCGGACATAAATAACTAAAAAGTAGGGTAAATAGCAGACAATTGTGAATTGCTTTCCCATACAAAGCTCCGCAGTGAGAGGAGTGATGATATATACTGTGGATACACGGAGGTGCAGTGACTTAATGCAGCACAGGGGAATACGTTTTACAGCAGCCTTGTAAATGTTGCAAACTGATGTTTTCAATTATAATGACTCAGAATAGGAGTTCTACCCTTGATGCCTAAAATAAGCAAAGCCCTTTATAATCCAATGCTCTGAGCTTTAATGACTTTTCGCCAAGTCATAACTCAGATGTTATATGGGAAAATATGTTTTATGAGGAGAGCGTGGAGGGGTGCCACACCGAGAAGACCAGGCTTAACTAACTAGAACCACTTATCAGCTAACATGCACTCTGACCGGTCCAAGAGGACTAGTTAGCACTGGCTGTGAGAGACAGCTGTAGGTCTTTCACAATAGGGTTTTACAAGATGCAATGCACTCCTGCTATTCTGGAATAGAAAAAGTGGCTACTGGTATGACTACAGTGACTGATTACTTGTTGTTGGATGACAATGCTCTTACACTGGGTTTGGCTCTGCCAGAATCCATGTGGAAAATACACTTTGAGCCATGCTGGTAATGTGTGGCCTGGTTTACAATGGAGGTTTTGTTTCAGATGGCCACATTAAGTCCAGTTTGATTTCCGTCCATTTTACCAGCTAAAAATGACCTTACTTGAGCCATCTGTCCTTACTGCCAGGCCAAAGGAATGCTTTGGGATGTGTGTGGGAGTAAAGGACCTCCTCATGTACCGTAATAATCTCAAAAGACTTTGCAGCACTTAAGAGATAAAGCTGCATACCTGAGTCTCTGCAAATAGTTACATTTCATACCTCCTATAGGAGGTGGCTGACAGAATTATTAATGTCCTGTGAAAGAAACTTGAAAATTGAAGATATGGCAAACAGCGTAGAGGGTAACTTGAGATCCTGACAGTGAGCCATATGTGTGCTCTGATGATTGTAATACAAGAATGCTTAAATATCGTTCACTGCCAGCAAAGTAAAACTGATCTACACATGGTGTTTTTTAATAAAACAGAGCCATAGTAATTGTTGTATATGATATCCTT
Source organism: Megalops cyprinoides (assembly GCF_013368585.1). NCBI lineage: Eukaryota > Metazoa > Chordata > Actinopteri > Elopiformes > Megalopidae > Megalops > Megalops cyprinoides. The sequence goes on along the minus strand of NC_050593.1, from coordinate 14,330,595 downwards.
CACTGTTGAATGAGTTCTTGTTTTATACAGGGTTAAGAAATATTTTAGAAATTCAAAATACAAAATAAACAATGGCATGAAAGGCAAGCAATTTGTGCTGCATTCAGAGCAGAGGGGATATATTTTTGTTCCAGATTTTCCCGCTACAGTGTAACGCCATTATTACCTCCATTTAATATCACAATATAGTAAAGATTTGACATGTAGCATTGATGATTTTACAAAGAGAAATAATATATATATATATCATGTCCATGTCTCTGTTAGTTGCCTATTTTAAACAGTCGCCACAAAGACTTTACCTATACAGTGCTTATCCTGTATTGCCTTTAATAATTATCCAGTAGCAGGGAGGAATGTGCTTCCACGGGGATAAACAAAACTCTATAAGCAATGACAGCAGGGATGACATTAACATGACCTGCTGCTGACTCCCAATCAGGCTTCTGCTGTCTGTGACCAGCCCATCTCACACACAAGAGGAAGTGTTGCAGCATCCTTACTTGATCTTCTCTCCTGATTCATCATTACCTTTCCTGCACTACTGGATCCATAAAGGAAGGGCTTAAGGGGTTGTGCGCTCGTGTGTGCTCATCTTCTACATTTCCACTGATATTTCACCAATGAAAACAAGAAGGGTTTGTACACTTGTGTAAATGTGCTAACACAGAATTACAGAGAGCCTGAAGTAGGCTACTTTCCTTTTTATTAACAAAAGCCCACGTTACTATAAATCTCCAAACAGCATTTGTTTAGATTTTAACATTTCAACTAAAAGCAAATTATTTTCTCCAGATTTAAACCATCATGGGATGCCACAGATGTTGGTGGGCCACTGAATTAGCTTAGTGGCTGCCCTTCTGGCGATTACAAGGACAAGCTTGCTTTATTTCCTTCGGAAAAAAAGACAAGTGTACAAGGATGTCTGCCAAAGCTTGAGAAGATTTAATGGAGAATTTAGCATTTTTTGTGGTTACACTATGAAACCACAATTTACAAAGTTTGCTTAACAGACTGAATTATTTTAATTTAAAGATTCTGGCCATCTTGGCTTAAATTACAGCTCGGAAATGGACAAAGAAGATACCAGGTAACTGGTGCACGCTGAAATGTAGTGAAATATTACGTGTAAAGGAGAAATGTTTACTTTAAGTTTTCTTCATATTGTAACCTTCTGCTGAGGCTCTTTGGGGACTGCTGTGTGCTGCGATGGGGAGTTTTTCTGTCAGTGTTTTCTGATTGGAATTTGTGCCTTTTCTCCTGGATCAAGGCAGCTGTTGCTCCCCTCTCGCCGAAGCAGCTTTCGAGTAAATTTATCACCCAGAGAGTGACTCAATACAAACAGGAAGTCTTCATCAACAGACTCGCAGAGGAGACAGATATTAAAGGTAGTGGCTGTAGGAAGGGGAGCGCTCTCCTTTGACTGCCTGGCAGGACTGGGATCCCAGACACATTTATCCCCCTCCTGCTCGCTTATCAGTGCGCCCTGTAAATCTACCTGACAGGTCTTTACAGGTACCGCTAATCCCCCTGATTTAATTCATTTTTGTAACTGGCAGGAAGCCCTCTCTCCCTAGCGAGATCAAGCTCTTATCCTTTTTTGTTGTTGTTACTATAGAGGCCTACGTCCTTTCAAAGTAGAGAAAAAAAAATCTACCTCTCTGATCCTTCTTATGACACGAGCAGTCAAAATGCTATGTGAAAACAGCACCACCTCAACCATGTTTTTGCTGAATACACGACTGTGTTTTTTTTTCATGTTCCATCAACATTTGACAGGCCTTAGATTATAGGGAATGTTATTTGCGGGGCTGATGTCAGAGCGTGAGTTTATGCTTCAGAATGGAAGTGTCAGTAATGGTGGAGCAAGACAAATGCCCCATAATGTGTTTAAAGTTAATGCCACCGGACTGACAGGCTTGTTCCTCTGTTTGAAAAACAGAAATGCATCCGCATTAAGATACGCCTGCACGTTTGGGTGGGGGGGTGCATGCATACAATATTGTTTTTAATGCATATGTATAAATATTTCAGAAGCTTAACCTCAGAGCAAGAGTTGGACAAGGGGTCAGAGATTGAAGAGCTTAACTAATTGTCTCACGTTTTAGCCCTCATTTATAATTGATAGAGCCACTTTGTTTTACTATCATACCTTGTATGCACTTCCTTCCTGAGTGAGGCACTGCTAACTGTCCTAGCATTTTCCCCACCCACAGGGCCGACACTAACGGAAGACCAGGAGGGGAGCTCTGACAGGGCGACAGGTTTGCGTGCAGTGACCGGCCAGTCACATCCTCTCAGTTTTCCATTGAGAAAGAAAAAAAATCAAGCTTCACCTTATCGTTTCCTCACCAAGATTAGGCCCCGGCTTCCTCACGACTACTTGAGAGGTGAAATCAAGTTGTGCAAAAAAAAGGGGGGTTGTGAGAGGTATGTGCATAGCAGAGGCTGAAAGCACGGTCTGTCAGACTACATTCAGAAATAATGAAGGAAGAAAAGAGAAAAGAGACCCAGAAGAGAACGTTTTTTAACGGGCTCCGTTTCCTGCGCTCCGAGGGGACGGCCGCTCGCTAGCGGGCGTGCGGAGATCCGTGCGGGTGTTATCTCTGACCTGCAGCTTTAGCCCCTGTGTCTCAGCTGCCAAAATGCTCCCATTCAACATTGTGCTGAGTTCATCAATGCTCCACGTGTCAGCAACCTAACAGGAAAAAGCAGGACACCACCGTCACTCTGGCCCGGTGTCAGGGGACCCCGTGACAACCCAATCCCCCTGCTGCCTGTCCATATCAACCTACGGCAAGTCAGGACAGCACCCCCCCATCTCCACCCCCTCAACACACACACACAGACACACACATAGGCACTCACATACACTCGCAAACACAACCACAGAACCCACGCCCTTTTCCCCTGTCAGCGCTGTCACTTCACTTAAGCATCCAGCCTTCTTTTATCAGAAAACCTGAAGCCTGCTTGACAATGGAGAAGAACTGCCAAAGACTGACCCGTGTGTAAACTTAGCAATAACTTGGCAGCCCATCATCTGAACTGTTGCACTGACAAGGGCTGAAAGCTTTGTATGGTCCCATTTGATTATGTTTTGGTGGTTCATATGGGGCTTGTTTGCTTTTCTTGTATCTGCATGGTCGGACACAATGGAAAAAAAGGAGACTTCAGCTCCGTAAAGATATTGCTTCTGTCTATCAATGTAATGCATTTTTATTTAACAGAAATAATTAAATAGTTATAATTATAGTGTATTGAGTTTTTTATTATTTTTATTTCAGCTACATGTGCTGTTCTGTTAAGAATGTCTTTATATATGTACAAGACCTTACATATTTAAAGGAATTCAGGCAACTTCTGCTCTATAAAATCTTTTGCCAAGTAACTTTTAAAATAACTGAATGTTTCTGGCTCAGGTCATTGAAAATGACATATACATAACATTTGTCAACAAAGTGGAAAAATTTATAATGACATGGGCAGAATCTGTGCAGTGTCCTTGCAACACGTTCCCCATTATACCTCTGTGTAGAGTCAGGTCCCCTGAAAATGTGACAGCTTCGGAGAATGCATCTTATTGCCGCAATTGCTCATGCTTTCGAAACGGTGTTTGATAAATCGGACTGAACAGGGTGTGGGGATAGAATCAGCGTGTTAGTGTGAGCATACCTTTTCTGCACACATTATTTTTTCTAACGGATTGAACCGCAAGCAAGTGAACTATGCAAAAGTGCATCATGCTTGATATCTTCATTTACCTCCAGCATCTAACCTCAGAAAAGTCAGTCACGGTGCAGTGGTGCAAATGCTAGGCTTTAGTTTTAAATCTAAAAGCATGGGGATGATTCCTCTTCGAAGGCTTAGAATTTAAGAAGATTACGCTAGGTATATTTTTGACTGAGCAAGTTTCTTGTTTAAACATTGAAACATTTTCGCAGATTGATATTTGAAAGGTTCCAGATAGTCTGCTACTTTCCAATAGCAGCTATTGAAATCCTATCTCATTGTTAAATTCTTCATATATATTCAATCAATGGCCATGCAGATTTATTTTGCTTCGAAAAAAAAAAAAAAAAAAAAACAAGCTGATGAGTTATAGTACCATCATTGTTAGAATATTGCTTCGGCAGAGGACTGTGGGCTAGTTAGAAGAGTTTCAAATTGTGCCTAATGGGTTTTCAGTTTGAGTACTTAAATAGTCTTTGCTAGGATAATGGGATTTACAGTTAAGGTCTGTGTTCAAAATTAATGCAATCCAGACAATTGCAGTGGGCCCTGAGTCAAGTGTTATTAACCTTTAGCCTGTTTGAAATCATGCTTCTCCGTTCAGGTGAAATAGATGTGTGCAGAATGGCTAAGTGCGGATCTTAATGCATGGCCATATCGAGGACTTCACACTCACTCAGTGCATCGCATTGTGCTTGTAATTTTCTGTTTGTTTGGGTCAGCTTCTTTAGTGACTCCTCTCATAGCGAGCCATTGACCACAATGCGTAGCATTACGGCAGTGCATTAGTAACTGACCCGTCTTCAGAACCAGATGAGATGCAGAATGAGTGGTGTCACAGCCCTCAGAGAAGATGACAGAAAGCTCTTAGCGTGTCAAAGGGCTACAAAAGCATCCTCGCTAAACTGTATAAATCCAAATGTATCAATGTAATGGATCTTAGCAAACCGCCAAGCCTAGAGACAAGCATTCATTTGCAGGTGTCCAGCCAACACTTTCACCATGTTCTTGTTACCTCTTAGCAATGCTGTTGGAGCACAGCATTACTGAGAGAATGTCATGTGTTATACGTGTGTATATGATATGTGATTTTACTGAAATCCCTTGTTTACACTGCTGTTTGTCTCACCTCCCCGAGGTCTAAAGTGTGGGAAATGAGATTAGACAGGAAAGCCAAGTGTGAGAGGAGACAAAGCTGATAACTGTTCAGTCAGGATGTGGGGGGATTAAACCACCTGGCCACATTGGCAGGGCTCCCTGTCCTGACAGAAGCGAACAGGTGCACAGGTACAAATACTTTTCCTTTCCCGTTACGGCGCCCATAACCCCCCGCCCGCTCCCGGCACAGGCTGGCTCCGACAGGTGCAAAAGTTCAAGTTTCAGCATTTTCCAAGCGTCGGAATAAAACGCGCCGCATTAGCCTGTGACGTGCTCACTCGAACAACCAGGGATGTTAATAACTGGCAAGGTACACTAATCTCTGATTGCAACATTTGGTTTACCTTAATCTGGAAGGACAGCTGTATTAAAGAGGGAATTATACTAATCAGTTCAAGGCCTCTGCATATAAAACTTCCCATTAGGCTTAGAGTACAACAGCTTACCACTCATTCTCCTGGAGTCCTACATCTGGTTCTCAATAAGGCCGTCTCTCATTTGCAAGGTACAAACTGAAAAGAGGAGGGGACATTGGAGGGGGGGATGTCAGCGGTGGGCAGTGACAGTTGTTGGGGGATGGGAGCAGGCAGGACAAGCTTCCCTAAGTCTACCAGCATTTTTCAGCACAAAGCCAGCTTTGAGGCATCCACTACAGCATGTGTTGTCTTCCCTCGCCTGTTTTTTTCTTCCCTTTCTCTCTCTCTCTTTCCCTCTCTACATCCCTCCCTCTCTGTCCGGAGGTGACCAGCAGAAAATAAATAAATAAATGAAGGGAAAAAAAATAAAACCTATGTCCACAACGGAAGAAAACGGCTCAGCACAAAGCGGGCCTTTGTTATCTTAAGTCAGAAGGTATGATAGGCCATGCCATATGGCTATAATCCCCCAATATCTCCGATCACCTGACAGGAAGCATTCATACATTATGGCCTTATTTGGTAGGTCCCAGGTTAGGGCTGCCAGGGGGGGGAGGGGTGGCCCGTTTCGGCGGGACCCAAAGGTTTGCGTTGATTTTTCTGAACCCTGCAAACTATAAATCCAACTGATTACTCTGCACTCTTTTGCTTGACTGAGCCTTTACAATCAGAGGTCCCTGTTAACAATAAGCCCCTGATGAATCAAACATCTATGGCATTAGTTTCACCTAGCTGCCTCTTTCCCATGCACCGCGGCTCTTTGTCAGACCTGGTTTGATGAGAAAAACTACTGACACTTGGTGCACCTATTGATAAACAATTCTGTAATGAGGGGGCAAAAAAGCAAAATAACTTGATTAAATTTGTGGGAGCAAGGCACTCCAGCAGAGTTTTCAGGTTAAGGTAGATGTTTCTTTTGGATTTTCAAAAGAAGCCTGTGTTTTAAGCATTATCATTTTTATCAGAGGGTAAGAGCAGCAGGAAAATATACTGTTTAACAAGACAATTCTCTCCCGGCTTTTAGTGCTAGCCAGGGAAAGAATAAACATACCATGCATTTGGATATATACGTTTGGATATAAACTTTATTAAATTAAGCTCACATAAACACTTGAACTAAAAGATCCCACAAAAAATGGATGCACTTAGTGATTTTCAAAACAGGTCTGTCAGCACTGCCACAGCACTCCACCTTAAAAAAAGGAGTACCAGCCAGCGAGCTGCAGAATCCATGGAGCATGCAGGGGCTGGCTGCAGATCCAACACTGTTTGGGACACAAACACCTATTTGTTAGCACAGAGATGAATAGAGTGAGGAAACAGACACGTAGAATGTCTCATCTTATCTAATCGGCATTGTTTACATTTGGAATACTTAACATAAGGTGCAGGAAGTACGTAGCAAAATAAGTTTTATTAGAATTAATCACCATCAACTTACATAAAGGTGTTGTTGCTAATTTCAAATGATGGCATGAAGGAAAATCATATCCATGCATGTGCAAACACATGCACATGAGCACACAGGCGCAGGGATATCAGGTTAACCTTGCATATGTAAAACAGTTTTCCAGAATTATATTCACCTTAGCTGTCACAATGACCCACCTGTCTAAAACCTCTGCACATAACAGAATAACAGAAACATAATGAAATATCAATGACATTATTTAAATGATCAGTGTATTTTCTCTGCTCGTTATCACTTAAATGAAATGACCTTGTTTATTTTAAATGTTTGTATACTTCAGTGCAAAGATGTTTCACTTACTATTTTATGTTCTTTCTCTGTTTTATGTAACATTAGATCCAGTGTTGCCAACCTAAAAACACTGTGAAACACTGAAGAGTGAAATGCTTTCAAAGCTTTTAAGTTGCCCAATGAAATTATGTATACATCAATTTTAAGAGAAAAGTGACTTGATAGTCAATGAATCAAGTAGGCAGGAGATGATACATTCAGGTACAATACATTTTGTGATACAAAATTATCACGAAACGATATTGCCCTAATAATAGTGTTGATAATAAAGCAAAGATATAACAGGACTGAACAAGTTTTATTTCTTTTTCTTGCCTCAGATTTCAAACACCTGGCACCTAATGTATACTGTGATTTTTAAATTGCTGATTTTTGAAATGCAACATTACCTCATACACTCTTAGTTTCTTCTTTCATATATGGCAGCAGTCAAATTTACCCTTACAATATTAGTATGAAGTTATGTCGGCTAGTATTAGTGGAAAGTTATTTCAGTTGTGGCAATGGAACATTACTGGATGCTAGACCCTACTTCCTGAGTAGGTAAACAATTAAAGGACACTCCCAAGTGATGAGCAACAAATAGGCCTACTTAACAAAGCAGAAATTGTTGAACAGATAACTAAGGTGTAGGCAAACAGTTCATCTGCCCTCACTATCAGGTAATTGAAGCCTATTTTTATTACTATGAAGTCTCTTCATTAGTATCACAGCTAGTGTGTTTTCTGGCCATTTGATTCAAATTTTTGATTCAAAATTAGTCAACACTTCCAACTGTTAGGAATCATGGAAGTCTGTTTCATAGGTAAATTTTGAAAATGAAGAAAGAAAGAAAATATGATTAATTTATCTTATCAACTATAGACAGTTTGTTAGCAAATTCCTGAGAGTCTTTGCAGAAGGTAATATTGCTAGGTAAGTACAGGACTCCACACTTCCTCATATCCACATTTATTCTGTTGCCTCTGCTTTGACACTATGCAGCCAGCTAGCTTGCTAGCTAGACAATTTACAACACTATGGTTTATAATTAATAATAATAGTATGTTTGACAAAAGGCCATGATGATTTTTCTTAATTGCATGACGATCTGATATTTTGTTTTTAGAAGTCTTTAGAAGTTACTAATATATTTGAATATTCTGAAGGATGGTCCCAATTTAATTGTCAATTTATTGTCAGTTTTTACAGTCGTGATTTGTTGGCTAACCAATGTAACATGTCATCGTTTAATATCGGTAACTAATTATTTTTGTTTTTGAGAGTTCTAGCGTAGCCCTATGTGCTTAAATTATATATTCATTTTCTTATTAGGTTGATAGTTTGCACTCTGTTCCTTGAATGTTATCAGCTTGCTAGATAATATTAGTCATTTGTAAAAACAGTAAAAATCTATCTACTTCAGTGATGCAACACGTCACTACATTATTTTTACCCAACCACCTCAAAAAAAACTTTGCTTTTAAAGTTGCGTAAGTCAGATGACTTATGACAAGTTTGCTACTTGAATAGTGAATAGTGCACTGTACCTCAAACTAGTTTCACTAGCTAGCATGTACCTTCCCAGTAATGTAATAGAATGCAAGTCCACCTGGCAGTTCCTTAAAATGTTACATTATTTCCTGCCATTCACAGACTGTTGAGGGTTTAAAAACAAAACAATCACAAAAAAATGTGTCTATGTGATGTTGATTTCATGTGCAGTTTTCTTTGTCCATTATTTTACTTTCTTCTATGTACATTATCAATTACAGCTACCCAAAAAGTTTTCAATTAATTATAAATCATTAAATATATTTATTAAACACAAGTCAGGGTTGAAATATACCAATATGCAGTACAGTCCTAAATGGAAATAACAGAATGAAAGAACAAAGCCCCCCTCCACAGAGGGGAGCAGCCAGCTGATGACTCTTCAGAATAATGAGAGCTCACCATTGTGGTTGTTTTGGTGACTGATTAACTCATAAATCTGCATTTAGTATTTGCAGAACATTCCATATCTTTAGCTTCAAACATGTAGTATAAATGCTGTGTCATGAGCTTTGTTTGAACATTGCTGGTGCAGGAAACTTGTGTGGTGAAAAGCTTTGTCTGGTGAATCTCCCTTCACTTGGAAGGCCGATTCATGAGTCTTCAATACAAACGAGTCACCCAGGAAAGGCAATATTCCTTCTTTCTCTGTTAATACACGTGTTTTGATCTTTCGGGAAGTTAAGTGCTGACTGAAAAATCCCAGGCTATGCCCAGGGGCAAAGCATTCCGTCAGTTTGACTGTGCTGATAACCTGGGCCTCAGACATCTATTCTCAAACATGGCTGCTCCGGCAGAGCCAAACTGTGCAACCAGTCAGGCTGGACTTCTCCAGCCATGAAGAGCTCTACTCCCTTCATGCAGAGCACAAAGATGAAGAATGCTTCATCTACTGCCTCAGGGAGGGGGGGTGAGGGGGTGGTAAAACTTTTCTTTTCCACCCCCCAATTGAATAGCACATAGTTACAGTTATTAGTAAGGAAATAACTTGACACAGAGCTTCAGCAGGTCATGCCCCAGGCATTTAATTTGGCGAGACAGCAATCATGTAGATAATTTAGCAAGGGTTTTGTTGTTTTGCTTATTTATCACATTGGGTCAATGGGCATGCATTGCACACAGTTGTAGGGAATCTTTAAATACGATAGTCAGTTTTATTCACATTGTTGACACGTTGGTTGCATGAGTCATTTGATGGAGATATATTTTGATTCCTTACATAATAATACATGCATTCCTGTGGACCTTAATAATAACTTGCTATTTTTTTTTATCACATGACATGTTAGCTGTTCAACTCAATGTCTTGACTTACCTCAACCTCTGTTTTTAAGGGCATCCATATCTAAACATGCATGTACTTACCCCTGCCATGCACATCCATATCCAAACATGTACATACTTACCCATGCATTGTGTTACCATATAGGTGCCATACAGTTACAGCCAATGTATTTCGGAAAATCATCACTACATTTCTTACATGCATTCTGGGCACTATATAGGAGTTTAGTCCAACATCATATTGCTCCTTTAAAAAACAATGTGAATGTTAGGGGGCCAAAAAAAATGTCAAAGTTAATTGTGGCTGGCTGGAACAAAATGCTTCAATCAATATGGTGACAGCTCATCTGCTTGTCATTTAGCCATTACCTGAGCGACGCACACCCCCTGCTGTGTCTGATTTTTGATCCAGATTTACCACCTCTTCTCCCACAGAAGCATGCTAAGCCACATACATATCGCAGCCTCCCTCTCATTATTTTGTTTGCTCCTAATATTATATTTCACTTGTACCCGTTGAGTCGCTTTGGCTCTTTATTTGTTCACCTTTGTTGCCGGAAAGTGGGTTTAAAGCAGGCCAAGGAAGGGAGATGGGAGGTGTTTGTGCTGGTCTCGCATCCATAGTAATGGCAGAGGAGCAGTCATTCTTAAAACATGTGATTCAGAGCAGAACAGCTTCAAAGTACGGTGCACCCTCTGTTCGTCCAGCATCTGAGCAATGCAGAACATCCCAATTATACCTGGAAAGAGCCGCTCTTGCTCACAAACCATAACCACTTGCTCAAAACATTGTTTAAGGCTAAGTCATATAAATCATTATTTTTTGAAATTTATTTCAGCGAAACCGGTTTTGTCGAAGCAGTGAGGAAATTCTGCAATAAAAATATGTAAGCCTAAAATAAAAAAAATGGCAAGATTTCTTTACCTTTCCTGTACTTCATAAAATGTATTTACACTGCATGCAATTAAAAAAAAAAACTCTGAATGTTAAATAATTTCTTGCTAATCAGAGCAGAACTTTAGGACCTTTCTTAATTTTCTGTGAACCTCCCCACCCCCACCCTGCGTGGCTTCATTTCTGCTTCCAGGTTCACCCCGGTATTATTTTCAGGCCATGTGATTAATCAATGTTAATTTCCCGGGATTAGTCGATACCGTCTACTACTCATTCCACTCTTTTCCTCTTACACGGGCATTACACAGATTTAGATTAGGGAAATGTTTATGTTGACAGCCAAAGCTGGATTAGGTCATTTACAGTAGGAGAGAGAGGGAGAGAGAGAGAGATTCGGAGGGAGGGCAGCATGTGTCAGAGGGCGGCCCCCTTACCAGACAAAAGACTCGCCTCGGCGCGGCCATGTAAACGACGCCACAGACCACAGTCACTGCTCATGTTCACTGTCCCACTGGGTAGACAGCTAGGGCTGAGGAGAGGAGGGACAGACAAATAGCACCAGAGCTGACAGGGGAGGAAAAATGAGGTGGGGTGGGGTGGGGGGGGGGGGGTGAGCCACAATAGAAATGATACAGGGCAACAGATGACTAGTATTATCCTATCAACCTGCTGTTAGCTTATATGCCACTTCCCTCCTCTCTTTCACAGGGCTGTGAGGTTGCCCAGAGTCCAACACCTTCCTCCAGGAATAAGACACGGTTATAATGATGGCCCATGTGGGGGTTTTAAAGGTACAGAATGAAAGCCCCGAGTCCAAACGACCACTACAAGGGGAGTTACCTCCGCGCAAGCTTTCGCTTTACTCACTGGCTGCAAATCAGCATTTTCGGTGGACAATGGACTCAGCAGTAGCCTCATGATTGCTTCTTTTCAAATGGTAATGGGCATCCTCACTCCTCTGCCAGGGTTTCCTTAGCAGAGGACAAATTACAGTTTACAAGGCACAGAGAAATAAAAAATCTGAGCTGAATATCTTTTTTCCCCCTTCTTTTTTTAATTCGACAAACTGACATGTAAATTACCCTTTAAGTGCTCCACTCTAGGGCTCTGATCATCTCCTAATTGTCGCAGTCAATTGTAGCCAACAGTCACTTCAATCCCAAGCGCTTTGACAACAAGCGTGGGGATCAAAGCTGAATCAACTCCCTTCAATTTCTCTCTGTTTAGGGTACTACAAAAAAGACTGAGAGGAAGAGGTGGAAGGGCACCACTGCGGAGGACTACCGAGTGTGGAAAATTATTACAATAGTAATTTATTCAATATCTTTAATGCCATATATTCGTCAGTACTCTTATTGTGCATTATGAGGAAAAGAGACTGCAAACAGTAGTAGCCCTAAATGGGATCTTAAGCACTTAAAAGCCACTGCTGTGTTGGCCTACATTGTTGAATTTTGACAGGGTGGATCGTGATTGGAATCATGCCTTCCTGCCACTGACAATGTAGTCTAATTCTTCAACAATGCTTTCACTGATGGAAATATTTGGAGGGGGGGGGGGGGGGGGGGGGGGGCGGGGGTTGTCCTGAGGTTTGTTTGACTTAAGCGATTATTTTGATCAGTTATTGTTTTGTTTACCTTTTTTCAAATTTTGCTTTACATTATTTACGTGCGTCTACACATTCATTTCTCTTTTTTATGCTTATATGCACAATGAACATCCACACATTAGTTGAATAAAAGTATAGTCTGAACCCTTAAAAAAAGGTTTGTGGCTCCTTACCTTATTTAGTAATTTACCACACTCTTACTGGTATTCTCTATGCTTTTCGTCTCTAATTATGTTGAAGAATGCTTGCAATATTGGATAGCTGAAATATCTTTTCACAGCACGAGTGAAGCACTGAACATATGGCTCGTCTTTAAAATAGACCCATTTAGAAACATGGATAATCACTTATGGTGAAATGTCTCGTTTTTGCCAAATCACACATGAGAGGGATAACTACTGTTATTATGGACGTTGGTTCCCCTGACCTCAGCACTTGGTCTGACAGAAAAACCACACTGATTTAACCAGCCTGGTCAGAAAAAAATGAGATGTGTAGGTGTTGATCTGTGAGAAAGAACTGCCTTGCTGGAGTGATGTACATATGTCAAGTTGGTGGGAAGATATATGGGACATGCTGCACAGAACAAGGAAAAACATAAAACGACAAAGAATAAAGAATGTATAAAATGTTTTATTGACACCCTGAGTTTTTTTTTTTGAGGAATGGGTAACCTTTCCAAGTATTTCCCAATGACGATACAACTACATCACATGGTTTTAAACATTGAGGATGCACTGCAGATTTGCTTAGAAAAAGTGAACCAGTCAAGTGTACACTCACTGAAAATAGCTTTATGTGGTCTGTGGGATGGAACCATTCTGATTTGATGGATGTTTATTTATATATTTTTTTGCAGTTCTGACATATCGGAACTTAAATGAGTACCGTACGGTGACTACTACCACTTACTTCCCGGCCAAGGATACAACAAATGGGAACCTACCTTTCGAATTTCTGTTCATGGATCCTTATCCGATTCAGTCAATGTGGTCAGCTACAGTCACAGTGAGTCATATCCTAGTGCCATGAGATGTCTATCTCACCGTAAAACCTGAAGATGTGTCCTCCTTCTTTGCTTTCAGACATTCTGTTACCAGAGGAGCATTAACATTGCAATGTACCAACAGACGTCAGTCACTCAATCGAACTTTCTATTTACCTTTCTTTTCTTTTACCACAGTCCTTGTTTTTTAGCCAAATCATCAAACTGTACTCCCCCATGTTGTGATGTGGCAGGGAGAGAGCAGTGGGTATGCAAAACCCCGAATGAGTATATTATTTTCCTTCAAGATTGTTAGCACTCCAGATCCCACTTCTTTGTTGAATTTCCCAGAATTCATACAGTCATAATAGTAACAGAACCACCAATAAAAGGTCAATCCACAATTCTTTTCAGCTGTTTGAATCAAGGGTCATTGTACAACCAGGCAGCCGGTGTGATTTTTTTTTTTTTTTTTTTTGTGCATACTGAAAGATGAGAGAACTTTTAAAATATGTGATGAGAATAGTCTGCATATTGTTAAATTACACCATTAGCATACATATAATGCCAACCGATATGAAAATAAGCTCAAAATAGAATGTGAGGTCTTCTCCCATTTTTTTCCAGGTGCTTGCATCAAGCATCGCACAATCAGGCAGCTAAAAAGGTTATTTTGCATAATGTAAAATAATGTTACACCTATTAAAATATGTGATGAGCATTGTCTAAAACCATGATCTGAGTCGTACGCATCTTTTTAAATTACATCATTAGTACTAGTATAATATACCTGAGGCAAAACAACACCAAGATGATAAGATCAGCATCAAATGCACCTACACAATGTTATTGGTTCGGGTTCATAGTGGTAAGTTAATTGAGATTTTCTGTTTATTATCTGTTTTTAGTCTGTGCCACATTCAACGAGCACACAGTAGGTAGACATTTGAGGAGTGAAGTTTTATTTATTACATCTTCGTGTCCTGAGAGAATGTAGCTTCACATATAATAGCAGAAATTAAAAAGGCAGATATGCAAATGTATGTAGAGATTAGAGAAACAACAATTATTCAAATGTTTGATTAATAATTAATCACAGCAAACGTCAATTATTAATTCCGTAGAGCTATAAGGCGTCTTTCTTACGTGAAAGTGCTCCTGTTTTCCAGACCTTACCTTTTCAGTCAGAGAAAGTTTTGTCAATGTCAAACATTAATTGAATGTGTGTTCTGGTTCTTCCCTTCTGGGTATGGTTCACAAAGCTGGAACATCAAAACACAAAAAAATGCTGGTTTTTGTGAGTCCCACATAGCCCCTCTCAATCTGGTACTTTTTGGTCACTTGGGAGCTGACCCCTTTCCGCGGAAAAAAAAAAAAAAAATCAGCCTCAGAACTTGATACGTCTCCTGTTAGAGCCACCCAAATGTATAAGTGCAATTAATAACATGCTCAGTCCTTCGCGGGATCCCAATTTTGAATTTAACAAGAGCAACATAAGAAAATCAATACGCATTTGATGTGAGCATTTGTTTCTAAGCAATCTGTTGTGCAGCGATCTCTCCCTGCTCTCTTTCATGTGTGGCGCAACAACATCTGAAGTGTTCTGATTTGAGGAAAGCTCACAGAAACAAAGTGCTCTTTGCCTGTAAGGCCTGTTGCAAATGTAAACCAAATTCATTTTACATGTGTGAGAGTCCTTGAGATCATACACGTTTTGCGGCTGACTATGTTCTTCAATTGTCTATCAATCTGTCATGTTCCTAGCTGCACGAGTGACAACGGCACACTAAGTGACATCACATCAATGGCATTATGACAAAAAATATCAAAAAGTCAGTCCTACTGAAAAAAAAGCAACAACCCAGGAAGGCACAAACAAAACTCTCTTATTCTGCTTGCTTAAGTTTGCACTTATCATCATACGAAGCCATCTGTCGTGGTTATCGCTTGCTTGATAACATCTATTTCATTTCTGAAGTTCCTCAGCACATTCAGTTGTTCATTTTGAACGGCAATATACAGAGCATGCAGTTGTTTTCTTTCTGCCCACGGACACTTACTTTGTTATGAATTAGAAAAGTGACTTTGAATGAGACCCTTTTACCAGAGGGTAAAATATTGTTTCTCAGATAATGCAGTTGACACTGAGAAGGAATGCTAAAAGTAAAATTGTTTCAGACATCATTCTGCCTTAGGTTTACTGGCCTCTGAAAATGCCCTGTACCCTTTGAAATAAAAAAGGGAAGATTCCAAACATATATGATATTACAGAATAATCCAAATTAGTCAGTCTGTGCAACACTTTAACCAACTAAGTACTTTATTCATTTTGTGTACCCTCTAGCAAGATGATATTAATCTAGGAAATTAAAGCTTGTGTTTCTTCAGCAACTACTCTTACAGACTATATACATATGCTATTTTACGTTGTAGGGGAGACAATTCATAACCCATGAAGTATTTTTTTTTCTTTTTTTCTGAGAATGCTGTACCTCACCACTGTTTGAATTATGCGATATTTTTGACTCTGCTGAGATGTAGCATGAACGTTACCAGAACAGGGCTGCTTTGAGGATGTTCTCAGAGGCAGGAAGTGACATTATCCATTGTGCTCTTATTTAGTTTGGGGATTCTGGCGAACATTATCCCACCACCTGTGCATTTTCTCACTAATTTTTTATACAGATGTGAGATTTCTGGGGACCAATTTCACTCTCACATTTGAATTTCCCAGTCTCAAAAGAATCCAAAGGATACAGGATTCAGAGACAGTGTGTTACGCAACATGAAAAATAGCCTGTATACTGTGTGTGTGTGTGTGTGTGGGTGTGTGTGTATGTGTGTCTCCTTATTTGATGAGGTACATAATCATTTGTTTAAACATCGAGTGGTATGGTTGATACTAAAAATACTGTGATTACCCATCATTATTAACATACATTATAATAATGTAACAATATATTACACACACAGACATACATAAAAATTAGGTTTTAGGTATGTACTGCATTTTTCCCAGCTAGGACGGCTATTTTGGGTCAGGATTTCGAATTCTGAGTTATTAATCGATGATATTACAGATTTATTTGTGACAAGCAGATGTCAATAATCAGAAACATTGCATTCATTTAAAATTATTCAATAGTCACATCAGCTTTGACTGTAGGCACAATATGATATGCGTACAAATGGTTCCTGCATAGGGTGCAATCATATTAATCTCAACACACCTGCATGTCAAGATAACGAAAAAAATACATTTGCAATTGCTTAGATGTAAGTATCACCACAGGAGCTTTTATTAAAATTACTCGCAATATGCGCATTGCATCATCAACTTTATTGAGCTATCTCAACTTGTTCACATTTGCATACAGCGCTGTAGCGCTGCTTACAATGGATAAAGGGAAACGCTGCCTTTGAGTATATCAAATAATGATAAACATGTGCATTTTATACTATTATTTGTGAATATAATTGTAAATCAATCGATCTTCCTGACTTGTGAAATATGCTCTTTTATCTTTCTTTCCTGCATTATAAACTGCTCATGGGACGACTGAGCAACGGGTCCAAAGTGAAAAACTAATCTCACTTCAACAGCCGAAGTGCACTGTTTACAGTAGGGGTCTGTAGCCTTCTGTGCAAACACAATGCCAGCAATGCGACGTTTAATACAATCAATCACTTATTCGTAATAGCTGAAGGAGCATGCGTTACGTTCTCTCCATTAAATTAACAGATAAATTAACCTCAAGGTCCCACTATAGGTTCGCTATCAACTGTAATCCCATTTCACGCTATATAGGATATTCAAGCGAAAAGAGAGGGGTGTCACTTGAAGCCAGGGTGAATTAACAACCGATTGCTGGAGGTGAAGCGTCAGCACGGAGACTGCGAATGTTAGACTCCCTGTCGCTTCTACTGTTTTTTATTTAACCCATTTAATATATTCATAAAATAAATCTCTTCAGCTGCAGCCAGCCAAAATAAGTATTCTTGTTTCCCCTCAACCGTTTTAAGCTCTGAAGCAAAAGATGGTATATGGTGACTTGATTACACCAATGTAAACCTTACTTTCACAAACTTACTATTTTTATCGAGCTAGGGGTTGAGTTATTCTTCTGGTCAGAGCGGTAATGTATGGTCTACACTGCAAACAGAAACACCTGCTGGACACCCTGACTGCGTTGACTACGAGTGAGAGTTAAGGTATTTACTTACCATTAGAGATGCGAGATATAACACACCCACACCATTGAGTTAGCGAAGTGCCTGTAAATTAATGACAAACAGATATGCAAATGAATACAGTGAAGTAAAGCAATAAAATATATAGTTTTTAAAACTCATAGAACATAAAATAAAAAGGGAGCAAATAACATGCAGATTCTGATTAACATAATTATCATCAATGTATGTAAGACCACTCTAAATAACAACACATAATAATAATAATAATAATAATAATAACAAAAACAACAACAATAATAATACACTGATCTGGCTGAGAAACATCAGAAACTAAATGGCTCCCTTGGGAGTCGGGCTCAGAATTGGTTAATAATCTACAGCCTTTAGAAAATTTCCCAATTCCAGATGTTGCGCATCTTTCCTTTGCTCGGCGCTTACCAGTTCCCTGGAACCCGATTGGCTTTGAACAAAGGCATCAAATAGCCAAGCCCCTTGATTGATGATTTAATTATCCATACAGTAGATAACTGCATAAAGATAGGGGAGAAAAAATACTTTATTTACATAACCAATCACTGCGCTCCAAAGGTGGAGCCTCCCTTTCCATCTACGTATGTGGGGACACAGAAACTGAAATTGCTTTACTCTGGAAATGGCAAATAAAAATAAATACATACATACATACATAAACAAACAAACAAACAAATAAGAGCAATCGATAAAATTAACGACCACACCCGTTTACTTAATAACCTGAACATTTGGCACGAAGTTGCTCAAGCATATGCCAGTTCATGTTTTGACCCCCCCCCCCTTTTTTTGGGGGGGGGGGGGGCGGCGTTTAAGAACATGGTCTTATTTGAATATCAGTTTTTTTTTTTCAACTCTAGGTTTTTCTGACTAATGAATATGCATTTTCATTAAATAAATCACACCTGTTCCGGCGCCTTGCTTAATTAGGCTACCAGAGGAGTTTAACCATTCAAGCAAAGAAAGATAAAATAATATACATATTCATTCTGTTGGTGCTGAATGAAATGCAGAAAAGCTCGACCAAAGTTAAGTAAAATAGACATAGGCTACGTTCCCCACCTTAATTTACACATAGGCGAACCCCGACCACGTTTATGACCTATTGACAGAATGACAAATAAACACATACAAATATATTTGTGGTAGTTTACTTATTGTCGTCTTGTTAATAAATTAAGATGCGCAGATTATCGAAAAAACACACCAGCATTCACAGACACGAGTCAGAAAGTCTCAACCGCAAAAGCTGTCTTGGAAGTAAATAGATATTTCGGCGCTGTTTTGTTGATCCTTGGTTTGTGAGGGTCAGCTATTGCTACAACGTGATTTCCGTAAGATCCTTTTTTGTTGACATGCTTGTGGAGGGTTAAAGCTGAATGGGGCTGTTCCAACTTTCTTCAGATATTATTCTTGCTTAGATTGCAAGGTAATCCGACTTAGACTATTTCTCCCGGATCATAAACAGAAAAAGAAAGAGGAAAAAAAAACTTGATCACGTTTCGCAGAAGATGCTCACGTTTGGTGCTCCTCAATTATCCCTCCCCGTGAAGATAGGTGGCGTGTGTTTCAGGGTCTCTCCTCTGTATTACAGAAAAGAAAAAGAAAAAAATGTCATTAGAAGAGGCGTAACACGTCAGTCCGTCCCCAGGTTTGTTTCCTGGAGTGGCTGAAAGAGATCAGTTCTAACCTGCCCAGCAGGAATAACGGTCCTTCTTCCAACTATTTCTGAGGCTTATTATCATTTTGCAAGGATCCTCAATTCTCCAAATTACTTTTGTTCCAGCCGGTTTTTCCTCAACCGAACTATTTGAAAAGAGAGTAACGTAAATAATAAGGTAGGTGTGATTTCTTTCCTTTTAAATCGCCTTTATTATAATTAGATACATGTGTAACCACCTAATAATGTAAAATACGTTGTCACATATAGCCTTCACTAAAATGTAGTTTCTAACGCAGTGTTTTTTATCAAAGTTTGCCTACCTGTGCAGGTGGAAAGGTGCCGGTTGCTCCACACACGCATAAACGCACATACACTCAGAAATGTTTAGTTTAAACTAAACACTTCATTATGCCATTTTGCATTTGATTATTTTTGATGTTCCTTCGGAATCGTCCAACCTGTCTGAAAAGAAAGAGGCACGTTCTTGAGGACCATTGATAACGTGGAGTTTAGCAATGCAACATACCTACATGTGTTTTGACAATATAATAGCAAGATTATTTTATATATATATATATATTTTACCATGTTTTAAGCTGGTTGGACAGACTTTCTTGAATGGGTAGATGGGCAGTTAAAGTACACATGTTATTTTTCACTACACCACCTATGTAAATATTAGTGACTGTACTTGCAAATATTTGGTTTTATAAACACAGGCGGAGATACGACCATGACTTAGACTCGGTATTTTGTTTAATGCTCCCAGATATCACAAAACTGTTTTCGACTGATTGCCACAATTCCATGTTTTGTAATTGTGTCGTTGCTTGTTTGTTAGCTTTTTGTTTGTTTGTTTTCCCTGTCATGGTTCGTTTCCCACTGCAATACACTAATAAGACACAAGCCAAGTGAAAACGATGACCTCTTCTTAAATGTAACATTAGTCCTGCAATTGTCATTGTGATGTTCTATTTGACTCATCAATTTACAGGCTGCAGTAATACAAAAGTAACACGAGGGAAGTTTATGATTGTTTTTCTCGCTTCATAGTTGCGGCTTTTCTGAGTCTTGCCTATTTATTTAGCATGCAGTAATTAGTGCAGCATAAGAATTTTCAAAACAGGAACTCCATATTAAATTATGATATGTTTAAAGCTTCACATTAATTTCAACACATGTCTAAAGTAGCCTCGTACATAAACAATCAAAAACAATAAAACATACACACTAACCGTGCGCAGTTCTACTTACCTTTGCTGATGAACTGAAGTTTTGAGGAGTGCACTTAAACAGAACATACAGCGTTGATTGTGGGTGGTTGTGGTGGGGAGGAAAAGGGGTTAATTTCGAATGTTTTACAGTTTACATCTGTTACATCTTTTTACTGCCATGTGTTTGTATTAATCCCCGAGCCAAAGTCTGCGAAAGCTGCTGCTGATCAAACAGGACCTTTTGTCGTTTGCAAAAATCCAAAATTTGACTGAGAGCCATACTCTCTCATTCACGTAACTTTGTATGACATACAAAAAAAAATCTCCAGTGTCTTCTCTGAGACAAGTCAATGCAGAGCACAGATAAATTGAATCTCTAGTGAACTCTTATAAAACGATGACTGCATTATTATAAAACAAGGTTTTCAGAAAATGTGAATAGTAGTTGTCCCTAACTAGTTTTACTGATTATTCCGGTTGTCAGGCGCAGACCGTTATACGATATCCGCAGATGCTCTACTCAAGTAAAAAAAAAAAATCATGACCAAAAAACGCTATGACATCTCGTATTTAAATGAAATGTTGTAAAACACTGCATTCCCCATAGGCAGACATGGTGAATTATGACTAATATCGAAGGTGTAATTCTCCGTCTCCCCCGCTGCCTCACCGTCCTCCCTATTGCCCGTGTCCTCTGCCCTTACGTTCCATTTGATCACAGTTTCATCAAAAGCTCAAGTAAAGATAGAGGCAGGACATTTACGATCATTTAAATGTTTTCGGCTTACCAATATTAGGAGTTATTACCGATTATATTATCATGATTATAATGTTCAGTTTGGCGCCCTGTATTTAAATGGGATCTCCCAGTGCCCACATTGTTGCTGTGTTTGGTTGTTAGATATTGAGCCTGCGTGCTGCCGATTCAAGGAGTCGAGTCCATGCAAACTGCCATCTGATCCACTCTTATCAATGAAGCAGGAGATCATGGCGGATGGCCCCAGGTGTAAGAGGCGAAAACAAGCCAACCCAAGGAGAAAAAACGGTAAGAAAAGAAAAGAAAAAATGTGTGTAAAATGTATGTGAATATTTGGATTTAATTTTGTCACTGGCTTACTGGACGTTCGCTCTGGTTAAAGGGGATCGCCTGTTGTATTTTATTGTACGTTTCAATGGGAGTTGACGGCAGATACCGAGAAAGAGTGCTAAAAGGCTATGTGTAGTATATAATCGGAACTTCCTCTGGTTTAATTTTAAGAAAACGCCAGTGCTTTCATTTTATCTGTACTGAGATCCTTATCCACCGAACTTATCAGAAGTTGAAACTACGGAGTTTTAAGAGGGACTGACAAGGCGGTGTGGGAAGGGAAGGAATGCTAGAAAGTTTAGGACTGAAATAACGGTTCTGCCAGCGTCTTATTTACCATTAGGTAAAAACCGTTAACTGACTGCGTATTCCTTGTAAGTTTAAATACCTGTGGATTCTTCTCTCTACGGTGTTTATAGCTCATGCCGCCAGTATATAGGATATGTTCTTAGCTCAATTTAGTCATATGCGCTACATTTTTACTTCCACTGCTACTTTTGAAGTGGTCCTGGACTAATTTCATTCATTCCTATATGTGAGCTAAATTTAATCACACCGTAGGTCCAAGCTATACAATCTGTGATCTCCTTATACTTTACCCAGCTGCATTTTTTTTCAAGACGCGTTCGTCTTGTATTCGGAAATGACCAGTACTCTGATGACTAATGACATAACATGCATTTTATGTTAAGGGGACAAATAACAGAATTCGTGGTGGATCTGTGTATAGTTGTACTAGAGCAGACAAACACACACATAACACTGTCCATAAACAACCACTCGACCAAACTAAATAACTATGGAGCCACTGACAATTTCGCAGTACACCGAGACGTGGAGATGTTTCTTGTTTATTGACAGTTAGCTGGCTTGTTCAAGTGTTTTTTGTTTGTCTGCTTCTTTCTTTCTTTGCTTTGTTTTGTTTTAAGCAGAGGGGGTAGTGACACCTTTTGCCGTTTTCATCATTTCGTGTTTGTTGAATTGTTCCGCTATGTGTTGATGTGGTGCACTTATTGAAGCATATGGGAGAGTTACAAAGGAACATTCGTTTGTTGCTTTCCTTTTGTGTCTTGTTTAAGCCGGCCGTTAACACCACTAACATCCAGTTCGATTTACGCTCTCTTTAAAGCTATATGCTATTGGTGCAAATGTATTTGACAGGGGACACTACCACTCTTGCATTTTTGAACACCGTTGTTTGTGGCAATTCATTCTTTATTATTTTGTTGCCGTCATTTGCGTTGTTGTGAAGACATTAGTGGATCAGTAGAAACGCATCGATTTGCATGCAAAGTGTTTTTTTTCTGTTTTCCTTTTTTAGTAGTAGAGATTAAATGCTATATTCCCATCCACCTTTTATGTTTAGCTTCTTTTCTTTATTAAATGTTTAGTATTGATTTGGCAAAATCAATGTCAGTAGTTGAGGGTCTTTTCTGCTTACAAGTAGCTTGAAGCACGTTGCTGATCCACTGAATAACAAAAGCTGGGAGTGAAGTAGCCCTTTTTTTCCAACTGTGCACTGCAAACGTTTGGACAGAGTGAAATAAAATAAACTGATATCCAATGATTTTCTTGAACCTTTTCAGTAAAAAGACTGAGTTTACGAATAAAATAAAATGCGGTAGAATCTTTAGAGATCGTGTGAATAAAGACAATTTCCCAAGCCAGCTTGTTTTTCCAAGTCCACTAACCTGTAAAATCTTCTGGAAAGGGATTTATTTACGATAAGTGCCCACCCCCATTCCCCTTATTGACATATTAAGAAATAACAAGCAAAGGGCAAGGAAACAGAGATCTCACTTAACACCTAAATTATTTTGAAATCGTGGATATTTTCTGACTTATTTACCAATGTTGACAATTAAAAGATATGGTTGCAGCACTAGCAACATTTATTGTTTTTGGCGCATGGATTAGTAAACATGGAGTTGTTACTGTTCTTTATTTCTGTTTTTTGAAAAAAAAAAAAAAAAAAAAAACTGTCATGCGATGCTTCCAATAGCTTTTCCTTTGGGAATGGTCTGGATTTATCTGAGCTGAGTGGATTTTTCTTCTTCCCTGGAAAAGATGTCAGAGCTGAGCTTGTGTCTTGGCCGATAACATTAAATATGATGATGCTTATCAGAGTGATACAGAAATTCCTTGAATTTTGTAAAAAAAAAAAAAAAACAAGGAAAGAAGCTCAACCAAATGCAGAAATCTACAAAAAGTTTGCCTGAACGGAAGAGAGCAAGTCATTTTATTTTGTGCTGAAAAAATATACATGTACGTTTTTAAATTTAGGAGGAATTTAGCCGTTTGAAAATCGTTTGAACGCAGTAGAGAAACCCGATGCGTCCAGGTGGTGAAGTTCACCATAATGAAAGAT
This sequence comes from Megalops cyprinoides, assembly GCF_013368585.1. Taxonomy (NCBI): domain Eukaryota; kingdom Metazoa; phylum Chordata; class Actinopteri; order Elopiformes; family Megalopidae; genus Megalops; species Megalops cyprinoides. Next base: position 14,306,665 of record NC_050593.1, on the reverse strand, counting down.
ATTAGTAGGAGGATTTTTAAAAATATCTTCTGATGACCGAACACTTTGATGATCAAATGAGAACGGTAGCGATTAACACCTTGAAAGAAACAAGACTGCCTGTCAAATTTAGAGAGGTAAGTCAGACGAATAGTAGCTGCCTGACACACTTAGTAACTTTGTTACACTTTCACTTGGGGGAAGGGCGGGGGGGGGGGGGGGGGGTTGGGAAGGGGGTACTCATTTCACTGAAAGCACTCAAGGTCTTGGCCTTTATCCTGAATCTGTGATACTAGGGAATTTGTATGATATGGAATACCAGAGGAAGAAGAGTGTAATATGTGTTAAATTTAAAAAAAAAAATGTATATGCAGGTCATGCCATGCCGCAAACATTGCTGTGATATTGCATTTTATTTAACTGCTAGTACCATATTCTTAAACTGCAATGTAATATGAGCAGAATGGAAGCCTCGCTGCAGCCTGATGTGAAATTACCTCTGGTTTGTCCAGTTCTGTATATTTTTTGATGTTAGTCTGAAACGTAACAAGGGTCCAGACAGTTCTGTTGATAACAACTGGCCAGTTGGTTTGTTTGGACATTCTATGAAAGTGGCAAATGTAATATTTAAATATCTGTACTTCACCTTGAAATTCATTTAGAGAGAGAGTTTAACCATTTCATATCCAGACATATTTAATCATGGGCTGCTTGTTGGCCATTTATATGCTTGTTTACCTGTACATTCTGTCTGTAATACGAGCGTAACCTTTTTTGATTTTTATTCTCCCTTATCCTTTAGTATGTTCACTTGATAATATGATCGTGTTTTCTGCCTCATATTCATATATGTTCCCTTCTGGAAGATCCACAGAATGCAGAAAGTTTCCTTACAGCCACTTCTTCGCCTTCATCTCGCCCAGAACTTACAGAAAGGTCACGCTCAGTCGTAGGGAACTCGATATTAGCAGCCTTGCAGTTTTGTTGCAGTTTTCTCTCGCTCCAGGTGTGGCGAGTCACATGACACAGTGCAAGAGTGCTGGGCTGTTTGGAAGTACAGCTGTTAAAGTGCTCCGAGAGCTTTGTGCTTTTAAGTCGATTAGTCAACCAGCACAAGTGAAAATGAATCTTTTTACTCGGCACATTTTTTCCCTCTTTTTTTTTGGATTGTTATTGCATAGTATTTTATTTTTATCAGCGAGGATATTATGAAAATGTCTCCTTATAATGATGGGAGATGGCGATACAGAGTGGTGTCAGCTCTCTGATGTCGGGTATCTACATCTGTCGGGTGCTGTGTCGTGTGCTGCGTACATGCACTGCTATTCTGCTGTCCTTTGAAGTGTGATACAACTCTTGTATTTTTTTTTCTTTTTTAAAACTAGCGGTCTTTAAAATTTAGGTACCATATTTTATTAAGAAGCCAGCACCACAAATGTATAGACTTCAATTTTGGGAGTTAAGTTTCTGTTAAGTTTTTTTTCCTTCAGTAGTTTTTTTTTTTAGATTTCCTGTTTCACAAAGAGCTATTCATTTTCAATCAACACAAAGCCATTCAATAATAGATGTTCCCACTAGAATATATTGATTACATAATTTAAGGTAAAAAAAGCCAGCTTCTCCCTTGCTCCAGGAGTTTAATACAATGCTGTGAATGTGATTATAAAAGCCATGTGCATTCATGCTAAAGGTAGAAAGGGGGGCCTGCTAATTCTTTAGCTACAGCCCCTGCTTTCAGCCCAAACAATGGCAGATTCCTTCCAGTCTAAACATTTTGTCCATCTCTATTATACATTTGCTTTTAAGGTGCATTTGCTCCCCAGTGGAGAGAAATGGCTCTCTCTTCTCACCCCCTTTTTTCACCAATTTCCCTTCCCAAGGTAGGCAGTATTTTGTCGCTGTCACAGAGAAAAGGAGAGCAGGTTTGCAGTGCTCGCAGACAATTGATTGTCAGTCGTAATGTGTTTCATTTACATGTTTATAACGTCAATAGTGCTGGGGTGTCCACTGTACCATTCACGCTGCCTTTCTCACAAGGGTGCAATTGTCTGAGCAGCCAAAGCAGACACCTTTTCTGATGTTTTTTTTTCGCTCTGAAAAAAAAATGGCAAGGGAGGTTTGCTGTGCATTACTGTTTAGAAAAGGATTATTTTGTTTAAGCAAGTGAAATAATTACTGCAGATCTTATGAGCCAGCAAGAAATAATCTCTGTCAAACAGGATGCCGTGCTATTCCGAATGGCAGTTTAGCAGAGGTGGCTAGAGACCTCAGAGCAGACTAAATTTTTATAAATTTGCTGCTTAAAATATATTGTAACAATGCTTTTATGGCTCACATAACATTTGATGACAGTGACAACTAATCATATACAGGGATTATAAGCACACCAAATGAACATATTTTGTTTGTTTTAATATTTTTTTTGGTCACCAAAATATATTCTCCATTTCTGGTGCTGTCGTATGACTGCTGTTTCCTTTTTCATCTTTCTCAAAACACATTCAGTATGGGCATTTTATCGCTGATGTCTGATGGTTTGAAGGGTTGCATGAACGTCTGATGAATTTTTTTTTTTCCTGGCGATCCTGTTGGGGGTTTATGTTTTATCACTCTGCTTGCAAGAACACGCCTTTAACTAATTGCTGTTACTTGCACTGATGCGTAGTTTAAAGCAGTATATGGCGATTACGCCAATTTAAATGTACCTAACAGAGGCGTTTCCTTGTGCTTGTACTTCTCAGAAATATGCACAGTTATAGGCTGCTTTTGAATAGTCAAGTTACGCATATGCTGCTGTTTGATGACTGGTTTCTTACCTGTTGGAATAAAAAAGCATTATATAAGCAGCAACTGGAAGATGAATCTTTGGATGTCTGTTGGTGCGATAGAGTTCAAAGGCTGTTTTTTGTCTGTTTGCAATGAATTTGTCCCAAGGGATGCAAAGCAGTTTGTATTCCTGTTTTAATGTGCAGGTGACTGTGTTTTTGTCATAAAACCAGTAAAGTAAAAATTAGCCTGCTTTCTGAAAACCTAGTTTGTAACCATAGATTCAGATATTTCATATGGGAAAGAGACAACTGGTTGATTAGCTGTTTGGTTTCAAAATACGGTTACTGCTCGAGTATGATTTGAAATGGCAGCGAATGAGGAGTCCGATAAAATGACATTTATAAATGTACACATTGAAAATGCTCACTGTGAAATCTTAAATCAGGATAAAGAATTTAGACATAGTGTCCTCAAGCCCCCAAGACATCAGATGTGATTTTTTTTAGTTCCACAAAGTTTGCAAAATTTCTTGCTCGAACTGAAACAGACAAATTCAGAAGGCCTGACAGAAAATCTGATGGCATTACCTGTTACGCAGGGCACTGTATTAAGCCCCGCACCAATATTTTAAATTGCTGTAATCAGCCAAATATCTTCACAGCCAAACAAATTGGACCTTTATGCAGCGCTATGGATTACAAAAATATACTATCACTTCAGCATTTGGAAGCAATATAAAACTTTTTTTTTTTTAAATTGTTGTGAGTTTTTTTTTCCCCCTTTTTTGTTGTTGCCTTGCCTGTGAAGATATTTTGGCCTGACGGGGAGAACACACACAGCCGAGGCACTGTGAGCTGAACCTCTGACACCACGGTCTTTGGAATGCCTTAGGTATGATTTCACTTTCGCTCACATCAATGCTGACCTGAATGCCTTTCATATCTGATCCGCCGTGTCTCTCCCAGTAAACATCCCCCGAGGGGAGAACAAAGAAAAGAGCTCTTCTTCTTCTTAATCACAATTCAGCCTTTCACCGCCAGCAGGCTGCATTTGCATTCAGCATCAGAAAGCCTGAGATGAAAAGAAAAAAAAGGAGCGCGCGAGAGGAGCAAAAGAAAAAGAGAGAGGGAGAGAGAGAGAGAGGGAGAGAGAGAGAGAGAGAAGGGTGGGTGGTGAGCAAAATAACTTAGGTGTTTGTGGCTGTTTGTTGGGCCTCCCCTGGTTACAAGCCTTATATAGCTCACACTCTGCTGGGGCCTGGCTCTCCTGACAGCCAGATAGTGTTACAAGATGGCATGCCTGTACTATTCATGGCCACTCACTCTAACACTTGAGAAAAAAGTGTCTGAGAGGGATCAAATTCTACTCTAAGAAGTCTATAATAGTTTGGGGCAGGTGTGTCCATACAGTACACGATTGTATTTGTTTTTCATTTTGTAACGGGAGCTGGAGACTGCCAATCGCGTTGTCTCCTCTGTTCTAAATGATTTCTGTTCAAATTTTGGACTTGCTCAATTTTGAGGAATCCTGGGAAACATGTATGTGTTTACATATAGTCCCTGATCATCTCAGCGATAATAACAACTGCTTAGCATCTAAAGAGAATATGTCTGCACTGTTCAACACTTCTAATACATTCTGTTTTACATCATGATAATAATAATTTCAAATACATTTGTTGAACTGTGTTTATCTATATTATTTTTGTTCCTGTGTTTACATTACAAACAAAATATTTCATTTAATAACCCTCAGAAAATGTCAGATGTGTTGCACTTTGCCACAAATGAACCATGGCCCAATAGATTCAAGACTTATTCACATCAGTCTGAAAGACAGGATTTCAGACCCATGTGAATAAGTCTTGAATCTTGTCAGAGAGATCAAATCCTATTTCCTATCAGTTAAGTATAGCTCCGCACCTTTCCAAAAGTGATATCTCTGTAATATGGATTAAATGTGACAGAGTTTTAACAATAAACAAATGTCTGCTCTTAAGTTGGTTGGCGAAGATATCTCTATTGTGAGATTTCTTTCTCTCCCCTTTCAATCAGTCAGGAATCATGTATGTAAATCCGTGGCCAAGTGGAGAAAGGGGATGCTACAACTTTAAATGCATCATGTGATATGAATTCCAGATTTTTTTCCCAGAACTTTTTGTTAAGAAAAAGGATTATCTGTACACCTTCCCCCCCTCCCCAAGCTGTGCAGGATTTAGGCAGATTTACTTCAGCAAACACCTTTGGACACTGGGGAAAGAAGGAGTCTGTTTGCAAAAGGAGCCTTTTGTTCAGAGAGGTGCGGGGATAATGCTTTACTAGGCCGGCGTGATATTAACCCATGCTCTGATGCCAAGGAGACTGGTTAACTCTTTGTGCGCACACTCTCGCCGGGGAGAAGTTCCTGCTTGGGTCTCTGCATCTTGCTGGATCCCTTCGTGGCCCGCGGCTGTAACCTCTGCCGAGTGGCCGTTACCCGCGTCTGGTTGCGGAGCAGGAAGTCTGAGGCAGTGGTCAGTCGATGGCGGCGACTATTTACTCCATGCTTTTCGCGTGTTGTTGCGCGGTGGGCCAGTTCAATAAACATTTGCAGGCTGCCTCATTTGAAGTGGAAAAGCTCAGGACAGGGTGGAGGACCTTGTGGCTTTACCACATACTTTGCTCTTAATTGCAGCAGCAGAGCCGTCCCCATCTCTTAACGGCAGATTGCTTCTGTTATTGCTTCAGCTTTACTTTCCATGTCCTCTATACTGACATCTGTCACTGCTGAGGACCAGAGAATGCCACTAGGGGTGCAGATTTTCTAGTATCATCGGTGACTAACAAGAATGCATGATTCACATAATAGTAACCCCCTAGCCTGCGTAAAATATAGCTGGAGTACCACAGAGCTTTTACTACAGGAAGAAAGAAATTCTTCATTCTTTTTTTGGAAATGCAAGTGTTCCGATTCATAACATTCATAACACCTACTCCTCATCCATCTGAGCCATCATGAGTGTTCATGAGTATGTGAGTGTGTATGTGTGTGTGTGTTTGCATGTGTGTGTCAACGTGTGCATGGCTATGTGTGCGTGTGCGTGAGAGTGTGTGCGCACATGAAGTTGTGCGAGCATGTGTGTATTTACGTGTGAGGGTGTGTGTGTGTTCGTGTGTTTGAGTGCATGTGTGGGTATGTGAACGTGTGTGTCTGTGTGCGCGTGAGCGAATGTGTGTGTGTGTGTGTGTGCCTGTGTGTGTGTTGTCAGGAGTCCAGGTTGTCAGCGCCCCGGCAGCTCGTTTGGTGTGAAAGGATGACTGACTGAGGAGAAGTGACAGAATTAAAGGTGTTTGCTGTGTTGTTCCGCCATGTTTCAGGCTCTAAGCCTCTCTGTCACTGTGTTCTTGTGATTTGACAGTTCATATCTCCTTCCCTGTAAGGTGATGTACGCCCGCACCATGTCACGCCACTTCAGCTGAAGTTGCACACGTTCACAGCCTCCTTTTTTTTCCTTTTGACTCTTTTTTAGTGGTGTTGCTGGAGAAGTTAACATTGGACTTGAAACATCAGTGGACTGACATATGTATATTGTATATATGTTGTGTATTGTGATTTGTCTACTTATACCTTAGCATCTATTGATGCAAATCTGTAATTTGTAATGCGTTGCTGGAAAAAAAAATACTGCGAAATTGTGCATCATTTCACAGTTTTTCCAAGTGAAAATGCATAGTTTTTATTTCTCCATTCTTGTTTTTCTTCTTGAAGTGCATAGCTGTTCACAGTGCTTTGTTTGTGATTTCCAAAACGTGTCAACTTTTCTATTTGCAAGATACTCTAGGTGGGATTTACAGCAATTAAGATGCCCAGGTGTAAACTAACATTTAGATTTTTTAATTTCACAAACAGGCAAGTCTTTGTGGTAATTCCATATATATGTGTATATATATATATTTATATATACATTCATACATACATGTATATACTTTTGCAGTCCTCCTACAAGACACTGTATGTTGTACTTCACATCACAGTCATGCTCTGCAGCATCTGAGGGGCCCCTGCTCTTTGTAATGCTCATTTTTTGCTCCAGCAAGACCAGAGAAAGAAAAAAAAAAACACATAAAAAATGATGTTGTCTCCTTTCAAGGTGATTGGGATAGCTTGTAACTTTTTATCTAGCCATGTGTGTATGTGTACATGAGTAAATGAGTTCAGTATACTTCTAAGCCATTTGTGGCGCCACGTCCCCGATAGACCAAACAGCGTGGATTTTGCAAGGTCAATAATGAGACACGTTGCTGGCTGCAGAAATAATAGTGGAAGTGATAATGAACAGAAATAACCCTCAAAGCTCCTGTCAAGGGAAAACACAACAAAACAGTACTCAGCTGAAGACTTGCAAAATAATCAGCCTTCCCATCTTTTACCCTATGATGAGGTACATACATGATTCAGTGTGCAAACTTCATGCTACGGATTACAAAAAATGTGTGGGGTTTTTCTTTTTGACATTTTGGTTTGAATGTTCTCCTTTTCTTTTAGCTTCATCTCTACACACACACACACACACACACACAAAACTGTCGCCTGTATGCTGAAAAAAAAGGTGCTGAAAGCAACCCTTAATTTCATCAGCTGAAGTCGCTGTGCACATTTCAGCGAGTCCAGAACACACACACGTACACTCACTTTGATGTATGTTTGATTGTCGGGTGGAAGAACACTTCTGGCAAGGTCATGGACACATGGAACAATCAATAACAGATCAGCAGATTAAGGTATCATGACATCTGGATATCTAGGCCTCTTTCACATATGGGTGAATACCTCCTGCAGTGGATGCTGTCGACAATCACAGTGAGCTAATGTATGCGTTACCTCATCAGAACTTGCTTTCATTATTTCATTATTCTGTCAATAATCTGTGCTGTGAGTTCTTTTTTTTGTACTGCTCGCAGCTTGCTGTTGGGAAAACAAGCACTGGGCCTGGTAGAGTTGCGCTCTCTGGCAGTGTGTGGATGAAAACTAAGGTGCAATGTGTAAGATTGACTGCTGAATTCATCTACAGCGCCATTGTTTTTTGTCACCTTAGCGCTTTTACCATGTCAGAGATCAAATGAACTCCTAACCCAATACTGCAGTGAGGAAGGAAATTGTCGTAATTACATTTGCTGTGTTTTTCAAGCAGTCATTTAACCTTCAGTAAAAGTGAACCCAGAACGTGTCCATTCCGGCAACCGTACTGAGAAACGCTAGAAAATGGGGGAAAAAAAATCCCCCTTTCCCCTTACTGTCAGCTTAAGAGTAGGGCATTGGTAAAGACAGTGTGTGAACCAGTCTGGCCTCATAAAAACTCAAAGACATAAACTCACGTGTTAATAGGTTCTGACTGGAGTGGGAGCTCCGCAGAACGCCCTGTGTCCTGATGCTGTCAAACAGAAATGTCAAACAAACACCTCCTCAGGTACTGGGCAATAATCACACAGACAGTCTGTCCTCAGCCTTTCCGACGTGCAGATAGGACCCGGCGCCTCTCCTTTACCTGCAGTCACTGTGGTTAACACTCACTGATGCCCCACTAGCTCACAACCTGACTAATTGCTGATACTCCCAGTTCTCTGTCCCAGGCCAAGCGGCCTACTTATCAGAGATGTTTCTTGTTCCAACATTCCTGAGCTAAACTGTCTATCTTTTTGTTATTCTTTCTACTTAGGAGTATTAGCGTTAACATGCCCATCAAAACAGTCCCCCTTGCTTTTTTCCTCTACAGGGAAAAACGTGTGTGTCCATGCATTACACCGGACTGTGAAGTTTCGCTGGCGGTTTGGTGGAATACTTGTATGTGCATTTTCTTTGTGCTGATCGCTGAATTGAGAAAAGTTGTGATGGTGCAGCACTGTAAATGAACGTCTTGTAGCTGCTGTTAAAATGAAACTACACAGGTACTTAGTCATTTGAATTAAGGATTAATCAAATTGCACTTCACGGTTCAGGTGCTTGGATACATCATTGCTTAGTAAAAAAAAAAAAAAAATGTGGGTGGGGGAAGCCCTCTCAGTATTTTGTTTGTATTTCAGTTAAAATGAAGCTGTATTCTGAAGGAAGAAAATCTTAAGCATCTGGCATGCCAACATCTCCTGTGAGTCAAGAGCTCAGGTTTTAAAATTGGGTGTAATCCTGGACTCGGATTCTCAACATGCAGGATACCTTATAACCTAGCAATCACAGGATCTCTGATGTTATTAGTTTTCATGTTTTAGTGGGTTGCACTCATAATTAGTTACAGCAACACTCATTCGGAGACTGGCGGAAAGGAGTATTCCTCAGTAATTAAAGTAATGAAATATTCATTTATGCTACCTTTTCAGCAGCCTCACAAATGAGGCAGCCATACTTAATGTCCACACTGTCTCCGATTTTATTATAACGGCAGCCTGGCACATCTGCAATTAGTACTTATACTGACAGTTACAATTTGTGAGGGGCGGTAAGCCGGGCGAGGGGACGTGGGGGCCAGCGCTATTACACGTGCAAAGCCTTCCTGTCTCTTTAACCTTGTTGTGTTTTTTTCCTCCAACACAGAGGTTACCTTTTCCCAACGGTGCAAAATCGACTTGACATAACTGTTCATCAGTTTCAGGATTCTCCCTCGAGGTATTTGCATCAAATCAGCCCAGTCAAGCTTCAAGTTGAAATTGGCAGGCCAGAACCTGACAGGGTAGGGACCGGGGAAAGAGACAGCCAGCGAGCAGCCAGCAAGCTGACAGCGGCAGGGCGGGAGGGTGAGACAAAGCTTTCCGGCTTGGGTGGAACAGCGCGATTGGCCCGGAGCGAGCCAGGTCACCGGGGTAATGGGTGCAAAGTTAGGAGCGCGGGGACGGCACCGAGCTTCTTTTACACTTTTGTTTTCTGGGGAAGGGGGGGGTGGGTGGGTGCCCTTTTCTTCCCCTCCGCTGGTTATTAGGACTCAAAAACGTGATGGCTATCTCAGGGAACTCCTCGTTAGGGTTTTGGGGGGGTTGTTGACACGTCTGGTCTTTGTTGTCTGATTGGAACATTGGCAGTAAAAAAAAAAAAACAGCCCAGTGCAACGAATGACTTTGCTTTGGATCTAAAGCACTCTGGGAGTGCAGCAGTGGATATTGAGCGTCCGGCTGTCAGAGATACTTTCTGTAAAAAAAAAAAAGATGTAAACCCTGTGCCACACATGTTCCTGACCCCCCCCCCCTCCCCCCACCCGACTAGCCCCAGTGTTCCTCTTACTTTGTCTAAGAGGCAGGGTGTCATACACCTATACATGATCCCTGTCTGATCCTCTTTTGACCAGCTCCAATTTTCCATTTAACTTTGTTTAACAGGCAGGGGTGTCATACCTTCACATGATAAATTTAAAAACACAGCATTGCTGTCAACTGGGATTGGCCAAATTAAACATGAAAGGGTTGCATCTGAAGTAAATGTGCAGTGCTGTTTTTTTTTTTCCCTTTCTCCATCTTTTCCTATGCCACTTAAGAAAATAAGTCCTCCTGCACACAAACTTTTAGTGAATCTCGCTGCTCCAATTCTGTCTATACAGCAATACAAAGCGGTCTGAAAATGTATTGTAAAACAGTGAAATCCCATAAGAGCGAGTGTGAAAGAAACCACAGAAGCCTCTTAATGTATATTCTTATTGAAGGGGTTGCCGGAGAGGTGGGAGATCATCTCTTTCTATATGGGTACTTTTTCATCTTGGGTTTTTTATCTTTCATATGCACAGTTATTAAAAAAGTATTTGGCTGTTTAACAGCCACAGACCCCTGGTGAAGTATGACACTCTCTCAGATAGTTTTTTTTTTCCCCTTCCTTTCGCAGCTTTGCATGTGACAGGCAAGGCCTGACGGGTTGATGCCCGCTCGACAGGCAGCATTGAGTTAAAGTGGTGTGACGGCAGAGTTTTGTTAAGCTGGGAACAAAGGAATGGAGATGCCGGGCTGGTATTGTCTGCGCGCATATTGGCCTTGTCACAGTTTTGCAGGATTTAATGCTCTGTTTATTTCTAGCCATCAGAGCTAATATTCTGAAAGAGTGCTCTTTTTAAAAGGAAAAATATATAGGGTGTGTATATATATATATATATATTATATATATATATATATATATATATGTATATATGTATGTATATATATACACACACACACACACAGACACACACACACACAGGTTGGGTTGGGTCAGGTTGACCTTATGTTTTATCTTATTTTTGTCTGTTATTTTTTCATAAGGAGAGCAGCCAGATATTTTTTAAGTTGGATTTTTTTTATTTTGTATCAGTGCTCAGAGTTTTTTAAACCATTCAGCTGCTTTGATACTGTTACAGAGAGGATTCTGAATCTTTTTTGACCCGTGTGAAAGATACAGCAGCGAAACATTTCCATATACAGTAAAAACCAAAGATAAAAACAAAAACGATGACCATTTCAGCACTTAATCCTCGAAAAAACAAGTGACGCATCAGAGGTTTAAATTTGGTCCTGCGTGCATTTTGATGAGCTCTCTCTTTTTTTTTCTTCTTCCCACAGTTCACACATTGAGGCCTGATAAAAGGTGCTCTCGTAGCTCGCCTGTGAGAAGCCCCCATACGTTGTATCTGCTCAAACTGAATAATGTTTGCAGTGAGATTAGCGAGTGGCGCAGCTGGGTGAAGGTAGCCATGGGAAGCGCCTTTTGGTAGCAAGGAATGCCGCCCAGGTCAGGGTGTGAGGCCTGTGGGAGGCCTACCCTGCCAGAGACCGGGCCCAGACAGGTACTTTGTTTCCCATCAGATATCAAGGGTGCGATGGTATTGAAAAGGTTAGCGCTTGCCACGTCAATCCCAGACAGACTGTCAGGTTGACTGGGGCTCTGAGGGTGTCTCGGTGACAGCCATTTCATCCTCCCAAACTCCCTCAGCAAACCCCCTCACCTCATCCGTTGTGAGCACCTCGGATATATATACGTATTTGGAGGCTGGCCAGAGCTGCAGCATGAAAAGGAATCATTTATAAAGCACTTGTTACGCGTTTATTTGGTATGTATGAAATCAACACGTGTGAAAACAGAAGTGAAAGCATTCAGAATAATGTGCTGGATCAGAGAAACATCATTGGGAATAGTTTTTTTTTTTTTTTTTAAATGATGGCAGCCAGAGATGTTACTATAAAGGCAAACCTCTGATAAGGCCCGTAAAGTCCTCCAGTCTACATAGGCTGTCTTCAAAACCTATGATATTTTTATGGTCTTGTAAAAAGTTATGAGTCTCCTCCTATAGTACCCATATGCGATTTGATTTTCAAAAGTAGGCTGAATTAGAGTATGGAGTTAGTGCCTTTCATTTTCTTAAATGGTTTGTAAAGTTTGAGGCAATGATAATGGTGTACTTAGCCCAGTTTCAATGTAATCAGATTTACATGTTTACACAGAGGTTTGTTAGGGATGAGGGTATACGAAAGATGTAGAGAATCAAAGGATGGTATTCTAATGGGAATGAGCTCTCTAAAAAAAATTAATAATACACCACGTGCAGCGTAACTCCCAAATAGTTTTTGTTGGTTTCCCTCAAAATAAGTTAAGATCACAAAATGAGTTGTGGGTAATTACATTCGTAAAGTGGTAATTGTTAATAATGTGGTCTCGGCAAATAGTATCATTAATAGTTGTAGCTTTTGCTAATCGAAAGGAAGTTAAGGTTCACCATAATCTCAATTCTTCAATGCATTTATGTGCTCTCAGGGTATTTTTCTAGGGGTGAATGTTAGAGATGCAACAATTAGTGCCAAAATGAATTATGGGATGCCTAATTTATAAGACTTTGTATGTAAGTTATCAGCACTGCTGTTAGTTTTCTCCTTTTCTTGCTGACAGCTGGCACAATTATTGAAGTCTGAATGGAAACCATCACACAGATCTGTAACAGCAATTACAGGGTTAACAAAATTAAACAATTTGTAAACAGATAAAGTCAGTCAATCCAAAACAATTTTTTGCAAAACAATTACAAAATTACAATAGATAAAAATTGTACTCTGCCTGTATTTATGCAATCAACATGACGACGAAACAAAACAATTTAATGTGGAAAAATCATCAGTCATCTGCATTATAATTGCTTCTTTTTCACATCTACAGGGCGGTTAATTAAAATTGTGATTAAATGCGGCTTCGCTGCCTAAGATGTCTTCCCCTAAACAGGTGGTACAGAATTTAAAAGTAAAGAGAAAAACGTAATTAGCATTGGAAATTGAGAAATTGCCTGCAAGAATCGGTGTTAATTTCAGGCGCTGATGAGGTAATTTATAAAAAGGAGCTCAGCGGAGGTTGTGCAAATGTACCGTTGCCTTCCTTCCCCTTCCCCGCGATCCCAGCATGCAGGTGAAAATGTTTGCAAAATATTGAAGTCGTTTGAGTCAGCGTTCGTTTACCTTGGTCGTAGGTCCTCGTTCTCTACTTTTGCAGCCGGTATCAAAGGGAGACACAAAAGGTAGGAGGCAGGAGCTGCCATATGCCAGCCTTTTTCCTACCTGCAGCCATGCCACATATGGGACGATAATGGAAATCTGTGCTCAGGAAGAACGCAAATTGTGTGACAGTTACAAAGGCAACATAGTGATGGCATTTTTTTTCACTGTCACTGGAAACATAAGGCCCATCCAACTGAATTGAGGACAGGTTTGCTGTGTTAGCCTAGTTCGCCCCTCGGTTTAGTTCAGCAGAACTTGCGGTGAACGTTCCAGGGAAACTTTCCAATCAGTATCTCTTCTTCTCTTCCACTTTTCCGCCTGTGGTCTTTTCTGCCATCGGCATCCCAGTCACATTTTCTGGATAATTCACCGCAAGGCTGGAATAGACACTGATGGCCTGTACCTCCAAATGTATGGCGTTTTAATTAATGAAGTGTTCATCTTCAGACTGTCCTGATTAAGTCAGCGGTAGAATAAGATGGAGCCAAATGTTTCAGACTTCAAAGAAGATTTCATTAGTGCACACCAGGATATGTGATCATTTCAGTGTCTATTTTAGTTTTAGTTTTTTTTTTTTTTTTTTCCAGCCAGTGTGTATTAATGCCATACCATTACCCTGTTGTGAATATCAAAAATACCTTTTACTTTTACAGTCACCTCATGGCTACATGGCCACTGAAATTATTTATGTTCACCAAGTCAAAAAATAAAATTGAGTGATTTGGAAAACAGAAGATACTTGTTTTTGGCCCTCTGTGTTTGACAAGCATTATGGTGATGACTGAATGTACCAGGATTTACCTGGACATTATCAGAGGGAACATTTGGGTACAACTTGGGTGCTTAGGAACTATCCACTGCACATTGTGTACTCCTCCAACCATACATTCCGAAAGACTCATAAATGTGCAAACAGAGACATGCATTATAACAGTCAGAAATGGCAACTATTACAGTAATACCTAAGCTTCAGAAATAGAAGTCTGAGTTAAGAAAATCAAGAACTGAGTCCGCTCTCACTATTTCTTGTTTGAGTGATTTCAGTGTTAAAAAGGGAGTGATCTTCAAAGCCAGCTCTGTATAAACATACTGAACGCTAGTGTGAGACTAAGTCATTGTAATATGCTTGGCAATGTCCACATTGATAAGGATTTATCCTTATTAAAATGGTTAATTATTTATATTTGGGTCCTTTATATCTGACAAAAGCATTGCTGCACAGTCATTTCACATTGAATCTGTGTGTCTATTTGTCAGGTGTAACAGAAATGTATAGCATGGTCCGTCTTTAATAGAATGCCTGTAATTAATTTTATTCCGTTTGCTGGAAGGAGGAAGACAGTTGGACACATGTGCAGTTGCAAGAGAAATCATGACTATTCCCACATTTTTTTCCCTGCATAAGCAAACAGTTGGGCTGAAATAAGCCCTCTAAGTGTAGCCTTTTCACCAAGACATGGCCCCCCGAACCAATTTTGACTGAGCATTTAGTCCAGGAAGAAAACCAGCCCAGACTAGCAAACCCCCCCCCCACCCCCACCCCGGCCTCCACACCCCTACGCACACGAACAACCCTGCTCAGCCAGCCACAAAGCTCCAAACTTTTACAGCTATGTGACAAATTGTTGTGCTTTTCTTCATGTTTGACATCCTTGTGGGGATTGTTTGTTGTATTTTGTGTAGGCCTGCATCGTGGGACCCAAGGTGGTTGCTTTTGTGCAGCATGTCAAATGTGGTTAACATGCAGCCATTTATCTTTAAAGCCTCGCGCGTACAATGGCTGGGGTGTGCTGCCCTGATTGCGGGCCGTGGATCGCAGCGCTTCTTTTCATGTGTGGCTTTTTCCCCCTCTCTCTCTCTCTCTTCCCTTTTCCTCTCTCTCTCTCTCCCCTTTCCCTTTCGCTTCTTCACAGCATATCCCTTCATTATTATTTTATTTTATTATTTTCCTGAGTCAGTCTAGTGAACAGGTCAGGCTGCATCTGACAAGGTATTTCAGAATTTTGTGAACCTTCACAAGACAGATTGTTCGGTGCAAGTGTAGTGTAACTGAACCTCTTGTTGCCCGGTGGAGTGTGGAAAATAAGATCGAGGAGTGTTTTTTTTCTCTCTCTCTCTCTCTTCTCCTTTTTCTTCTTTTGCAAGAATTTGAGATGGCAAAACAGATCTGTGGTAGCTGGAGATCTGCTGTTGGAACCTCATCATGCCTACCTGGATACATTTCATTTCTGCTTGACATGAGTGTAATACAGCCCAATGCTTGCAAGTTGGGTTCTGTTACACCTCATTTTGTTTAATCTGATAGCAGCCGCATAACTGTCCGTGTACTTCCAGAGATCAAGAGGTCATGTAATTCCCCCTCGTAAGGTGTCCAGTGCAGAGCACTTGTCAAAACGGATGTGGTATTGGGAGGATTTTTTTTTTTTCATGCAAAGCGATGGCCTTGTGAAGCTGTGTTTAGCTAAACAAACAAACAAAAAAAGCAATTCTTGCAACCATTTTTTTAGAACATTTCCATTATGTGATTTTGAACCATCACAACATTTTAAGTTTGTGCTGGTGAAATTATTATAAGATCAGTTTCAACATGAATGTTTGCTTGGAATGCGTGTTTAGAAAGCAGTTCTGCAGTAAATGTTGTTATAGATGCCTAGAGAGTGGAGAGAAGCTGTCAGTTTTATTTTAGGGACTCTAAAAGAAAAGTGAGAGTAAAGGGTAGAGGGGGATGGGGGGGGGTATGAGGGTGGAGGTGGGGGGCAATAGGTCAACTGCGTTAAAAAATCTTCCTCAACCCATCAAATGTTTTCTGTCAGGATCTGCCAGCTTTATCCCTGCCTCAGGTAGACTGCATGGCAGCTAAAGTCATTACCGCTGCATATATGCACACACTTCATCAGTGTGTGCATACAGCTATACAGCTGTATCTCCACAGTCATATGGAAGTGTGATTTTTGTGTGTTCGTCTGTGTGTGTGTGCTTATTTATCTATTTGGATTTGGTATTATAATCCCTTGGGGAGTGACTTTTCTCCTCAATTCATAAGAAATAGTAAGGAAACAATCCCTAATATTAGTGAAAACCTCTAGTTTGTTTATGTGCACATAATGTGGGCCTGTCCGCCAGGGAAGCGCTGCGAATGAGAGAAGCATGCGTGGATTTCACAGGTAACAGGATTACGTGGGCACATAATTGATCCATTTGGGGAAAAAATGACAGTGCTCTAAAGAGGCCTAAGCTTTGGAAATGGAGTTTATGAAACAGGCATTCGTAAATTCAAAGGAATCAATATGTCAATTTTATTACATCTCCAGGCCAAATGGGCTTTAAAGGAGCAGCGTCCTCTATGTATGTTTTTATGTTTTTGTACAACCACAAGGAAGAAGGTTCAACAATGGCCAGTTGCTTTGCTGGTATTTCACTATAGGTGGGTGCAGGGGGCCAGAGCATCAGAGATCTTCGTCCATGGAAATGGATCTGTGGAAATGTGTTTGTCAATGCAGTTGTTGCCTTATGATTGTTATTCTTAAAAATGAACTATTTACCCAAGACTGGCAAGCACAATAATGTTTTTCAAAGCTTGCCCATAGCCATCCATTTATAAAAAGAGGGGAAACTAGATTAGCAGCGTTCTGCATTTTCATCAGTAAAATATTCACATTTCATTTAAACACAACTACATCCCAGGCAAGATTTAATTACCCACCACTGCTATAATGTGAATGAATTATGCAGCAAAGACTGATGCAAACGGGTAGAAATTTAAGGCGCGTACATGTTTTCTTATGAGACGAAAAAATAAGATCCGTTCAGAATTTCAGAGTCAAATCTCATCATATCTGGGAGGCTTCTTGCAGTCGGTTCAGGTGGGAGAAATTGCAAGGAAAAAAAGAAGATGCACAATTATTGTGCCTAGTTAGTTGCGTTTGTTGTACATTCTCACCATTATAGTAGTTCATTTTCGAGTAAGTAAATAATACGAAGTTGGTGATGCTTGCGTTTTTAATTCCATTTTGCTCCTTTTTTTATTCTGTTCACTGACTGACATCTGCTATCAATGCTAAGCAGGTGTTCCTGTGTAAACAGACGTGCCCTGTTTGTGTTTCTCTATCCTCGCTACTGCGCACCCAAATGAGCAACGTGATTAAGAATCCTGTACATTTTTGAAAGGAAACGGATGGCTGCCCGGCTAGAACATAATTACACCGCTCCAACATCCGCTGCTCACCGCCAAGCCCCAGCCAAAGAACAACACAAATTAATAATATATAATAGCATCTTTCTTGCAATTTATAAATGAAATAAAGTGAGGGGGAGTCTGCCGATACCCTTTTTTTTTGGTTAATTCTGCAAGATGGAGTAAAGATTACATTTCTAGCGAGGCGGAACCTGGCACATACAGGCTTAGAAGCACTCAAAACTCAGTTTTTTACCTCAACACTGAATTTATTTATGTATTGAATGAGCCCATGAAGAATATTACACCGTAATTCAGCATAATTTAATTTATTGGTAGTATTAAATGCAGTCCATGTTACTTATGATAAAAAATAAATAAATAAATACATAAACCCATACAAGCTTACTGGTACATATACTTACTGGTACAGTCTGAACATTAGAGCAAATGGCATAATATATCCAGAACAATACAAATGTTCTCTTTATTTTCTCAGTCTTGCATGAACCGAGGTGCTACACAGACGCAGGCTACTGTAAGTTAAACAAAAAAAGCTGCATACAATAAAGTTTCAGGAACCAACAACAATGCTTCAATGTTATCTATGAAATATTAGTCAGTGTTATTTTTTTTTACAATTGCTTTTTGTGTGTTTGCCCTTTGTATCTTACATCTCAATTGTTGTCCATGCACACTGTTAACACTATGTCTTGCTAAGATAAACATCACTTTCTTGTCAACTCCAAACCTATTTCTCAGGAGTGCAAAAAAGATGTTATCAAAGGTTAATCTACAGAATAAGACACAAAACAGACAAAACATGAGAAAATGCTATGTTGAAGAAAGATTGAACACAGCAGTTGTTTGAAAGTGGGTAGGACAAATCTCAAAACTCAACTTTGCCAAAAGTCTCATTGATAAAAAAACATGACTGATGGGAAACTGTTCCAGGAGCAGTGAGTGTGCTGAGGTCTCCTGGCTTATATCTCTGCGCACGTCAAACACGGGGCCTACAAAATGCAACTGTCACACAAGATGAGGCCTCAAATGTGTTAGAAGATTTTTTCTCAGGGGGGTGTCTCTGGGTGGGAAGGGAAGAGAATGTGTCTTGCAGACACTGACAGATCGGAAAACTTTCAGAAACTTAACTGTTAACCACGTACCAAAATGTAACTGTTTCTTCAAATTCAGTGTTACAGTAGCTACATCGCAAGAGCTGCCTTTGTTTTTGACCGCACAGGCATGAGCAGCCTCTCAGACCTTGAATGCTTAGGACAGGAGAAACTTGATTGCTCTTAGCATTCCCTTAGTGTAGCGGTTGTTTGTTGTGCTGGAGCCTCATGGCTGCCTTGCTGCTCTCCCTCTCTAGAGGCCGGCTGCTCGGTGGAAGTATTTTTGGTTCTAAAAGGTGTGCCTTTCTGTAAACACTTGTAAGGGAAGCTTCTCTTACACTCTGTCCCCTTTAATCAGAGCTGGAGATTACATCCTCCCTTTCGGATACATGATAATTACACTGCTCTGTGAACGTTGAGCACGGATGCGCGCTCACAGACTGGGAGGGGAAGGCCCAGATGCTGGCAATTACATTAGAAATACTGGCTGGCTACTCCTGCCTCCCTCACTCCCGGCTGAGGAAACCTGAACAAGACAATTCTAACATGGCCCCTCTCGTGCTACATGAACATAATAAGCATTAAGGAACCAGGTTCCTTCCCAAGAGTGTGGACGTTTGTTTTCTACGCTGCTTCTGGCAGCGCACTTCTTGGCTGTATCTCTTGGTGTCAAGCTTGTAGATTACATTTGATCACTTTCTGTGTTCTGCTGTGAGTGACAGCCTACGTGAACAGCCTTATGCCACCTAGTGCAAATGACACCCAAGAAAGAGGCTTTATTGGGCTTTTTTTCTTGTGTTCCTTTTGTCATTAGCGGCAGTTAAAAGAGAGAACGACAGAACAGGAGGGGGAAAAAAGCGTCAGGCGTGAGCTTCTATGGTGTCGTCCCTGAATTGAGATTACTCCTTGTTTACCTCAGCCAGCTGCTGCGAGATGATTTACGCAGCGCGGGGTCACCACAGGCTACTCAGAGGACAATTTGCTGAATCAAGAGGGTGATTGTGTCTGGTGCCAGTCAGTCGCAATTAGGGCCGGGATCAGGGGAGGCCCTGGGTCTCTGGCACATCTTGGGCCGGCCCCATACAAACCAGCTCACCTGAAAATAATCGTCCCAACAGCACCCTGATGCAAATGAGCCCTGAGGTTAGCGTGGGAAAGGGAGAGCTGTCCCAAAGATAGGTGACCCACAGGGCAGGGGGTCTGCCACAGGAGAGTCCTTTGTTTCTGCCCAGTTACAAATACACCCCCCCCCCCCCTCCCACATGCACACGCGGACACACACACACACACATGCAATGTGAGCCATAGAAAATTAAAAGTTGGTGATATATGATGTGTTTGATAAAGTTATTGATAGAGGAGTGGGAGGATCCTGCCTTGCATCAGGGTGTGTTCTTTTGCCTTGATTCATTTGTCTGTCTGGCTATTTTCTTCTCTGGCTTTAACACTGAGCCTTTTGGAATGGTGCATAGAAAAGATGTGCATGCATCTCATTCATAATTCATTATGTTTCATGGATATTTTGGGAGGTATAGGGCCATAATGGCAGCTTCTGGAAACAGAAGTATGAAATATATTTATATATACATGGTGAAGAAAGATCTGTTCAAAATGTGAAAAATGGTAAATTAAGAAACCATGCTACATACAGAGCTGTCTGTTGGACCCCAAATCTAGGTTAAATGCAAATTGAGTGAAGCAATACCAGACAGTAATAATTAACATGTTACTTATATACGTGCAGCAGACCAGAAGGAAGCTGTTATCAAGAGCGTG
Source organism: Megalops cyprinoides (assembly GCF_013368585.1). Taxonomy (NCBI): domain Eukaryota; kingdom Metazoa; phylum Chordata; class Actinopteri; order Elopiformes; family Megalopidae; genus Megalops; species Megalops cyprinoides. The sequence continues at coordinate 14,286,392 of NC_050593.1, read as the reverse complement.
CTATTTCTGCGTTTGCTTTCTGAATCAATAGATAGAAATCTAATTACTGTTTAAATACAATAATGGCAATGGCACCCGGAAAAGAATTCAAATACTGCTGTGCAGAAACATGTTTACCCCTTCATTATAACCATCTCCTCTTGGCTTGTCAGTAACCCGAAACACTTTCACACGTCTCACATATATGTAATAAAAAGTTTGTGGACTGAACAAAAACTGCTTCACTGAGGATTTTTCACATGTTGCGTTAGATCACCATGTTTTTACCTTTTTTTCTATGCCGATCATACATGTTAACCTAAACTATATGAGTATATACCCTCTCTACTAATTCAAATGTACTGCACTGCCACATATTTTTGGTTTATAAATTTGGCTTAAATGGAGAATGCAAAATTGATCAATATTTTCTTTTTCTCTCTCTCTCGTTGCTGCTGTGGACCCCTCCATTCTGTGGATGCCATTGGAAGCAGGTAAGAAAAGTTTTTTTTTTGATTGTTTAATGTGCTGGTGTCAGTTTGAGAAACTATAAGTGTCTCTTTGACAACCCATGTGAAGAGGGCTTCTCAGACCACAATCATGAACACCAGCAACTAGTAACAGGTTAAGCATTCATGCCACGCTAAAAACAGCACAAGATACAAAATACACATTTATGTATTTTGTCTTCCTATTGATGATTATGAGTGAGTTTATCTCAGATGTTTTTGTAGCTGGAATGAAGGTAGGTGTAATATATTTTGTCTGCCCATATTACTGTCACTGAAACCAGTGAAATGCATTTTTAAAATGCATTATTTATGAGACGCTCCAGTCTCTTCACAACCCAAAGTTGTGAGACAAGCAACATGGAGAATTTTCATAAATTGATGTGTTTTATGGTGTTACACATCTCTGTAAACTCAGCCAAAACAGTGGTAACAATCAAAAAACAACAGTGTTCATTCGTAGATTTTAAGATTCACATAATCTCAAGCGGTTTGATTTTTTTTTTAATATCCCAAAAAGAGGAGCTATATTAGTGCTTGGTTTGTAGGAATGCATGATTAGCTATATGGAATACTGAGCTTATAAGAAGGCTAGCATTCTTCAGGTTTTAGTGTCATATTAAACCCAAAGCTTTACTCTGGAGGAAACATTTGTCCCAGGAAAGTTTCTTTCAGAATTTGCAACAAGCCAGAGTGGTCTACACAGTATCAATGGGCTGCTCTCTCAATTACTGTGTATTGTCATTACTTTCTGGATTTATTCCATTAACTTTCCCTTCACCCCTTTATCACTATTTTAAATCATTTCTACAAATAAGTAGCTTTTCACAGCAGGCACAGAGCTCTCAGCTTTCACTCATCAAACTTTAATCGAAGCTGCGTTTTAGTTTTTGAATAAAGAACACTTAAAAAATTTAGATGCAAATTATTTTACATTATTCATGCTCTCGGCGTCCTTGTAGATTTAAACATTTCCGAGGCCACCTTGATTCAAGTAATTACCTAGGCCCTGGCTGCTCCGTCATGAATAAGGTATTTCCTACAAGCAAAGTATGCGCCTGATGAGCTTTTAAAGTGGCTTTACACTGAACTTGTGTATTGCTTCTTGTGCATGAGTGATTCTAACATGCGTCGCAATCCGTCTCAGGTGGGAAACACTGGCAATGCAGCCATGAGTGACAGTGAAGCTCCTTCGCTCTCTCCCCCTCTCCCTCTACCTCCCCGTCTCCCTCACTCTACCTCTCTCCCTCTCCCTCTCTCTGTCCCTGTCTCTCCTCTGCTCTGCTCTTTGTATCTCTTTCCATTTCATTCTTAAGACTTCCAAAGTGTCTCAGATCTGAGAGCCTTAATATCCTTCTTAAAACCTCTGACTTTGACTCGGCTCTGACATACAAAAAAAAATAGACTTTTTCACTTTACCTGAATACCAGAAAAGACCCTTTAAAATAACACTTGGCTTTGTTTGGCTAACCCTTATAAATCCTTGTCTATTTGTATTTCCTTTGTCACAAGAGAGAATTGAAAAGCTTTAAAGAAAGTGTCGGTCTTAAAAAGGAGAAGGGGGCGACATCCTATTCATAGAGTCATTCCAATAGTGTGTTGTAAGGATCTTTGGAGGGTTGGAGACATTGAGCAGAAGCTATAAGTATCAACTGCTCAGATTAATTTTCTTTTTTTTTTTCAAAAAAAATCTTTAAATTTAAATGCCTGTGACTGACTGTAATCATCTGTTTATGAAATGGGGGAAAACTGAACTATTTAAAAGAGGAAAGGTGTAAAATAGCAGCCCACAAATTAAATTTATCTCAGTAGATTCTTACATTGTTTTATTTAAAGTCAACCCTTCACTTACATTGTATGGATACACACTAGCATGTTGTCATTCTGAATGTAGTGCAGTCATGCAGGTATTAACCATACCTACATACCTGCAGCAGTTTAGCGTATTACACTACACTAATGAAGCAGTTGTTTGTTTGCCAAGATGTTGAATAATATAAAAGGAAGTTTCTTGGAAGAGGTTCCTGTGGCTTTTAGAAGAAAAATAAAGTAGTTGACACTGCCACTCGATCATCTTTACTACCCAGCAGAAGAATTAATATTTAAACATTCTAATAATGTAGCTTGGCTTGCATGCACTTTTAAGCAAAGCAACAATATTTTTCACCTGGGGTAACACAATGATTTTTCTTCCTGCTGAGTGCAATTTCCCTTTCTAATGTTCTGCAGAGCTTCCAACTCCCATCATGCAGCTGGGCATGCATTCTTCAACAGAATTCAGTGATTCTTTATTATTATTCCATACAAAAAATATATTCATAGAGGTAAATATATTGAAATGAATTTTCCTGTCCACAAGGGTTCAGAGCAGCATTTCAGAGTGCAGAATGTATTCCTTTGAGAACACAATAATGATCCACAAAACGTAACCTATAATGAGAAAGTAAAGGGGAAAAAAGCATAAATAGTACAGTATACAGATTTGTTATTTGAATATTTCAAATGCAATGTTGAACAAAGTGTACATCGGTCAGTGTATGGTTCACTCCAGATCAGTCTGGTCAAATCCCATCCTTTTTCAAAAACCGTTCTTCGGTTGGGAGTAGCTGTGTTCAGCTAATTCATCAACATTCATAAACGGGTCTCGTAGAACAGATTCATTTATCTATGAATCATTCCCCATTGCGATGTGCGAATCTTCCTCATGTTTTGTACGTTGTCATCTCATGTTCATTTACAGTGTTAAACAGAGAGTCCAAAACGCATCGCACAAAACTAGTGTGTTTTTTATATCACAGAAAACACATACACACTGTTACACGTGTGGGTGTCTTCCCAGGTCTAATAGTGACAATCAAAGCTTGTAGTAAGTGAACTGAACCATTTACAGCTGGAACCGAGGCAAAACCAGTATGTATGTAAACATGCACTGTGAATAAGCATCTCAGAAAGCTTAACGGTTTGTAACTGTTTATGAAAATGAAATGTAGTATTGCTGAGGTTGAAGCAAACAGTTTAAATATGGGTTATGCTTTTGCCTTTCTGCCATGATTATTGAAGAGACAGCAAGAAAAAAAAGTAGTTACAAACACACTCACACACACACACACACACACACACACACACGTACACACAATCGCACGCACGCACACACACACAATATTTAAATGGACATCTACTGTAAGTCCTCAGTTTCGTCTTTCAAAGCACTTGACCGTTACACACCTTGGCCACAAAAAGTGAAGTTGTGGGCTGTTTAAAAAATATGCTAATGAACTGATGAACTATGAACAAACATTCTGACTCCTCCGTCAGCCATACAGCTCAATTAAAATGCAGCCACTGAAAGCTACATTGTGATCAGGGGGAGTTGGTTTCAAAAGTCTTGACTCGTCTATTAGACAGGGCAACTGAATAAAATTCACTCATAAAATTGAACAGAATGGAGTAAATAAATAGATAAAGCTTGTGTAACTGGATGTAACCTGGCCACATTTTACTTTACTGTAGTTATATCATACCCTGCTATTATTACTATATTATACTACCATAACTCTCCCTTGAGGAAGGAGCCCCAGTTTTGCCATTGTTCCCTTCTTCCCTCTCTCTAAAGTGATGGCTGGATCCTTTGAAAAGGGATAGCTCATCTTAAACGGGCTATGACAAGGCAAGGGCAGAAAGCTCCGGTTCATCAGTGCCCTCCAGGCAAGATTTGTATGTAGCTGCTAGGAACGCCACTCAGAGATCAGTAGGCAGACACTTGGAGGTGAAACCCGAGATGATTTATAAGGAGAAGGTAACAGTTTAAGGCCACAGTGTCGGCATGAAATAAAACTTCATGCTGTGGGAGGCCACGGTGAGCAGTATGGGGGGGGGGGGGGGGGTCTCCCCCTACACCCCCCCCCCCCCCAGCCCCCTCTCTCTACTCTCCTGATCCTCCTTTAATAGTACCCCCAGAATGATGATAATTGCTGTAGCCAGGAATACCTTTTTAAAACTTAATTGATTCCTTTAAAAAGAGGCCTCGGTGCCACAGTGTATTATTGCTTTTAAGATATGCCTTGTGTCAAATTGCCTTGCTGGTCTGTGTTTGCCAGTCTTTCTGGCGAGCATTAGTTTGGACTGTAAAGAACTCAGTCTAGACTGAGGGGGATTTGCACAGGGGTTTGAAACAGATGACATTCAGCCACAGGATAAGCCAGTATCTAATTTAGGCTCCTACTCACTATAACAGCATGGTAGAATCATTTAGAGGTCCACCTGACAAATGGTTGATAGTATACTTTGAATGTTGATCTTGTGAGAGTATTAAATAAATACCATTAAGGGATTAATAACCACACGTACGACGTGTGACCCTATACATTGCTCTGTATATTGAAGGGGTTGGTTTGCATCTACGCCCCCGTGTTGATCCCACAGTCTTATTAGCCTGTGTCAGTTTGTCAGTCAAAAGGCATAAGGGCCCTGAGAGGCAGTCAGGCATTAGGCAGTGTTCTGTTTTGTAGTCTTGTAACAGAATTAGATTTCAGTTAATTTGCTCCCAGGCCTGGCCCAAAGTTAGGGAATAAATGAGAAACAATTGGTCTCCGGGAGGAGCATTGGGGGAGTCAAGTTTTACCCACCTCTGCGACCAAAGGAGGACAATGTATGACTCAGGAATTTCGACAATTTCTATTTCTGTCACACCTATGTGTGGCCGCCCATCTGGTCTGAATCAGTCAGTCTCATCCTGGCGCTCTGCTCCCAGCTGTAATAATATAAGACCCAATGGAGGCCCGGGCCCTGGAAAGGGTCACATCTTACCGTAGGAGCATGAAGAGGGAGGCTAGGTGTCTCAGAAATGAGCTCAGAGTGACGAACTCAGAGAGGCCACCTGTGGCTCCTTCAGGTCATCGACTCTCCCTGTACACCAACAGCAAGGAGTAGTGCAGACACATCCATAGCAAGAAACTTGCATGACTGTTCAGTTCTAATCAGTGACTGGGCACCTTGTCAGTTGGTGATTTGTGTTCTTGTTCATCTGATGGACAAATCCATTAGTGGCCGTTTCTTGCTGTTGTGACTTTTCTTTTTCAGTCTGGTACTTTGGCCTGGAATTCTTTAAAAAAAAGTTGCATTAAGTGTTATGTCCCCAACATAGGCCACATCTACTGGGTATGGACACACTAATCAGGAAGTGTAGCTTAGTTTTCTTTTCATTTGCCTCAGTTTTGGCAAAAAGAAAGAAAGAAAAGGCCATTTTCTTTTTTTGTGTGTGAAATTTTCAGTGGGAATGGAAGAAGGAGAGGAGAGGAAAGGGCTCTGCATAACAATACGTAGCTCTGTCCCCTGTTTTGTTCTTTTTTTTCTGTCTGTGGTCTCTCTGCGGCAGGCTGTCCTGGTAACAGGGCTGGAAGTTTGGGATGTCTGTTGTTGAAGGAGTGAAGGAGGCTTGTGACTGAATGCCCCTGTGACACAGCCTTTGTTGTGCTTAGATATTTGATCCTCTTAGCTGTGCTGTGTAACCCTCCCCTTCCTCCCACCACTACACACAAACCTACGGTCACACTCACACACTCACACACACACATATGCGCGTGCAGGCACACACTCACAGTCACATGGACTCATTCACCACCCCCTCTTTTTCTCACACAAAAACACCCTCACCCTCCGTTCACACAAAGTCACACATATAAGTGCATATACTGATCCACTCCTCTCAAACACACACAAGCGCTATAAATCACACTGTTTCTTCAGGACCTCTTAGTTCTAATACTGGTGTTTGTGTTAAGCTGGGAGGGTCTGTCAAAAGAAGCAAATAGAATAAACCAGCAAAATATGTTGGCACCACAGCACCTTCATTGAACACCAAAGAACAAGTTGAATATGAACTTATTTATTTTTACCTTTGGTTTTGTCATGCTTTGTGTTTTTAATAGTGTAACATTGGTAGTGTTTACTTATGTTGGATAAGCAGTTGTAAATCCCATAAAACAGTTTGATGCCTGCTGTGAAAAACTGAATAACATGTCGACCAACAAAAAAAGTTAATTGCATTTTGGGAAGTAAATGCAGCACAGAGTCTGTCTGTATCTGTCAGAAACAGTAACCTGCTACCTTTTTGTTTTGTTTGCTTGATCGCTCACTCAGTGGGTCCTCCGAGGCCTCTCCTGTGGCTCATAGGCGAATGCGGGCTTGAATGGAAATGTAAACTGGGAATTGAATTTTACCTACATTTCTGCCAATTACACAGGAAGTGGAATCACACAGGTCTTTTTTTTTTTGAAGACCCATTGAGAAAAGGCTGTCCTGTCTTACTCTCTCACGTGGTGTGGCATTCCCCCAGCCCGGCTGGGCGGAGTCCCTCGTTCCGGGGAGAGTTGGCAGGATGTTCTTCATACACGTCCATGCCAACAGTCTGACTTAATTATAGAGACGAAATAGTTAATAACGCCAACATTATTCCTGTGTATATTTTTGCAGAAATTGAATTCGGCCGAAACAAAGTTAACGTAACAGCCCTCCGGAGACAGCATTACAGACTCTTTATTGTTTTTTAAGCTGAGGTCATCCTTCTGCGGGCCATGCTTGAAACAAAGGCTGAGCGTTTATTACAGGCCCAACTGTGTGAAAGGAAACCCACTCCAACATTGTTTGAAGGTGAACTGATCTTTAAAAAGATTGCTGCTGACTTCCAGCGCAAGAGAAAACGTCATCACTCCCCTCCTGCGTTTCTTTTCTAACAAGCTAATTCCTCGTCCGTTCGGCGCGTTATTAATAAAGCTAAAGTACGTTTCACATTGACTTTTTCACCCCGCAGTGGAGTGCCCTTCATGCTTTCTGTTCCGAGTGCTGGGTTGTCCGCCTGAAAGCGGCATAAAAGAGATATTTGGCGAGGATCTGTTTATGCATTTGAAAACAAGGCCGCTTTTCAAGCGTGTACACAATTTATTTGAATTTATTTGATACAAACAGCTTTGAATATCAGCGACTGGACAAGCTGAAGTCCTTTGAGTGACAGTTCGCTTACATTGAATTGTCATTCCGATTTCGCCTGCGCGCCGACATGCATCAGGGGCCGCGTGAAGGGAGAAAGAAAGAAAAGAGGGATGGCTTAAAAACACGTGATTTCAGAGGAGTTTTTTTTTTTATGCACACATTTCATTGCAAAGTAGGAGGCCATTAATTCCTGTAATATGCTAATTAAGTCATTGCACATGTTGTAAGTCTCATTAATGAATGTAATATGTTGTACTACATGGTGTCATATGTTCTTGACGGTGTGTTTTTCCAGGATTCTTCCCTTTCCACTCATATGCCTCTGCTTTAAAAAACAATAGATCAATAATTCTGGCCATTAGCTGAATGTGTTTGGTTGTCTTAGTGTGAAGAACGCTATTGTGTTGCGCATTGCATGGTGTGTGCAATGGCAGAAATCGTGATATATGGCCTTCATAATTTTGATTGTAATCAAGGGGGTTGGTGTTCTTCAAGGTACAGGCCTTCATTATCCACATCAATTTCAGCTAGTATCAATTTGATAATATTTAAAATCCATCAGTGCATGAGAGACACGTGTACTGCTTAGTCTTTGCTGGTTTATAATGGAATGCAGTTATTGTGATTGAATTATCCACCATCCTCTGCAGCAATCAATATTAACATCTTGTAAAAAAAAAAAAGAATGGGAAAGATCAGGGACAACAAATTGGAGTATGCTTAAAGTGCACTTTAATATGTATCATTTTGGTCTGTGTCGCAAAAGGCCCATAAAGTTGCACTATGTACTGTGGAAACTGAATTTCACACAATACAGAGGGTCAGTTCTAGTGAAGTCAGGGCCGGGAGTGGAATCTGGTCCTCGCCTTGTGACTCGGTGAAAGGTTTTTTTTTTTTTTTTATAAGACTGTCCACCTGGACACTGCAGTCCCAGGCCAAAAGAACAGTGTGACATCCAGCAGGACTGGATGCTACTCACCACAGATTTGGTTCCCCAAGAGGCCTGACCAAGGAGAACAATTTATTTCTTTTTGTAAAGAGGGAAAAAAGTATGCACTGTTCAGTTCTGCACCTGCGTTGTGTTGCAATAGCAGAAGTACGTGCGAAAACTGCACACACAGGCATTTTCTCTGCTTTAGTCCAACAGCAATATTTTGGACTTGGTATTTAAAAGAGGCAAACATTTGGCAGTTTATTTGACAAACACGTCTATTAAAAAATTAACCCTTTGGCTTCAGGAAGGCATAACAATGAATATTTTCACTGAAATATAAAAGGCAAACCTGTGCCAAGAACACCTGGCTGTGTGACTATTTTGAGTTTTGACTGGATAAAGAAAAGAAGCTTCCTCAAATTAACAAATTTGAAATTCACACATGTGCAGCACAATTTTTGCATCTTCTTTTTCCCTGGATTTTAAAATATGTATTTAGTTTTATAATATCCCACAATGCTGGGAGCTCTGGGGAGCAAGCAGTTAAAAACACCCTAGAGATTTGTGGTAAATCCCAGTGTACAGAGATCGAGCTCAACAAGAGAAGGGACTCAAAACACCGGTGTACAATATGCCATTCCCCGTCGTCCCTTCTTAGAGCAGGATTTAAAAACCTGCAATTATTTCAGTGACCTTAATTGTCACTGGGCAGGAAAATATGTAATTAGTGCCTGTTGGCGAGGCTGGCACACCTGCAGCACGTCTTACAGTATAATGTCCTCTTTCAAGAAGCTGGTGCCAGTCTCTATCACTGCCAGTCACTGAGGGAAAAAAGGGAGAAAAAAAAAAAAAAAAACGAGGAACACCACAGTGGCATTCTTGGGAAATTTCAGACTGGCTTAATGCCGTCCCTGTGTACGCAAAAGAAACGAGCATTTACAGGCCACACAATGGCGAGTACATTACTGCAACAGCGTTCTCATTATATCCCCTACACCCACCTTCTGCCCTGCACTGGTTTACTCACTTCTAGGTCCTATTGTTGGAGTATAATAGCGCTTGTGCATTTCTGAAATTCCCTCATTATTCAGCTTATTAAGGCCGCACCGACTCCATAATCGTGCTGCAGTTTGTGTCAAAGGGGAGGTGTGCTGATTTTCCACATTTGAAGGATAGATGAGCGCGGACCCAGTTCACTCAGGCAGAAGAAATTGTTTTGTAAATATGGGATGTATAATGTTGTTTTTTTTTTCCCTCCGGCTGACACAATACTGATCCCTCAGGAAGAGGCAGGGGAAGAGCACCTGACTGATTACCTCTCTGATTTGGATATGTGTCATTACAACAGTGAATGCAGTCACATTCTTTAATACAAAAAACCCCAGACAGATGTGGGGAAGGGTAGCGATTGGGAAGACAAATAGAGTTTTTCCCGATTTAGATGAGCAAGGAAAGTGACGTGCCTCTGTTTTTTTTTTCTCCCCCTTTCGTTCTTAGTGGTCATTCAGCTTGAACATGAGGTGTGTCAGACAGACAGGAGAAGGGATGTCTAAAAGAGAGGTTGGAAAAGCTGTCTGTTTACCTGTCACAAAAAATGTTGCCAGAACATCATTTGATGACTTTACTCTTTTGCGACCCGGGCAATTGTCTTACGTTCAGAACAAGACTCCTAGGTACACTGCATCCGGTAATGCATTTGACAGTGACCACGCACATACACTTCCAAAAGGGACATGTCTGTGCATTATTTAATAGGTTGTCTCTAAGACTGTTTATGCCTCTGTGGATTTCACTGAAACCAAAAGCCTGATAAAAACACATTTTAAAATAGAAGAATAAGAAAAAAATGCTCCTTTTTAAAGAAAAAAATTTATACCACTTCATTTTAAATATCCTCCATAGCATCTAATCTGTCTGGATGAAGATTTCTCCATCCTGTAAACATCATTTGTGGTAGTCCAGGTTGCCAAGAGTTAACGCTTCCTCGCCCCCAAGGGAGGAAGGGCTGCCTTTTGCTATGTGACATGTTGTCATATATGAAAAAAATCAATTGGCAATTAAATGATGCACCTTGTGAAGATGACAAAAGGCATTTGGTTGCACAGAAAGAACTGGGTTGTGAGGGGTTTGTAATGAAGGCCTAATGACTATTCATAAGCGATTTTCAGTCGGCTGATCCACTTGACTGGAAAGTTCTGCCCTGGAGAGTTAGTGCTGTCAGTTTCTCTCACCTCAGAAAGCCGCCGCGATCGACGGTGTAGAATGTGAGCGAGAAATTATCCAGCTATTGCTCGGGGCCTGTCTCAGGTCACATGCAGGAGGCCCACATCTGGCACACTATAGGTGCCACCGGGGGACAAAATACTTTGATTCAGGAAGTGTAAATACATGAAATTGACAGGCGCGGATACCTTTTTTGTGACTACGTGTTTGTCCTTTGTCTCCTGCCATAGCGTTAGCTCCTTTTTTTTTACTGAACAGCAGGAACGAGTGTGTCTGAATAGGTCTGTGTATGTATTTACGACCTCCTCCTAAAGTTCAGTCAATAGGTGATAAATCTGAAAATCCGGTGTGATAGAGAGATGCTCTAAATCTGAAGCGCTCCGGGGACTGACGAGGCAGGAATAAAGGGATCCTCTGTGACCTTTTTTTTTTTCCCTGCACAAGCTTACTGGGTCACTCCTTTCCTGATCCACGGAGGCTCTGCTCACCCCATTGGAAATATCAGTTAGCAATTAGCACAGCGAAGAGGCAATATTGAGCCCACTCACCATGCATGAACGCAGCCCTTTTAAAAGAACGACGATAATGAATCCACGTTGCATTATCTCTGGCTTTGGATTTCTCTTATTTGAAGCTCTCTTTTTTATTATAAATTGCTCACCGTTCGAACCCCAGGCGTTCCAGTGTGCACTGCTCTGTTGGAAAGGTGTGTGCAGCGGTGCTATATATACATTTTCAATTCAAACAATGGACTTATCCTAACTTTATCTGTTCAGGCTGCTCACCTTATCTAAGTTAAACACGGTAATGCCCTCATTATGGCTGTTTCATTGGCACTTGGCAGCGATGTTTGCAGAGTGATAAGAATGGAGAGAACCTGTCAGAGGCCCGAGCGGCACATGGCTGGGGAGGGGCCGGCAAACCGGGGGGGACTTATGTTCTGACAGTAACACTGTGATTCAGTATCTGAATCCCTCCTCAGTACCTGAGCCTTTTCCTACCTTCTTCTGCCACACCGCCATTTCCCAACCCCCGCACCGGTCTGTTCGCTGAGCTTTTACAAGGTGGTCTGAAGCGTGGAGCCCAGCCAAAATGACAATTACATTTATTAATCTGCATCGATCAGGTGGTTAGCACATGAATCAGCTGTAAAAAATAATTGTGCTGCGAAGTCCTGTTGTTGTCAGGCCTTTTTCTTTCCCTCCCCTGCGATTATGGCGGCTTTGGCTGAAATGCCGTGCCACTCGCCAATGAAAGATTGAAGTCGAAAGGCTCTCAAACAAAAACAGAGCATTTCTGAACCCAGAGAATTGAAAAGGCATTCTCAGTGTTCAGCAACTAGCCCTGTCAAACCTAAAATTAGGGGAAGCATAGAAGAATCGTGGAGTTTGTTCCAAATTTTAACTTTCCCCAGAGCTGGGAACAATTTGATCTTTTGCTTTTTAAACTATAAATCGTTTCAGGATCCTGTGCAAAAATATACAAAGTTTCCTCTCTTTATTGTAACCGTGAGACCTTAAACAGGTTGTCAACAGTATAACCACCCACCCCACCATACATTTGAAATAAACTTTTTACACTGAAAGGAAATTTCTTTCTATGCTTACACTGTTGACCCTGCCTGCACTGTGACTTGTAAGACATTAACTTGATACGGTTCACCCCTGAGGGTTTCTGGGGTTTGTCACTTCCTTTGTTTGTGTGAGAGCACGTTACAACACTGAAACACCAGGTCGGAACCCAGACTGCGAAGCATGTGTGGTTGTTGTGTGCCTCGCTGTATCGCATCTCCAATAGTGCTTGGCAAAGCAAGTCTTCCGGGGCCAGTTTGACCCCATCAGCAGAACAGGCACCGGTTTCACTACTGCAAAATTTAGCAGGAAATTTACACATAGGAGGACTGAAATAACACTGACTCTTAACATGCATTAACTGCTGAAAAGGTAGTTCTACCTAATCAAGGAGAGAGGGACTGGGGCGTTGCAGTGACATAAATCAATAACCAGGCCATCACACAAGGCATGTTTGTCTGTGTGTGTGTGTGTGTGTGTGTGTGAATGGGTGTATATGTATTATTAACACAAATTACAATAATATAATGTTATTATAATTATAATCTTAACAACAGAAATAATGATACTGTTATTTATCATAAAATGTCAGCCGTGATTCAGTGCATTGTTGAATTATTATTATTATTGTTATTGTTATTGTTATTATTATTATTATTATTATTATTATTAAGCCAGTGGTATACTGCATTACAGATGACTTTTTTTCCTGGCCAACCCTCTAGACACCAGTACATCATTATGTAGTGGCATCTATCAGATGCATGCTTAATTAGAGCCAGTACAGCACATTAAGCCTTGGGAGTAGCCAAGCTAAAATATTTATAAGGTTGAGTATATTTATTATCTGTGTCATAATTCTTCCTTGGAAGATTGCAAATACCACTCCTCAAGTTAACCCCTCCTCTCTGAAGCCAGTACCCTACTCACAACCCCCCCCCCCCCCCCCCCCACTAAACCCCTGCTCCCCACAAGGAAAAAAGCAAGGATACTTGTACTGCTCTGTTATAATTTCTCATTTACGACACAACTTTATTCTATTTTTAAGCTATTGAGTGGTGCAGCTTTAAGTGCCAGTGAGTGGCACTTCCGTAGGCTGAGTGCTATCAGAGGCAACCTCTGCCTGATAAAGCCCCTTGTCCTTTTGTTAGAGGAGGTGTCATCGTCAAGGGTCCTTTCTCTGTGGCCTTTCCAAACCAGCAGCAAATGGTGGCTCTTTTCCTTGGGAGAATTCACCAGGGTCATGTTTATTTCAGAATGCCTTGTCCTCAAAAATGTTCTCCCTCTGCCAGGGGAAGAGAAAACGAGAGGAGCATAGACCTCTCCTTTTGGGACTGTAATTAGAAATCATGCTCCAATCTCCTTCTTTTCTCGCCTGCCGCTGATAAAAGCTAGAAAAGGCTGAGTGAATGCAGATTCAGATAGGATGTGATCTACCTGTAGGAAATCAAATTCAGCCAAGGCACTTCACAGAAACAAGGCTATATTTATGTTGTTTATTTTTACTACAAATATTTTTTATACATTTTTGACCATTATGATAAATCAAAAGGCATTTAAAAAAAATCAAGATTCATTTGTAGCCTGGTGATGTAAGGTATTAATTACGGCATGTCACAGCTAAGAACTTGTGTGTGCATGAGTATGCTGACTGCAATACCAGATACCGCCTACAGTTCTGTACCCAGACGTGTAGCACCAATCGCATTCAAGTTTGCGGTAGCGTCTGAGATCCCATTCCAGGCGAGGGTCCCACGTGGGCGCACCTAACACCTCTCGGGAGTCTCACTCAGCACATGTGGCTTATTCTTGACCAAACCCCTCCAAATAAACGCCCTGGAAACCCACACTCTAATACTTTCTAATACAGATTACATTTCAGGAGTGAACTGCAGGCCTCGAATGGAGTAATGCTGACCTCACCCGCATAATGTTTAAGTCTGCTGCTGCTTCTTTCAAGCACGAGTTTAGCCACAGCAGGAGAAAAAAAAACCAAACACATCAAATTCACATCTTTTTACCTCTGTATGGATGTGTTGGATGCAGGTATACCAGCAGAGGCCTGTGCCAAGTATTTTTATGCTTTTAGCTTTGAGAACTGAAAATGAGACAAAACATGTTACATTTTATATGGTTTAGCCACCACATTTTACAGGAGCAGAACCCAGAGTTGGGGGTAGGCCTGCTCAGCAGACAGGGTGTGAGGGTGGGGGGTGGGGGATGGGGGATGGGGGGGTTGACAAGTAAATTCGGGAGTGACTGTAAAACAAGGCAACTTCCACAGTTCAGCCACTCCGGGTCCTCCTCGGGAGACCTGTGAAGTTTCTGAAGGCTTCAGAGGAGCGGTTTTGGCGGACACGCCTGGCCGAGGAGGTGGCGGGGTTCGGGTGGTGAGCTGGGGGGGGATTGCAGGGGGTTGTCCGGTTGTGTTTCCGGAGCCACGCTCAGTCACCGACACTTATGCAACGGCATCTGGCATCCGGACAACTCCGTGGGATGAGCCGTGGCTGCTCCGCGAGCCTCCCAAGGTGGCTGTGGGCCCCGCACCGCGCTGGCGTAGGAAGAACCGCTGGAAACCGATCCGCACTATTATAGCACGTATAAAACTTAACACCGGGGCCCTCGTTCCAGGTGGGGGGTTCCTGCTTTATTGATTTTTATTACTTTCTGACAACATACTTCTCTTTGTTTGGCCACTAAGGGCTGTAAATATTTAGCATGGGGCATAGAGTTGAATTGAGCGATAAATGTAATTACGTGTCCTTCCAGTTTACCCCCTCATTGTAGAAGGGGGCTGGTGGGAACTAATAAACTGTGTAAAAGACATGGTATTTATGTCTGAAACCTTATTTATAAAGGCTGTCAAATCGGGCGGCTGTTAAAGTAGCTGTTTATGAAGGTGTTGGAGTGTGTGGGCCTTTTTTCTTACCCCATATACAGATCTTTTTCTGTAGAGGGAGTGTGTCAGCTGCCCCTGACTGGAGAAGAGAGGAGTTTACCTGTGAAGGCTGCACAGATAACCCTGCTCTGTGTGGACCTAGTAGTGGCATGCAGGGCACTCCATTCAGCTGTCTCCAGCTTTTGATGGGGAGCCATGTGTTTCGTTTAATAGGCTGATGTCACCTATTTGTCCCTGAAGTCCTCAAAGCTCTGTCCTGGAGGTATACATCTGTGCATTGCACAACTGACTAGGTGCGCTCTCTGGAGCAGCAGGATACTTCAAACTGCGCACACACGCACACACACTCTTGTTTGATCTCCATAATTCGTCTGCCTCCGTTTCTTATTTTTATGCTTTTTTTATTCTAAGGGCAACCTGTACTTGACAACATGCAGGCCGTGAGTTATCCTGAGCGTGTCATCACAGATTTGCGAGAGAGAAGGCGAATTCCCCCATGGCACATATTGAAACCTGACAGAAGGCCAGCAGGGTGTTGACTCAGACTGCCATTTTTACCCCTCATCTGAACCGACCGGGGTGGAAACCAAATGTGACCTTCTCCTATTACAGCACTTTCATTTTCATCTTGTTTGGCTTTTTGCAAAAATGTAGCTGGTGCTTGAAAAACATTGTGCTGCATACAAGAGGAGCTTATAATTGCTTCCAAGGCCCCTGTGCTATTACAATTATACAATAATTTTGATAATCTGTTCTTTTTTAATTCTCAAAGACCAGTATGGTTTTCACCTGTGGAGATTTTTGCCTTTCTTCAAAGCTAGTGAGTGAAAGGAGGAGGTTTATTACACATATTTGAATAATTTTACTTAGTCATTCAAACAATTGTATTAGAAATTTGAAGTCCTACTTTTTTGTCTGTAAGGGGTGAACATATTCAGAGCTTGTCCACCTGGAAGTTTGAATTATTTAGCCATGCAGGAAGCTGGCCTTTTTCCCCTTAGAGCACTGGTGGGTTGGAAAGGCTAAAATTGCTTCTTCATGCCGAAGTTAAAGCATGCATACATTATTTAGCTTAACCTGAGAAAATCAAGACCTCTCCCAGGGAATTTGTTTGTTCTGGCTACTTAAACTTCAGA
Source organism: Megalops cyprinoides (assembly GCF_013368585.1). NCBI lineage: Eukaryota > Metazoa > Chordata > Actinopteri > Elopiformes > Megalopidae > Megalops > Megalops cyprinoides. The sequence continues at coordinate 14,270,154 of NC_050593.1, read as the reverse complement.
AGTTTTGAAATTGTCTTTGTTGTAACATTACATAGATAGATAGATGGATAGATAGACAGACAGACAGATAGATAGATAGATAGGTAGATAGATAGATGCATACATGTACTTATCCACATGAAAGGGAGACATATAACCTACCAAAATGTGAAATTGTCTGGCTTTTGAAGGACTGTTGACCCAATTTTAAGAATGTCAGTGCTTTTTTTTTCAAAATTTCACAAAGCTGAAGAGTGTGAGTTGTCTCTGATAACCCACCCACTCCTCTAGATCCTTGTCTGTTGAAGGTTTCTACAAATATTAGCGCTCTGGTGGTTGGACAGCAGACACAAAAAAGCAAACTGTGCACTCATTAGCTGAGGTCTAAAACTGTGAGACTGTGAAACACTGTGAAGTGATAGGTTTGCAAGTTCCTGGTATTGCTGAGGCGCCTGTGTGTCCTTTAAAATAACCAAAAGGCTGACTCATTCCTTTTTTCAGAAAAAAAAAAGATAAGCCATTTCACACCTCTGACCTTCCCCCTCGCTCCTGTACTTAGAGACACACATATGAACACCAAGTCCACACTGTATCTGTGTCAGGGCCTTATCTGAAACACACAGCTTTAGCCTTCACACAATCAACAAGGCACCGTTTCAGTGATCTTACCCGTTTTATAAGGTTAGACATTTTCTTAACTGTCACTAATATGCCAGTGCTAATCGAATAAAATAGTCTCTTTCAAATAAATCTCTAAATTTGCTAGTTGTTAGAAGTACTTTTGCACACTGGCAATATTGTATTTTTTCCTCCTGCTTGCTACGAACATCTCCATGCCACACATAATGCAATTAAGCATGGCCAATGTAGTGTGGCTGGATTCCTGGAGTCAGTTCAGTAGCACAAATTATAAACCTTATGAACTGGGAATGAGCTTGTGTTTTCCATTGAATCTCAAATAAGATTTTCTAATAAGGAAGTACGGTTTCTCACGAAAAGGGAAGAGACGCCGTCGGTGGCGCAACAAGTGTTCGGAGCGATTGATCCCTCACATCCATGTTTACAGACCGGGTTTAAACCAGGTTTAACAGAGGAAGTAAGAAGAGCAAGAGACGGCGTTTTGGATTGGATAGCTTTTCTCCGCAAGTGAAAGCATGCTACACCAAAGACAGAACGTTCAGTTGATTAAGACAGCGCGGAGTGTGACATTGTGTAATATCTCGAGGAATATGCGCAGGGAACAGCTGTGTGGCGTCTGCCCGCGTTTCCCGGGGCCTTGCTCCTGCAGGGGGGCACTCTGGGATCAGCACCGTGGTTGGGCGGCGGTGGCGTTTTGATGAAGTCGACTGCTGTTGTTAGTGCTCCGGAGAGCAGAGGTTAGGCGCGGCAGAATGCAATTTCTTGCCATCTGACAGACCCGTAGAATAAAGTGGTGCGGCTCTCCTCTGCTATTGCGGGGAATTGCTTCTCAGGGTGACAAATGATTAGCTGTTATCTCTGACTGAATTTGATTCCAACAAGCAGCTGAGTCAGGTAACTCCGGAGTATCTGAGGGGGTTTTACAGGAAATGAAATGGGCTCCCCAGTCACACCAGGACAAAATATAATCCTCTCTGTCAGAACAAGATTACTACTTTGTCTAATTGGAGACAGCTTTCCTTCAGCTGGCTTGTTTACTGAATGGTGCAGGTGTCTGTTTTTATCCTCTTCGTATTTATGTGTTTATTTTTAACCCACCGAATTTACATCCAGAAAGAGCGCCCTTTGAAAAAGCCTTGAAGATGGGCTCTTGTTTTTCGTGGGGCTAAAATGGTAAACCATGTATGAGCAATCAAGTCCTTGGATGGAGCTCTCAGATGGGTTCCGACAAGAGCATCTAGATTGCAAATTCCTTTCAAACATTCCTTTCTCCTCTGCAACAATGACGAATGATCATCGAACACAAAATCGAAACAGCAGATGTTTCTGGTGATCCGCAGAAGCTAAAAATGGGTTGAAATGCCAAAAAATAATAAAAGAGTATGTTACATTTAACCGATTGCTTATGGCAAACCAAATATTTCACTTCTAGCAAAGTAGTCATGACAAAGAGGGTTATTTAAATGTCGAACTCAGTAAGGGTTTTGACACATAGGGCCCAGGGTTGAAATCAAGTCTCCATCTATCCAATTGTTCTTTGACACCTTGGATTCGAGTAGGACGCCAATTTGTTGCGCTGACGGCGAGCGAACAGGACCGATGAGATGAGGCTGCCACTCTTTTGGTTCAAGGTGTAAAAGCCTGATTTGTTTCTCTCTTCTGTGTATTAGCTTGGGTGGATGTTAACCTGCACATGCGCTTAAAAGGGGAACTACCCTCTTTTCATCTTCTCACACCTTATACACAGCAAGACCGATAATAACATCAAGGAAACCAAACACATGCAACAGTAAAATGGGCACAATAAGTATTTGACCAGAATTGTCCATTGAAATAGCTTTTTTTACTCTCAACACCCACTGAAAGCTTCATTATCTTTGTACATAAAGTTCTGAGAGGTGCATTGCCAGCTTATATCTGACCACAGTGCCACAAGGCCACTCAGGGTAGTTCCTCAACCAGACAGGGTAGCTTCTCCTTGCACTTTCTTTTAAACTTAGGAGAAGCTTTGTCTAAACTCCTAGGGTTTAAATAAAGGGTTGCTTTATTTAAGCTCCTATTTTTCTAAAGAACTTTTCAACCATCTGCTGAACTGTTAAAGATCCTCTTCCCAAATGAGAGTTGCCTGTGTTCAAGCTGTTACAATGGAAGAAGGCAGTCAGTTTGCTGTGGAAGCAGTAGTAAAGGACACCGTTCGACCCCCACTTCCTGTCTGCACAAGTAGGTGTCCTTGGCATGTAGGTCTGCTGGTGTTTGTTAGAGGGACGGCCTTTAAGTCTCAATCAGCCTTTTGTTTTCATTAACTGCACACGGGGAAAAAATGAACGGCTATATTTTGCTATCAGACGCAATGCTGAAAGTGAATTAGGCATTCTGGTCAAGACATGAGATGCAAACTGGTGACAAACCACTGACCCACTGCTTTACCTCCACTGTTTACTTTACAATCTTGGCCCAATCTTGACAAAGAGGAGAAAAGGCTTTTCTAGTGCTAACGAATACTAGTCGGTAACCATACAGATTTGAGGGTGTCTTGACCAGGGACTCTCTGTGGAACCCCGCAGCAACTGTCCCCAGTTCACCGCACTCCACAGGAGCTTCCACTTTTTTAAACTTCCCTCCATGATTTATGAGTCGAGCTTCAAATGTACCCATGAGTGCTCTCCCCTACATGCAGCCTTTACATAAAGACTCCTGACTTAAATGGATTAGGCGCAGCTATCCGCAAATGGATCCTTCAGCCGAATTTTCCTCCTCCCGCTCGCCGGCGCGCTCCTGCGTTTTTTGATTGCAAAGGTGGAGCAGATTTGAGTAACGCTCACCAAGGATCCAACATGTCTCTGTTTGGCAGCCTTAATTACCTGTTTTGAATTCCATAATAGCCAAAGGAAACACATTTTGTGGGGATGAAAGGGCTGTATCATGCGCTCAAAGCGATGAGAGCTTAAATGCGTACAGAGGGGATACTTTTCCTTTTTACGCTCGTGAAAAAAAAAAAGTTTCCTTATCAGGTACACACTTAAAAGGAGCTTACTGTTGGAAATGTACTGTCTCGAGGAAAGCGAGGAAGATGAAAGGCTTTTGTTAAAAGTTAGGTTCAGTCCAGGTTTCCTGTGCCTGCAAACTCCCCTGTCCCCATCGAGTGTTCCGCTCTTCCTCCAGCCTCCTTGCGCACACTGTCTTTGAGGGGGGAAAAATAAACCCTCCTTGCCGCCTGCCGGTGTTAGATTAAATACCGAGATGGCGACAGGAAAAAGGCAGGGAGGAAAAACAAAAGGCCAGGGTGGGTGAGGGATGTAGGGAGAATTATCAGGTTGGCGACGGAAACTGCCAGTTCGTCTGACTCCCAATTTCGCAGAACTCTAAACAGGCCTTTTCTCCTTTTTTTTTCTGATGACACAGACCCCTGTTCTTAGGGAGAGCAAGTGGGTCAGGGTTAGTTAAGAAATGAGCTTTCATCAATGGTTTCCTTGTCTTTCCTCAATGAGAAAGTGAAATCCCCAAACAGACAAAAAAATTTGAATAAAACTGTTGAGATACACTGTCCTCCATTCCTGAAATCTGTAAGATGTGGCAAGAGTGCAGTACTGTAGTGCTGTTTATGTTTCCTTCTGTTGTGGACCTGCTGTGTCATTGTGTGTGGGTACTGAAGAACACAACATTAAATGGAATAATAACTGCTTTTTGATTTCACTCTGTTCTTAGCTGTTGAATAGATACACTTCTTATGTAGGCACGTTTACACAAAGTCTAATGTGAAAAGCTGTGCCCTGGCACTTAGGTAGTTAATGAGTGGACTGGAAGTCTTTTCTCCCTGTACATTTCCTGTAGTTTACATTGTACAAATCATTTAGCCTGAGAGAGCCTTAACGCGGTAAGCAGAATTAATATGACTTCCGGTTTCGATGAAAATTTGATACATTCTTAATCACTAGGGGTTCCTCAAGGCAAAAGATGAGGCTTCCAAGGAACTTAAAGGAAGTATAAGAAACAATGGTCTTTAGAGCTCAGCTCTCAACTGCACTCTTAATCGTCTGTCTCTGAGAAATCAAGATAGCTCACAGGCATAGACGGAGACCTGTAATTCCTCTGAGAGGCAAGTGAACACCACCGTTGGAGTAACGTGAGTCTATAATCACAATAATGTGTTTAACTTGTAAACTAGTCAGAGATGGATTATCGGGCTCGTGGGTATGCCGCTGTTCACCTTTTGGCTCCACATCCGTCCTGCTAACGGCCCCTTTTTAACTGCGGGGGCGATGGATGGAAGTCAAAATCCCAGGCACCTTTTATTTCTCCTCCATTCCGTTTCCCAATTAAAAAAATGGTCATTATTAGTTTATTAGCAGTTACTGGCTTCCACAAATGTGTTTGCTGATATTCAGTTGTTAATGAACAAATTTAAACCCATTGAACGTATTCGCAGCTGTGAGTGCTTAACTAATAATAGTTTCCCAAAGACAAAAGATTAAGGAAATAGCATTATAGAGGCATAACAATGGAAGCCCATTGGAGCCCTAATGGCAGACTCTTTCATTTCGAAATTGTTTCCTTTTTGAATTCCGCATGCTTGTTCTGTCCTTTATAAGGCCTCTTTTCTCTATGGCAGCTTCTTGGCAGGTTGGGCTACTTCCACTGGGGGAGAGGAGGGTGACTGAGAGGGTAAGGTATTGCCACCTGTGGGAAACGAACCCCACTTAATATGACTGTGCCCAGAGGGTTTTTGCCCTCGGCTTAACAAGGCAGGTAAATAGTTCATTAAGACAGAGGTAAAGCGAGGGAGGGAGGGAGGGGGGAAAAAAGAGAACAGCATGGTAAAAGTGAGAAGAACAAACAAGTCAAAGCATTTGTTGGCGATGTAATCTACACATCAATTATCCCACTGCGCTAATTAGCACCTTTCCATACCCCAGGTACCGAGGCATTCACACATGGCCATGCTTTCATGCTCCTGATCAAAAAAGGCGCGGATTGACGGAAACACAGGGAGGCAGAACCCAAGGGTGGTGAAAAGCCTCAGATCAAAATTTCTTTAACATATGAAGCTCCAGCGCGGCCACGAAACCACTCAATTATGTAGGGGGACATACATATACCTATGTCTGCATATAATGCATGCATATTCCTGCATGTGATTGTGAAGGAAATTGTTTGTATTTGTTTAGTATAGATGCATTTTTTTTCAAATGCTGCTGCTATTTCCCCTATTGGTGAAACAGCATCATGCCGTTGCCAGAATTAAATGAGTTGCTTACCTTTTTATTTTCTGCAAAGTATGTATTGTTCACATCTCATGATCATTGCATAAACAATTTCTTACATTAATCAGTCTGTATTTGGTGACAGTAAGCAAAATGTCAAGTCCTTTTGAAAAATGTTATAGGGTGACTTAATCGGGCAAGATTAAAGTAGAGCAATTCACTGGGAGCAATTAATTAATAAAAGTATACATTAATCCTCTCTGTGGAAGGGGTTGTTGCAGTTTTAGACAGATAAGATGGATATAGCTCTGTTTAAGGCCTTTGTTATGCTAAATCATTTTGTTACGCAATAAACATGGGGGGCGATATGTTTTGTTTAACAGCTCTGGTTAAAGATTAGGTTTTAAAAAAAAGGAGGATGGTGTCTTTAGCATTACAAAGAGCTATGGAGGACCCCATGTGTTCTGTGGTCCAGTCCGGGAACATAATTACAACTGACTTGGAAGCCCTGCTTTTTTTTTTTCTTTCATTGACTAAGCCCTTTATGGCATTAAAATGGTAGTTTGCCTGTCCTCTGGGCAGTGAAAAGGTAGGTGAGACATGAAAACAGCACAAGAGCGGCTGACAAAACCGCTCCGATACTCTGCTTACACACGCCCAAGTAATGCATAACTTATGAGCTGGGACCTGAGCTGCTGCGGTGTGCTTTGAGTCAAACCTTTTACCAGAGCGAGGCTCCATGGTCTATCTTTTATAATGCTGGGGGTCTGAAAGCATACCTCTTCCTTTTATAAAAAAAAAAAAATGCATGTTTGAAAGATGTGCACAGAAATCTGAAGGTGGCAAAAGTTGATGAATTACAGTATAGGAGTGGACGAGGTTACAGTACTGCTGAGGCCTCTTTAAGATAGATCCTTTGCTTGTAATGACTAATTGGGGAGTGGTAACAGTGTCAGGCTCAGCAGCTTCAGGAGGCTGGAGTCCCTGTAGGGCGTGGGGCCCTGTTGTCAGGGGCGCTCATTTGCTGATTGGAGAGTGGAGGTAGCAGGATGAAAAGAGAACCCATTTCCTGCAGCTCGTTTGATACCTGGTGGGGATGCTATTCAGGTGACAAAGATCCGTGCACAGGGGGGAACAGATGTGATTTACACACTCATTACCATCTGAATGAGCTGCTCAGATTTGGCCAGACCAGGGGCCCTGGTCCTCACCTGGACAGTTCCCCCCTCTGATCTTTATCCCATCTGAGGGCCCTGATCCCCAACCCCCCCTCCGACCCCTTTAAAGCCCTCCCTGACCCCCAGCTGGTGACTGGCAGAGTTTTATGACAGTAAGCGGTCTTCCACAGCTCGGAGCACAGATGCTATTCAGAAAATGTGCCTTCACACCGATTTTGCCTTCATTGTGTTTAAAACACATCAGGAAAATTCCCCCCACAATAAAGCTCAACTGCGCTCGCTGGCTTGGAAGTCTTCCAAGATGCTGTCTTTGACAGTGAGCCCCTAGTTCATACCTCAGATAAATTTCAGGCTGAAGCCGCTCTTTTTTTATTTATTTATTTTTCCATTCATACCTTCAAAAGCTTTAATATTTTATGCGGAAAAAGGTCGTAAATTAAGCGTCGGCGTCATTTAGGCTGCCAGAAAAGTGTTTAAGGGAGAATCTGAAAGAAATGCCGATAAATAAAGAAACCCTCTTGCATGCCTAATAACCTCTCAATGTTTTATTACTGTTTGTTCATTTTGACATGATCATTTGCTTCATTGAATTCATCAAGCCTTTCAAAAACAAATGTGTACAAATACTTTCATTCATTTTTAAATGGAACACTTGGTTTGATCGGGGGACCAAAAATACAAAAAAAAAAAAAAAAAAAGAGCGAGAGACAGGCAGAAAGGTTTCAGGTGTATCTTTAGTTGTGTTCCGATTAGTTCCAATCTTTTTGGAGCGCTGCCCTAGGCTAGAACACTTTTGAGCAAGAATGCAAAATAACCTTGACCAGATCAAACTGTTGTTTTTAACCTCCACTTATCTCAGGGTCTGCCTGATAGTTTTGGCGTGCTTGAAAAGGTGAAAGGAATTTGTGGGAACAGAAACAGCTCTGATATTTCAGAAATTTAGTGAGATGTAGGTTTCCACAGTTCAACATGGAATAGAGGATAAAACAGCATCAGTTCAACTACTCGGTCTCTTCTCGTTCTTCCTGCCTTTTTTATTCGTCCTATTTTCTACTTACAGTAGAAGAAATCACCGTCAAATGACTTTGTTACAGTGCGTAATTACAACTCAGGTTCTGCTTAACTCTTATTAACAAAAACGTACTGTAATCTGTTCTGGCAGTGCAATATGTTATTGTAGCATTCTAATTAATCTTACAGGAAGTGTAATAAATTTACAATATCAGATTGAAGCAATACTGTATATAGATTTATTAATGCTTTTAATCAGCTCTGGCAAAATTAATTTTGCACTGATTGCTTACATTTGAATTTGCATATACTTAGTGCAAGTAATTTATTTTTATGGATTCCCTTTTTATTAAAATGGGGCATATGGCCCTTTAGCTACAAAACATTGCTGATTTCTCCACCAAACGTCTTCAGCATGCTGCATTAAAAAAAGCACATCCATTTACTGTTTAAGGAAATGCTTGTTTGAAAACTTTTCTTCCCCCTGTCTTGCGGTTTCCTTGCTCATCCATCCTTAAACTCATATCCGGACAAAATTAGGAGAGCCTTGTTGCAGAAAGGCCTCCGACCCATCCCATACTGAGGAATGAGCCATCTTGACTTACCATTTACACACAAGTTGTATCATTGTGAAAACAGTTTCATTAGAAGTGTTCTATATCACCATTTTTAGGTACACATAATTTTTCGTGTTTTCTGTCTGTAATTCATGTAAATCAGTCTTAGATAAAGTAAGGATGAATGCGCAAAGCATGGACATTTGAGAATGGCTAACCCAAAGAATATATGTTGTGGGGAGCACCTTTTAAGACTCAGTTCACTCTGTTGTGTGTATGACCTTGGAAAGTGCACAAGATAGCTCTGGTGACGCACTGCCGTTTGTCCCTTATGAATAGAAAAGTGATATCACTTCTGCTCTGCCTCAAAAGTTGTATCTCTGGCTTTTCAGAGTGCATTTTTTTCCCCCCCGTTTCCTATAGCTCCTGCCGAAAGCTTTTTGTTGCGCTTGTAGGGGAGTGTAATTGATGACTGTGGAGCATAAATAAATAAAAGTAAAAGAGTGGTGTAATGGCAGTGGTGGTTTACAAGCGCAGCGCCCCTCATCCTCTCGGAAAACCTGAGCTGATGCAGTGCACAACAGAGTAACAGAGAGCCGGGTCATATTAAACAGGCAGCAGATAACACTCTGCTGTGACTATCAATTTGGCGCCTGCCACACCCTGCATCAAACCAACAACAAGGCCTGTTCTGTGCTTGTCAGCAGATTCCTTTACCTGAAAGACCGAACGGGGCCGAGTGTGCGTGCGTGCGCGTGTGTGTGTGTGTGTGTGTGTGTGTGTGTGTGTGTGTGTGTTGGTGGGGTGGGGGGGAGTGGGTGTAGCCATGGCAGTGCGCCACGATGGCCGTCATCGGCTCACGCCAGAGCAAAAGAGTGCACTGTGAGAGCAGCTCCGTCAGAGTGCCCGGCCACAGAGCGAGCAGTTACAGATAAGGGACTCGGCTTACAGCGCGGCCCTATCAGCGGCGGGGAGATTGTTACAAGCATGTACACGACCCCGCTGCCGAGAGCCGGGCCGCCAGAGCTGCTCTCCCAGGCAGCTCATGAAAGTTGCCTGGAAAATAATATCTTTTAAAAATGAAGAACAACAACAACAAAAGGAAAGATTTGTCAAAGTCATAACTGGCTGCAGATGCATTCTCCCTTTGCTTTATCCCTGACTTTGGCATCCATAATTTAAGCGCCCGCCTCTCAAAACAGGGAAACAGCACTTTTCACTCATCGAGCAGACAAACCTTTTTTTTTTTTTTTGGCAAGGACTAGTGGGACCATAAAAATAGTGCCTTTATGTCGTTCAGATTTTAACTCTAGTCAGTACAGGAAAAAAAGCCTCAATGTGTTTGATTTGAGGTTTATGTTTGAGCTTAAATTTGTCCTAAAATCATAAAAATATGAGCTGATATCCATTTTGCATTTGCCTTGTTTACTGTGACACTGTTATTCAGAGGAGGCGTTTTTAAATGTAGTCCATGCAACAAAAGGGAAGGCCCTGCTCCCTGCTGAACACATTTTGGAGTCACATGAATATTTGATGGGCAACCTGATTCCTGATCGTAAAGCACCATTTAAAAACCTCTTTGATCCCTCATTTTGAGATGTCAAATTACCCATCTGGACTGTTCAGAAAGTTGCAGATTCGGTTTGGCTCCTTTCCATGCGAAAATAGGTAAGGAAATGTGGCCAGGGTCCAAACAGAGACTCCAAACTCATCTGCAGGTGCCATCCGCGGAGTGTCTCTTTTTTTTCCAGGGTTTCACAGTTTACATTTTTGAGCGCGTACAAAAGCATATTAAACTGAAATGTTTTAAGCAGTTTGCTTCATTCACTGGAGAAAGGAAAAACATAAAAAGCCTTTTATACTCAAAGAAAATAAGAAATTGTCTCCTTTTGTGAGAGAAAAGTACCAGTTTGCTCAGGACTCGAACTGGAGCTGTTTCATCTTCCAAAAGGTTTTGTGTGTATTTGGTTAGTTACAGTAATTATAGCCAATAACTGACAGCCAAAATCACGCTGGAGAAAGTGAAGGCTGTTTTCTCTCGCAAGGCCCTGCTGCAGAACATCTGCTGAGAGATTTGCATATTAATTAACCCATATTAACTCTAATTATTCTGGGAAATTATCAAATAAATTAAATTTTCTAATTTTAACCTTTCTTTTGCATGACGGATGTCAGTGCAGGAGGAATCTGGGAAGACAGCCTCACCTGAGCCAAAATCTGAGCAGATTAACCTTTTATTTTTTTAATTTTTCCCCTTGTTTGCTCTTCTTTCTTTGCATTTCCCCGCTGAAGTGCTGAGGGCAGCCGGGGGACCCTTTGTGTGCCTTGCTTTTTTTATTGTTGTTGTGGGTTTTCTTTTTTTTGGCTTCTGTGTTTGGTGGGGGCCCTGAACATTTGTCGAGGGGAGGAACATGTGTGTGAGGAAGCACAGATGGTGCATCCGTGCAGGGGCAGGGAAAGGTGGACCCTTGGAGCAGTTGAGCAAACCTTGAAGCTCTCTTTTTCCAGCCTGTTGCTCAGGCCTCTGCAAATAAATGGGAGTTTAATTCAATTAGAGTCAGGCTACTGTGGGTGCCTCATGGCAGAAATTATTGAACATAACCATCCCCTTCCTTATACACACGCTCATGCACACACTCACAGGCACACATAAATGCATGTACGTGGACACACGCACATATGCACACACACCCACCCAGACACACACACGCACACACACTCAGGCTGGTTTACACATCACTGGGTTTTCGCCATTCATCGCCTCTATAAAGCAGCCCCCTCTTTTTATGGCTTTGTTCTCTCTGTGCTGTCCTGTCTGCATATGGCCTGTTCTGCCACTTGTAAACCTCCTTGCTGTCCCATCACACAGACTGAAAACACAAGTCCATTTCAGATCTGGAACAATCCAATTGCCCACATTTGTATCCAGTTCTGATGCAATGAAAAACTGTTGAAAAATAACTCTTAGGGCTGATACATTAGTCTGAAGAACAATATTAAACAGGGTATTTGATACAGTGATACAGTGTAAGATGGATATAACAGCAACACTACATCCTCTGAATGTTTTAAGAATGGTGCTCTTTGTTTACAGAATATATCAAAATAGGATTTTTTTTTTTGTTAGTTTTTTCTAAAGCAAATTGTTTTTCCCCAGATACCCTGTGTCTCACAATAGAAGCAGACTTTACCCAGCTTGATACAAGCCAGATTATTCAAACAACAACCTATTCAGAGCCCTAAACCGTTGTGGAAGGAAATTATGACAGTGAAAAGGTCATTGTTAGACCTCTTCCAGCAGGTAGCCACAAGGCAATGACCTCATTTCCACCTTAATGCTCTGGGATCCCCGCCTCCCCTGCAGTCATTCAGGTGATGCGCACAGCACACATTCATGAGACAGGGGAGAGAGACAACAGTTACCCTCCAATAGGGTTGATGTCCTCTCTCATTATCGCCTCTGATGCGGTAGGAAGCAGCACATTACCTGGAGCAAACCTGCTGTGGCCAGCTGGGCTTAAGGTTGTCACCTCCACCGGCGCCTGAGCTGTGCACGGGGTGGCCAGGCCTCCATTTCAAACGCGGCTTGCCTTTCCCTGGCAGCTTTTCTGTTTTTTTTTGCTGTTTGTTTGCCGATTCGTTGGGGGTCAGTTATGGATGGAGTGCAGGTAGAACGAGCCGCAGCCTGGGAGCCTGGGGGCAGGTGGTGGAAGAGGTTTGGCACGGAGCAGCATATTGTGCGTGCGACCATGAAAGGTACGTGTCTGTTGGCTCAGCAAGATGTTACGGAATTGCACTGTGTGGGGTTGGCCTGGGGCGACGCGCGTGTCCACATTTTGTAGAACCGATTGTTGGAAGAATGTCATTTTGGTGGTGTGAAACGGCATAGTAGAGGATCAGGGACACTCTGCATGGCTGTGTGGGCTTTACTGTAAATTGCTGTTGAGATGATGGGATAGGGGGCGAAGCACACACTGTCCGAGATGCACTAGATTTTCCAGTTTTCCAGTTGGGGTGTTCTCTGCTTGACTCTTGCCGTGGAACGACCCATTTCTTGTCCGCCACATCTGCCGCATTGAGATTCTTGTCCTACAAAGTAATGTGCATTCAGTCCTTTAGTCATCTGACTATCCACTTATTTGTTCGCATGGTATGAATGGTATAGAGCCACACATTTGGCTTCATTTGGTGCTGAGGGTAACTGAAGTAAATGGGGGAAATATCCTCGGGGATACAAATGGAGTAGTATTTAAAGGCTTTTTACTGTTGAAGAAAGCAAGTGTTGGAGAGTAATGATGCCCATTCTTCGAGGACAAAAATACTTTCAGAGGCTATTGAGCTCCTGCTCTCTTTCAGTCCCAAATGATTTTATGATAGTTTTCATTAGCTTTGGCAAAAGGGCCCTGTGTCAGAAGAGAAACATTGTTTGGAGTTTTATGTCTTTAGTATTAAGGGTGTTTAATCAGTACACCCCCCCATTCTCTTTTCAGAAAAGTGCCAGACATCAAAAAGATGACTCACATTCTTTCCCTTCCCCCCACGCAAACAGTCATTTTGGAAGGTGCTAGTCATCGTAATCAATACAATATACATTATTAACATAGCTGCCCTGACTCCTGCAACTGACAGCATAATGCCAGACTTATAAAAAGGCCAGGCAAGAGAGCTTTAAGCCTAATATTAAGCAAGACTCCAACAATTATGAATGTCATCCTAATTATCAGCAGCATTCAAATAAAAGACGTTCCTTTTATTTACTTGAAATCTGGGAGAAAAAAGAAAGCACATGAAATCAAACAGGTAGCATCAGTCAGAGAATGTCAGAAGTAATTACCTTTGTTAAATGTGACACTTAAACTAAGGAGAGAAAAATAGAGTGTCATTTGAAGAGAACTTTGGCAAAAAGTAAACATTATCACGTCTTTGTCTATTCCGTCTTGAATGAGCACAAAAGATTGATTAGCGGAGAGGTACAGAAGGAAATAATGGCCCTGGTGACATTAGCAGGTTGGAATTTTTGTGACGAGAGAGTACAATGCAAGTGGAAGACTGACGTCTCTGCTGTACGTCTGTCAAACATGTCACTTAGACAATACAGGCATTCTCAAGTTTGTGATACGTGTTTGAATTTAATAACTCATACTCTGACTTTTTTTTTTCTAAAGCTCTGCGTTGTTAAAATGGTTTCTATTACTGATAAACTCCCAGATCACACTTACATGCACCTTCCCCTAATTTTACACATGAAACCCAAAAAGCCTTGATTAGTGTAGAGAATCAGAGGTGTGTCTGACCGTGGTCTCTTTTAAACACTCCTGTCTCTGACTGCATCTGAAGCAGTAGTTATCAGTCACCTTTGTCTGTAAAATGGAGGCGACACTGCCTGACCCAGTGAATTGTTTTTGTGTGGGAGGTCACCACCTCTCAGTGTCTGCAACAGCAACAGTAACAAAATGCAAGCAACTGGCAAAGGTGTCAGAGGAATACTAGACCAAAAATATAAATTCCAGTCTTTTCGGATCCCAACATTATGCATACCATTTCATAATAATGCACTCCCCAGAATGTTTGCTGCAGATATTTCTGCTCTTTTTAAAACTATTACGTTTTATCTTTTTAAGCCTTAGATTAGCTCTAATGTACTTATAACTGGAAGTATATTTTTGTTTCTAGTGGTAGAGTTATGGAGTGAGTGTTTAAGAAAAGGGAAATGTTTCCAGCGTAGTTATTCGTTTTAGTAGTCCAGATAAACAAACACATAAAGGAAATCAGGCAATATGCTGAAAAGTATTTCTTATCAGCCAACCTGCGCCAGGATTCAGACAGGATTGAGAACTCAGTGATTGGACCTGACGGAGGTTATTTTGTTTCAGTGTGTTGTTGGTGTTTGTGGCAGAGGATTGGGGAGGCTCAGAAGTTACAGAGAAGGTGATGGTTGTTTTTCGCCGCTGACTTTGTCGTGAGGCACCACTCCGACGCTTGCTCAGATTGCCCTGATATTTGGAAGCTCGCAGTTGCCTCTGATCAATCTTGTAGCCCCTTTCTTTTTTATGTCTTTCTTACTCACTCTCCCTTTCCCTCTCTCCCACTCTCTTTCTCCCTTCCCCCCTCTTTCATTCTGCCAATCTCTCCCTCTCTCTTTCCCTTGTCTTGTTTGCATCCCAAATATTGAAGCAAAAGTGCAGTGCAGACACTCCTGTGTTATCCGAACAGTACGATGCAAACCAAAAAAAAGCCCTAAAAGGCATGTTTTTGGGGGGGCGATAAAGGCCTTTTTAAACCTGTCCAGCCTTAGATAATTTCATTCACTCCTTCTGGCCCTGCCTTTATTCACTTTTGGTCCACAGATCAGTTTTTTGGGGGCGGGTTGATCGCTTCCCAGGCCTCCTGGCCTTTTGTTCTCCCCCAGCGAGGGCCGCCCTTAGAAAGCCGGGAGAAAGGCAGTCCTCTGCACGTTGCTAAGAAATGGTTAAACCTCTGTCGCTGGGCTGGGGTGGGATGGGGTGGGGTGGGGGGCAGGGGGGAAAAATAAAATAAAAGCACATTATCAATTGTGCCAAGGTATATGTGGACCACACAGCAAGCCCCAATGTCTCACTTTCCTCGCCGTCCTTTTCTGGTTTTCCTCTCGGAGGGCATTACCCAGCCTGAACTCGCCTAAACCCTTGTGGTCACACCTCTTGAAAAGGTTTTGTTTCCCCCGTCAATTGGTATTCAGCCCAGGTCAGCGGATTCCGCTCACCCCGTCCCCGCAGCCGTTTTCACTTTCATTTGCACCTGTTGTGCAGTTGTTGGGAAGGCAAGTGCAGACCGGTGGATAGCACAAAGATCATATTATGAGCAGATATGAGCAGTGTAATCTTTTTTTATGAATGGACATGAGCAGTGTGATCTTTTTTGTCCTCCCCTGTATAACTTTTAAAATGTCTCGTCTTTTTGTTCTAGCTTCTCCTTCCCTGGGAATCGGTCAGAAAAAAAAGAATGTGCCGATATGGCTTCAGGTTTACTGTTTAAAGCTGTCAAGAAGAAGAAATTCCAGAAGCACACTATCGCCTTAAAATCACACAGTTTTAGAGCCACTTCCCTGCTCACCCTTAAGTTGGCAACAGTTTCCAGAGATAGTACGCTTGATAACTTCTTAAGAGATTGCTTTATTAGGCATACACAGAACTCAAAATGGACCTGAAAATTGTTTGTGTTTTTTTTCACAGCCCATTTTTTGAGGCTGGTTCCCATGATGTCATGGATTCCCCCCCCCCCCTCTCTTTTTCCCCGTACATATTACTTAAGTGTTGTGTTAGCACACTTGGCGGTGTGGCGTGTCCCTGTATGATGCTGTGTTTCTCCGGCTGAGCTAATTCCCTGTATTTATTACTCTAATCTTTCTTTCTGCTGGCTAAAGTGGACAATTTATGTACTAGCATGTAGGCCCGAGAGTCGTGTGAGGGCTGACTAATTCAGAAACAGCCACCTTCAATTGAGTTCACAGACCTTATTTACAGGCTGTCTATTTTAAGAAAAGCTGCCATGTGTCTGGGACCAAGTGCTGCGGAATCAAGCGGGCTGCTACTTGTGAGTTGTTTTAATGTCGGTCTTGCCTGTGTGATATTTCCTCAGCTGTGACACATTTTGAAAGGGAGGAGTGGGGACCTGAAAGAGAGGGCTGCTCTGATCAGCCCGGTGCGTTATAAGGGGTGGGGGGCACCGCACATCCACTACGTTGTGAGAAGGGGGCGCCGCATATTGCCAACTTTGCATCCTCCCGGGGAAAGAGGAGCGCTTGCAAAGCGGCAAGTTCTGAGCACGGCGGCGCTCTCGTGACACGTGTCTTAATGTGTGGAAAAGTTAAGCAGCGCTCTGTGGAACTTGATTAATGCATTACCGTTAATCTGACTATATAACGTGAAGCTTTTCTCAGTCATGTGAGGTATGAACGAGCGCCGCTTGTAAATATCAAAACTGCGAGGTATGCGAGACACGGGGGGCATGCTTTTTATCTGGGCGATCTGAAAGGTGCAGGCCGTCGGCATCCGAGACAGTTCACTGCAGCTGAAAATTAGAGGCTATTTTAGCGTGTCTGCATTTAGCAGCTGACCCCACCTACCGATGGTGCAGATGGAGATTCCTGTCGTGGTGCAGTAATTGGGATGTCAGTCAAAAACACTATTACCTTAAACGCGGGGTGTGGCCGCGTGTTACACTGAGAACATCCAGGGGCATGAGCCACGGTGACTTTTCCATTGCAGGGCCCGGGCGGAGGAAGAGGCTGGAAATTCGGAGTGACGGAGACAAATTCCTTCTTAATGACACGCTGTGTGTGTCCCTCTTCCGCAGTGTTGAATTACGAGAATGTGGTGGAAACGGGTTCGGAGACGGACGAGGACGACAAGCTGCTGATTTCGGAGGAGGACGGCCTGCTGAACGGGGAGGGCAGCCCCGCGAGCGAGCCCAACCACGTGGCCTCGCCCCGGGTGGGCCACGCGCTGATGACGAAGGAGGACGAGGACGACGACATGAGGGACAGCGGGGTGGACCACGTCTGGCACGACAACGACATGCTGCCAGCCTCAGTGGACGGCACTGGTGAGTGTCGGGAGGGCCGGCCTCCGCTCCGACCGCGCCCGCCCGTGCCCAAAATATTTGGGCAGATTTCAGTTTTCATGAGATCATGGGCCCCGCTGTCCTCCCGACCGCTGTGACGGGTCAGGCAGTGTCCGGGTTGACGTGCGGTGATGTGACAGTAAAAAGCAGAGTCAGAAGACGTTAACGTCACCGTCACAGAAAGAAATCCAGACGACCATGCCACTGAAATGCTGTCAGCAGTCTGGTGTAGATTTACACACGCACGCACACACAAATGGGCACACACTCTCACACACACACACTTCCGCTTACTCACATATGCACACACACATAGACACACACAAAGACGCTTACTCACATATGCACACACACATACACACACGCACTCACATGCAAAGTTACTTGGGCGTGGCCTTACACCGCTGAATTCTGTTATTAATCAACTCGTAGCTCATTTTCATTCTCAGAGGAAATTACTTCTTATTTTTAAACTGAGGAATTTCAACTTTATTTATATTTTAATCTTAAACACCACAAATCAGTACATATAGCAAAAATCTCCTCTATTTTTTGTACTAAACAGTGGTATTTACTCCTTTTAGCCTTTTTTGGTTATCGAAAAAAGATATATGTCTCTGTCAGCGTGGGAGAGAACATGTCTGTACAGCATAACTTCATATCTGGATTTTATCATGTATAATGCTGTCAGTCTCAGGCAGGTGGAGTGTGTGCTTCTTTTATTTATATTTTTTCCCTCCTCCATCACACCATCACTGATAGCAGAGACCCAGTCGTGGATGCTTGAAAGATAAATACTTTTAATTAGGGGCAGAGGATAATCATTAAAGGAAGCCAGGCTGCTGCAAAAGTCATTAACAATCTTAAATGAAATTTTTATTTTTATGATAGCCATTTACATGTATAATAAGAGTCAATGATTCTTGGAGCCGTCTGACAGAAACAGAGTGTGGCGAGAACTCATGTAAGACACCCCCATTTAAATGAGCCGGTGTTAGCTATTCATTTCTGCTAATGAACTAGCTGTGCACTGTGCTGAAAGGGGAAATATTCAGGAGTTTAAAATTTTAATACGGTCAAAAAAAAAAATGTACCTTTAGTGAAACGAGTTTGATTTGGTGGATATTATCACCATAGAAAGCCCACAGAAGGCGACGGATGCCAGACGTATCTGACATGTTTACTTGAAATTAGGTGCAAGAAGTAACGATCTGATGATTTTATGATGATACGTGTTTTACGTAATAGTAAAGCACATTCTCTTTTGCAAAGTAATAGCTGACAAAAAATAAAAAATAGGTGCCTTAATGTCTGGATCTCAACTATGTTGCAATCTGTGATAATGTGTTTCTCATGTGATAAAATATCTGCCATATTTCCTGAATATTTTCAGTATATTTAGTTAAAGGGATGTTGGGAACCTAAGTAAGGCTTGTGGACAGTGTGTCTTTTTTTTTTCTCCTTCATTCACGGTGCCTCACTGTCTACAGCGATACCTCAGCACATAGCTTTACCCTGAGATAAGCCTCACTTTCGCCCTGCGCTGTGGTACTTTGTCCGCAGGATGCAGGTTTTGAGCTGAAGAGCAGAGTGCAGTTTCTTACTGTGCCTTCCGGTTCCAGCACAATCGGAGTTTTGTGTTTGGAATTGTCCTTGACATTCTTTCATCCCACAATGGGGTGGACGCAGTGTACTGGAAACCATGACATCATTATCACTGACAGAGATTTTAAATAAATCACCTGCATTCTTCCCAGCCCTACTCTTCTTTTTTTTCTCCTTTTTGCTTATTCAAGGAATCTTAAAGAAATAAAAAGGAGGAACCCCTTGTTTTCACTGCATTTTGTTCCAGCAGTAACTGGCAATAAAAAACTGGGATGTTTTCAAAGTAAATAGGATTGGTGACACTGTGTAAACAAACCAAACTATGACAGACGAAAGGTATTCTGAACCCCTGAGTTGCAAAAGAAACTAAAATATTAGCCTTTAGGTAGGTGCGAGCACTTTTTTTTTTTTATCACTTAGCTTTCACACAGGGTTTCTGGTCTAATTTATAAGGCACAGACAGAGAGAGCAGACGTTCATGTCATGCTCAGCTACAAAACGTGTTTTTTTTCTTTCAAACAAGCAACAGCAAATGTGTATCAGCCAAAGGATTAAGAACAACCTAAAATGTTTGTGCAGAGGTTCCAAATGTGAAATAAGCGTTAGTGGTCTTAGCTTACCTCCTGGTGGAAGAATGACCACAGAAAATGCTGACAATATTTTTTTCAAGATAACTTTAAGGAAAAGCAAGACTTTCTTTGCCATTTAAGTATGTTCATAGTATGTGGAGTTAAACTTAAATGCTACTCTGGCTTCCATTCCACTCTGTTGTGAAGTGAATAACAGCTATGTTACCCTTCACTGAATGACGGAATAGAAAAGTAACATTTTGAATATGTAGGTGTATGAAACATGGGTGATATTTCTGCTGTGACTGTGTTGGAGAGCTGATTGCAGACAATATTCCAATGTGACTTCAAATGTGCCACCAAAGGGCCATTTCCTTAGAGTGCCGCCTGGTTTGATGTCATTACTGAGAGACAACGGCACTCAAAAACCTCCAAATATGCAAATGAAAAATGGCTGGCAAGTTTCTTTCCAGTCAAGCTTTTTATCAAGGGAAAGTTTAGCGTGTTTCATTCAAGAGAGCCTGTCTGTCCCTTGTTGCCATTGGCTGTGTTTTTTATCTGTTTGGTGCAGAAGGAAACTGTTTCACTTCAAGTATGAGGTAGCACAAGCCTTCACTTAATGATTTAAATATTTCAGAGGAACCGTGAAAAAATAGATGTGTTTTTTTCCTTGTCTCTTTTACATAAATTTAGTTTAGTTGTGGCTGAAAATAAGATGGATTCCACAGCAGAGGCGGAGTTTAATATCACTTCCTGTCAGTAATGAATTAAGGAAGAATGTCTGCAAAACTTTTTTTAAGGGTCATCATTTTACAAATAGCTTTAGCCTGTAATGTTGCTCTACCATATGGTTTTGAAACAGAAAACAATTAGTTCCTTAAATGTAGCTCATCTTAATGAGGAAGGAAGTGAAGTAGTTTGAATCAGCCGTATTATGCAAAGGCAGAGAGGGAGAGAAAATGAGGTAGTGCACTGCTGCCTTCCTCCTCATTGCCTGGCTCGTGTACCTTGAGATGGGAAGCTTATGATACTTGTGACTCCCAGCAGAAATCACATGAGCGGGGCTAGGAGGAACGAACACAATAGCTATATTTATAACGAGCCACTATCTTCTCGGAAATACCTTGATTTAATTTCTAAAGACATGGCGGAAGGAGTTACAGAGGAGGACTCCTTAAGTTAATTGTCTGTGTACACTAACAATGTCCTCTTGTTAACCGCGCCTAGAGAATTCCCCCAATGTCAAAAAAAGTTGCATCTCCCTTTTTTATGAGTCCATCTATCCATCAGGGGACTTTTATTTATCTTTGTCTTACCTACGCTAGGACAAATTGAGAATTGCCCTGGCATTCCTGATACAGCTTGCATAACACTGAATGATAATAAGAAAAGAAAGGTCACTAGATAAAGCTCTGCATTATGGAGTTAACCCCCCCCCCCCCCACCCCCTTCATTATTTTGCCCTCTCTGCTGTGGATTGCAGCATCACTGTAGAGGAGGAACAACCGCGGCCTTTGTGCCATTGCTCGAGTCTGATAGCTCAGGTGGACATGGCTCCTTGAATTAATCTTTCTGGTTGGTGACTGTCGCTCCCTGGTGTGGCGAAGAGCTTTCTTCACCGCTTGTTGTCATGTTAAAGGTAAATAAGTCCCTGTCTGGTCCAAATGATAGCATTCATTAAAAATGCCAAACAAAGCCGCGGCGGGCTGAAGCACAGCAGTCTTTTCATTTCTCTGTACCTTCCTCTGAAGGCCTTGTTGTAAACTTGGTTTGCGTGGTACACTCTGATACTGACCCCCCCCCCCCCACCTCCTCCCCATCCTCACCCCTCCCCTACTGTCTTCTCAGATGAAATGAAGGATGAGTATGACACTATGGGGCCTGAAGCCACTCATCAGACAGTTGGAAATGGTACAGGTGAGTTCACATCCAAGTGGGGAGATTCTGCTGATTGTTTGCTTTTTTTGTTTGTGGGTGAACATTTTGTTTGTATGTGTGTGTGTGTGTGTGTGTGTGTATTTGTGTGTGTTTGTGTATTTGTGTGTGTGTGTGTGTATACGCATACGTATGTGTGCATGTGTGCGTTTGTATGTTTATTCTCATTCCTGGTCTGTGCAAAAACAGAGGAACCAAATCCTACCTGCCACTTCTAATTATGTAAACGAAGCTGATTTCCACCCACCAGCCTCTCGGGAATTAACTTCTCCTTCCATGATATCATCCCGACCGCTGTCGATTGGCCGCGGCGCCGCTCGTGTAAACAGTCACCGCAGAACGCAGAATCTTTCCCGGTGACTCCTTGATCTCACATTCTTCTAGGTATTGCATGTTTTTGGGGAACAATTTGGTTTCCATAGAAATAAATATCATTTAATGTTCCATTCAAAATCTGAAGGCCCTGGAAACAATGTGAAGCACTGCATTTGGAATTTACTCGCTAAAAGTGATTTTATTCAAGGGATTGGCCATCAGTATTTATATACTACAAGCTATTGTCACTATTGTCAGATGTTCTTTCAACTGGAGAATATCCCTAATGAGAAACAGCTCACTTAGTACTAGTTGACAGTTTCCTGCTCATGCCGTAAGAGAACTACCACTGGAACTGGAGTACTAAGTTTGCTTAGTAGTAGGATTTGAGAGCAAGAGCGACACAAATCGCATTTAGGTGCAAAATCAAATTTGGTCTAAATTTGATTTGTTTAGTTCATGTACTTTCAAATCCAGCTACAGTGAGACCGTAAAATATTTATTTGTTCAGCTGCCAGTTGTGAATTACAAAGGCAGACCATCAGCGTCCTTGCAGTAGTGCATTTGATAATTACTCCACACAAAGCGCAGATATTCAAGTGCAGGCCTTTTAATGAGAGCATTGCAAATTGCATGGCCTAGTTTTACTGTTGTACTGTACAATTTTAAAGATCCATTGACAGTTTGACATTTTCAAGCCATTTTTGACAATGACACAATCCACTACCTTGACCTTTTGTAAATTGGAGCATAAAATGTTTACAGCTCTACAAACCACAACACAGAGTTTACCTTTGTTCATCGGAGGACCAATCTAATTAAAAAGTAGCTAATAAAAATAAGCCAAAATTCTATAAAACAAAGCTTCCGGTCCCATAATGTATAGCTTAATTGGCAAATGCAGCAAGAGGTAAGGGAAGCCCAGAGGAGAATAATATCTGTTGTGACAAGAGTGTGGTATAATAGGGAACAGAAATAAAGTTGGCAGGTTGGCAGGACAGACGGTTTTTTGGCCCGTAATCAGTGTGCACCAATGAGGATCTGCCATTTCCTGCCTAATGAAGGTTGCGGTTTGTTATTAGCTTTGTTTGCGATTGGTGGCAGCTATCTCTAGTCTGCAGCCCTGGGTTCCCTGAAGAGCAGGAACTGAACAGAACATTCCATGACTCCACATGTCCTCAGCACATTTTACACTTTTAATTCCCTTTTTTTCCTGTTTCTTTCTTCATTTGTTCAATACGCACAATATCCAGAGGAGCATGACTTCCACAGACCTCGGCATTCTAATTTGTGTACTTGTTTCTTCAAATCAATAATATAAATAAATCATTAAAGAATGTAGATGGAATACGACAATAAAGTACATATAAAAGCATTGTTTAAGTATTTTTTCTCAAATATTTAAACAATGAAGCCTAAATGTCTCCCTCCCTCGGCAATCACAAGGATTAATTTTTTTAAGTATCATCATCAAATTTCAGTTAATTCAAAGTGATGAAGGAAATAACAAGTGAAATTGGCAATCTGAGCAAATGTGATTTTGACATAAACATTTTTAGTGTGACTGGTAATATGTTTAAAGCAAAAACAGTTCATCTTTAAAAGCTTTTCCTACATTCACGATGGCACTTTGCTGAGATTAACTCATATTTCTTATTTTAGTGGCCATTATGTGACAAGATAACACAGTAACTTAGATGTATACTTCCCAAACTACTACCTTAATGGTTTTCCTTGGTTTTCTTCATCACATTTAGAGCAACATGTTTCCAGTGTCTAACAGTAACACCACATTTCTCATGGGGGAGAGCAACTCAATTTCTGTTTTCCCCATTTCTCCTTTTTTTCAGTTAAGAATGTTGATTGCACTTCAGAATTTGAGGAGTTTTTTGCCAAGCGCAAGCTGGATGACGGTGAGAGTCATGTGGTCAGCATCGCGGAGTACCTGCAGAGGGGTGACACTGCCATCATTTACCCAGAAGCCCCCGAGGAGCTGTCCCGTCTGGGCACGCCTGAGGCAAACGGACAGGAAGAAAATGGTAAGAATTCGAGGAGAGGGGGCACAGCAGTCGCTCAGTGACATGGGCAGCTGTTGGATCTGCGGATTCGCCAAATGCCTCTGTGTTTACCTTCAGTCTTAAGCAGCAGCTGTCCAAGGCCTGAAATCAGATAGTGCACCTCTGATTCCCAAGAATAAAATGGATTGAATCGGATAGGATTTATCATACATACCTCGCAAATGATGAAAGTGTGAAAAATGGTGATGCATAAGCCAATGAATTGAATTGGATTGAACTGTAATTGAGTAATCTACTCATGTGCATGTACCCTGTAAGAAAAAATTCTAGGAAAAATGTCTGAAATGGTAAACATATGTGAACGTATCTAAATTTTTAATAATCAAACCGATGCTTTGCCATAGAAGTGGTCTTGAGGCAAAAAATTACCTGGATGTAAAACATTACAATTTGATTGCTAGATATTATGCTTGTGATTCTGTCATATTTGTACTTATGAGCCACTGTTTTGTGCCATTTATATCTACAGTGTGTTTCACTGTGGAGTGAAAATAGTAGGATATCCTCATGCCCTAATTGATTCTGCTGACACAGATCTGGACCATTTGTACTGACTTGTCCTGTGTGAGTGTGTGTGTGTGCGCGCGCGCGTGTGTGTGTGTGTCTGTGTGTGTCGAGGGGCACGGATGCCAGCTCGAGACGATGGCACTCTGCAGAGCAGATTGCAGAGATACCTCCCATACCATTCTGGGCAGCACGCCCATTAGCTGCCATTGATTTGCTGACCTTTTGGCCTGCTTCCCCTCCCCGCCCCTCTCTCCATCACTCCTATGTAGACATACCACCTGGAACTCCAGATGCTTTCGCCCAACTGTTGACCTGCCCCTACTGCGACCGGGGCTACAAGCGCCTGACATCGCTGAAGGAGCACATCAAGTACCGCCACGAGAAGAACGAGGAGAACTTCGCCTGCCCCCTGTGCAACTACACGTTTGCTTACCGCACTCAGCTTGAGCGACATATGGCCACGCACAAGCCAGGAAGAGATCAGGTGAGCATCATATGCCCTCTTTTTTTTTCCTCCTCCCTTTTTTTCTTGCTCTTCCTCTCTCTTTATTTCTAACGTGTAATAACCCCTTGGAGAAAAGATATCATTTTGATTGGCAATCATTATTAATTTTTCATGGCATTTTGAAGATGCAGATCTTTTAATGGTAATAGCTTTAATTGAGGCCTAAATGGTTTTTTGATGGCCTCCTCTGATATGATTTAGCAGTCTTATGTTCACGATCGAATGATTGTGTTAATTTCCAATTTAGAAATTTTATCTGCTCTTTAACTTCACTTTACTCTTAAGCTTTTATGTTCCTTAAAATTGAACTAAACAGATTCTATTTATGTATTTTTTTATTATGTACCCTGTTTATTGGGTATACTCTTCTAAAAGTGGATATTTCAGGATGTCTGTCATTATCATATGAATTTTTAGGCTGTATTAATCTGTGTTAGAATTGCAAGAATGTATTTAACAAATTGGCTAAACTTTTTTTCGACAGCAAGACAGCATTTTACAATTTTAATAAAACATTTATCTTTGATACTGTTAATATTCAAACACAATACACATCCCAATATAATGTCAGCTTTGATTGAATACTAAGGTTGATTGTCTTTTAACAGAAAGACAATGAAATAAGGCAGATGCGATCATCTTTCTGTCAAGTGAAAGTGAAACCCAGGCTGCTTTATGAAAGAGTGTTGTTATACCAACTTACTCATTTAAGCCTTTCTCATTGTTCTTGCATTCAAAACAGCAAGTTGTCTTCTCCAGCTATCCCCTCCAACACAACAGAATGAAGCATCACAGCCTTACTTCTCACCTGACTCTGCCCATTCTGATTTAAACATGAACAGATGGAGTATCCTAATCCTCAGATCACTTAAGCATTTGTTTATTTGTTTATTTCCTCCATTTTGAAGGGCTTTTCCTGAATGGTCCCATGACCAGTCCAGTACAGCAGTTTTAGCTATGGGGTGCACGTAGGACACTGTTGAAAGTGATACATGTGAAGGCCATGCTCTGGCCACGGTCCCCTGGCAGATTGGGCAAACGACCTATCACCTCTCCCGTGATGCAGCGTGTGAGAGTCGCATGGTAGAGCACTTCCTCATAGGACACTTCCTCTATGACTTGGTTTTTCTGTGGTCATCAGCACACTTGGTATGTTTCCAAAAGTCTTGAATACACCATATATTTCCACATTTAGGTTTACAACATCAAAAAGAGGCAGAAAAAAAAAATCAACGCATCTTTCACTCAGTGCCATATGATATATATCGTATGTAAAAAAAATAATAATGAAATACAAAATAATGGATAGCTTGAACTCTGAATTACATTTTGTGTCAAATTTAGTTTCTTCATATATATCACATGATATATAGTAATACATAAGAAAAACAATAACGGGCTATCATCAGCCAGTCAGGTGTAAGTACTGTAGAAGTATCCATGTTCTACGGCTGTGCAGAATTCCTTTCCAGCCTTGAGCATCATCGAGTGGATTTAGCATTGAAAAATCCCCTCATTTGCTAGTGGCATTTGCAATTAGTAAAGGAAAATGATTGTATCATATTAACAGTGGCACAACTAAAGTTTACAGTGGTCCTCAGAGGAAAGTGGGGGGAGACAAAGCAGCTGTTGCTGTTTGTTTATGCAACTCAGCAACATACGAGCGCTGGGGTCCCTCATTGGTGCTTGGCGGCCCCGGCTTCTGCTTGATCTTTGAAGGTTGCTGCTGTTTGAACAAACCTCCCTGTGTCCTGCGTAACACCATCTGTCTCACCAGGAATGTGGGTAGAGTCAGCACACCCCAGCAGTTGTCAGCCTGGATCAGGGGCTGGTCTCTCTGCGCTGAGAGATCTTTTGTATTTCCTAACCATTTAACATGCTCACCTCCCACTCTGAATTAATTGTGCACGCCTGGTGTGCGGGTTCGCGCGTACGCTGTTATTGTTGTTGTTATTGCTATTATATTTTGATTTCACCAGCCTCGTTTAAATTGCAAATCCGGGAGAGCACCAATGTTTACCTTTGAACAATAATTCAAGACCCATTCTACACGCTGTATTATAAATTTATTAAAGAGCCTTTTGAAGAATTAAATACTGAGTGAATTTGCTACCAATTAAAATTGATTTTTTTTATCATATATAAAATATAAATGGTATACATATACAAAAAAGAGAAGAAAGAGACAAGAAGAAAGAGATGCATGTCAACTTACCTTGTTTTACATATAATTGGGTTAATGCAGTATATGTAGCTTGGTAGTTTATTGGGAAGGTCTGCAAAATAATGAGAATTTCTTCCTGGAGATTACTGCAAATTAATAAAAGTAGATCAGATTGCTTTTTCTAATGAGGGGAAACTCTTTAAAGAGGGGGCCCTTTATTTATTTATTTATTTTTTCCTCGCTTGCCAAATTCTAAAGGCTCGCAAGCCAGGAAATTAAAAGGTATGTGATTGACTCTGTTATCATCGCCACACTTGTACTCTCTCATTGGTGTTGGAGGAAGAAAGGCAAGATGGTGTGTAGGAACGCGCGCCATTTGGCTTGTCTGCAACGAGCTGGTTGTGATTATTTACTGAACTCTTCCTCTGAAAGGTTTGTACAGAGCTCATGTAAATACCTTCTCTTCCACAGCACCAACTGCTGAACCAAGGAGCTGGCAACCGCAAGTTCAAATGCACAGAATGTGGCAAGGCCTTCAAATACAAACACCATCTGAAGGAACACCTGCGGATTCACAGTGGTGGGTGGCAAGGGGGCCTGTGCACTCCCTTTGAATATTCATTACCTTGATTTAAGATTGTTGTGAACTTCAGAGGACTTACAAAATTGATTGGCATTTTTTTTTCCTCCCACTGTCAATGAATGACTCATTCTACTTCGCAGCATTCCAAGAGTCGATGTGGTAACTGAGCAGTTAATCGGATGAATATGGCTCAAGACACTGAACGTTTAAGACGTTTATTTATTTATGCTGGTTTCTTTTTTTAATCTTCATCTTCAATTCACTGTTATTATCATATCTAATCAATTTGTTTGCTTTTTTTACCCAGGTGAAAAGCCATACGAATGCCCAAACTGCAAGAAGCGCTTCTCTCACTCCGGCTCCTACAGCTCTCACATCAGCAGTAAGAAGTGCATCGGCCTGATCGCCGTGAACGGGAGGATGCGCAACAGCATGAAGACCGGCTCCTCCCCCACGTCGGCATCCTCCTCCCCCACCAACTCAGCCATCACACAGCTCCGGCACAAGCTGGAGAACGGCAAGCCGCTGGGCCTCCAGGACCAGGCCAGCCAGCTCAATATCAAAACCGAACCACTAGACTTCAACGACTACAAGCTCATGATGGCCTCCCATGGCTTCGGCGCACCTGGGCCTTTCATGAACGGAGGGCTGGGGGGTGGGAGCCCCCTGGGGGTCCACAACTCGGCCCAGAGCCCCATGCAGCATTTGGGGATGGGGATGGACTCACAGCTCCTCAGCTACCCTTCCCTGGCGAACAACATGAGCGAGGTGCAGAAGGTCCTCCAAATCGTGGACAACACGGTGTGCCGGCAGAAAATGGACTGCAAGCCAGAGGAGATCTCCAAGCTGAAGGCCTACATGAAGGAGCTCGGGTCCCAGATGGAAGAGCAGAGGCAGGGGCTGACGTCCCCGGGGGCTCCCCCAGCTGGTCTTCCAGTAGTCAGCCACAACGGTGCTACCAAAAGCATCATCGACTACACCCTAGAGAAGGTGAACGAAGCCAAAGCTTGCCTCCAGAGCTTGACCACGGACTCAAAAAGACAAATTAGCAATATTAAAAAAGAGAAATCAAATCACGTGTTAGACCTAGGTAGTGAGGATAAGGTGCATGACAATAATGTGCTCTTCACGCCTTTCTCTTGCCAATACTGCAAAGAAACCTTTCCAGGTCCAATTCCCCTACATCAGCACGAACGCTACCTGTGTAAAATGAACGAGGAGATCAAGGCAGTTCTTCAGCCCAATGAGAACATGACACCCAACAAGCCGGGGATGTTCGCAGAGAAGCACGCCCTCCTGCTCTCCTCCATGCTGTCCGAAAAGGGAGTGGCGAGCCCCATCAACCCGTACAAGGACCACATGTCTGTGCTCAAAGCGTACTTCGCCATGAACATGGAGCCCAATTCAGAGGAACTACTGAAGATTTCCATAGCGGTCGGTCTCCCTCAGGAATTTGTGAAAGAGTGGTTTGAGCAGAGGAAAGTCTACCAGTACAGCAATTCCAGGACCCCGCCATTAGAACGGAACAATGCAGACTTAGTGCTGACTGCCACCAATCACACTCCCGCTAAAGACCCCTTGGTGGCCAGGTCTCCGGTGTCTCTGGTCAAGCATGCTGACCGCATCACGTCCCCCTCCATAGCAGAGCTCCACAACAATGTCAAAAATTGTGACACCTCTCTCAGGCTCCCCAAAACTGCCCAGTTTACTGGGGGTAAGCAAATGGGCGAAAAATTGGACCACTCAAGGAGCAACACCCCTTCCCCCTTAAATCTTTCTTCCACGTCTTCGAAAAACTCCCACAGTAGCTCGTACACTCCAAACAGCTTCACTTCGGAGGACCTCCAGGCTGAGCCATTGGACCTTTCATTGCCAAAACTCATGAAGGAGCCTAAAAGTATTCTGACTGTGAAAAACAGGCTTAAACTCAACAGTATAACCATTGACCACAACAGTGTTTCCTCCCCAAGGGATCTCTTGGAGGAGCCTTTGAACCTGGCCTATCTCAAGAAGGAGTTTGCCAGCTCCAACAACAACGGCAACCTCGACAAAAGCACTAGCCCCATGTTCAGTATTAACCCCTTCGGTGCCAAACCTTTATACACGTCGCTTCCGCCGCAGAGCGCATTTCCTCCAGCCACGTTCATGCCCCCAGTCCAAGCCAGTATCCCAGGGCTGAGGCCATACCCGGGGCTGGATCAAATGAGCTTCCTACCGCACATGGCCTACACTTATGCAACAGGAGCAGCTACTTTTGCTGAAATGCAGCAAAGGAGGAAATACCAGCGGAAACCAGGTTTCCAGGTAAATAGCCCACTTGTGGTTTGAAGCATCAGGTTTTTTCTTTTTGTTCTTCCATTTTTGAGATCTCTCAAATGATTTGCTCATTCCGCAGCTAATTAAAAGGTACTGTGAGTCTGAAATGCGTGTTTACCTGCAGCACAGTGAACCAGCAAAGCCGAGGGGGTAAACAGCTGTCGAGCAAGCTTAGAACGCTTTAGCTCCCCACGCATGCTTCATTAGTGGTATCACCATGTAATGGATGTTTCAGAGGTTATGATGTGAGGATTCAGGTGCTGCCAGACTCCGCTGTGGATTGTCTGCGCGGCCGAGTGCAAACAGCATCCCGTCGCCAGCTGTTGTGAACCTTCTCCAGTTTAACAGTACATCTGCCCCCTTTTTTTTACTCCGTGCGTTTCAGCCCGGTTTGGTTTTTCTCAGGTATTAATTAGTGAAAACTCTGTGACTGAAAGGCGACATCTGTGCGCCGGGCGAAGGTGCTGAGCGGAGGATGTGACTGACTCCACGTCTCAGCCACATCATTTTTTTTCTTCCTTTTTTTTAAAAAGAGAGAAAATCCAAAATGAGTTTCAACATGTGGATTAATAATGCACAGGCTTCATGTTCATTATCGCTGAATGCTGAAGGCTGTTTAACATAGAGGGAACCATTTTGATAAAAAAGTATTAATAATGTTTCCTATTCTAAGTTATTAAATTAGATTTTAAAAATACAGCTACGGGCATTTAGCTCAAATTGATTGCGGAACGATAGTGCTCTGTTTTTAAAACCAGTGTAGCAATGTCTCTGGAATCATTGTCAGGCCAGAGTAAGCACTTCTAATGAGGGCATTGGTGCTTCTCAATTTTGGTCATTTAGTGCACCTCTTGATTTAATCATTATGAGCTGAAAATTAGAAGACTGTGGCAATATGCCCTGCAAAAGCTCCCTCTTATTATTAAGACCCTCTAATGTAATAATATTTTTCCCCATTAATTTAAGTTAGCCTATCAGGTTAATCTTCCCTATGAAAGAAGAACAGATAAATATAGAATTAACACTCTTTCATGTATAAAATTAAAATAAATTAGAATGCAAATATATGGAATATGGAAATATTAATGATATTCAGAGGAGTCAGGCCTCATTGGTAATATCCTGCCTGAACTGTTACATAGACGTATCTGATGGATAGATAGATAGATGGATAGATAGACAGATACATACATACATATATACATACATACATATACACATATATTTTGCGTACATAATAGGCAAATGTGTTAAATGTCTTCACAATCTCAGTACCTTATAAGGCATTCCTTTGGATATGGTGTTGCACTTTACATTTGTCTTCCACTTAAACATGTATCCGTCTATTTTTAAAACTCCATCAAAAAAAAAAAAAACAGTTGAAATGAAAAGCACATATGTTGCCTTTTAGACACCTCCAGACGAGAAGTTTGTTAACAGGTTACAATGAGCTCCATTCAGACTTCAAACAGCAGAAGGTGTCTATATTTAGGTGACAGGTGTGGATTGAAAAAATCTGGTTATCTTATAGGGGGAGCTGCTTGACGGAACAGCAGATTATATGTCAGGCCTGGATGACCTGACAGACTCTGAGTCCTGTCTGTCCCGGAAGAAGATTAAGAAGACAGAAAGTGGTATGTACGCGTGTGACTTGTGCGACAAAACATTCCAGAAGAGCAGTTCCCTCCTAAGACACAAATATGAGCACACAGGTATATACTGTTCTAGACACTTATTTTACCCCATGCTTTTTCATGTTTTGTGTTACTAAAACCCTTTTCTTTCTTTGCATTCTCTCTTTGTGTTCTTTTTCAATTGTATGTGTTAGCCTAAATTCAGAACTCTAACATGCTTTTTTCCCGTTGACAGGGCCAACCAGATGTTTCTTTTTATGAAGCTTTACTTTACAGTACAAGGCAATACAGTGAATTAAACCTCATTTTGCTTTAAGGTACTCCGGTGGTGACAGTTATGTGTAGCTATGCATATGTGTACCTTAAGGGATTGTTAGTTTGTCAGAGCACTAGTTTGACTAATCTGTAACTAGAGATATGTGATATGTGAAAATAATTATGATTGTATTCATGTCTTATTTAATTTGAATAGTCCTGAATGAGTTTTATTGGCCAGTATATACCTGTATTGTGGGAGGCACAAATAACAGTTTCCACAATGGTGCAGTGGAAGTTGTGGAAAAGTTCTTGAGCATTTACAATGATCTTATTCAGGTGTGGCCCAGATGAAACCTTTGATGCTAAAATAAAGGTAGAACTCCCATAGGTTTGCATGTTATCTTAGAAGAAAGAGGAAGAATGAGTGAAATCTTCATTATTGCCCCAAAATGAAGTATCCATAATTGAAGACCATGCCCATAGGTGACGTTTTAGTGTTTTTGAAATTCTGTGTAAAAATCGTGCGACCTCTTTTCTCAGGGACTCTTTCACCAGCTTGCATCATCCCACACTTGCATTCCGCTACTATGCAGCGCAGCAATGCACAGATAGCAATTTGTTGTCTTGTCTATTTTTGAACTTGGGGGGTCAAGCATGGCAGCTATGGAAGTTGTAGAAGGCATACCAGACTATCTGTGGCCAGGAATTGGCCAGATGTGCACTGTGTGTGTGTGTGTGTGTGTGTGTGTGTGTGTGTGTGTGTGTGTATGTGTGTGTGCACTCTGGCTTCTAAACCTCATTCTCATGAACTAATTGAAATGCCAAAGGACAAACTTCCGTCCCAGGATTTGTGTCAGATTGACTGCCATATTTCGAAATGTGCAGAGTTATGGTAAATCCAACTAATGCCATCACCAGGAGGGCTTTTATTTGGCAAAGCGTTTCGGAGGTATGATGTAATGACAGCACATGGCATCTGTGCTAGCCGAGGGATGCACTTGGCTTAAACATTGGATCCAAAACGGTGAACATTGCGCGGTGGTGGAAAGATCCCGAGCACAACAAGATTTTTTGTCCAATAACAATGACAATTTATTCTGTGTATTTGCCGTTGATGAAGTTGCTAACTCGAATTCATCACGTATTGGTTTATGTCTTTGACACGGCCTTTCTGTCTGTTTGTTTGGTTTAATGGTTTATTTGTGTTACATGCTTGCAGAGTGGCACTCATGTCTAAAATAAGTGTTTGTGATTCTGTTCCTCCATGCTTTAGGGATAGGAGGGAATTTTGAAAATATAAACACACAAATGCTAGCACAGATGTCCTCTGTGTTTCATTAGTGTTTTATGTGTAATTATTTTTAGAAGATAAAGTCTGAAAACCTGACATCTTTTTTAACATAAAGATAAATTTGTTCCATATAATTTAATCCTGCCAAAAATGTTAGTTAATTTATTTGTATTTTTTGTAATTTTTTAATTTTTTTTAATTTGAATTTGCACTTTTGTTTCTCTGTTTGTTTGATTGTTTGTATGTTTGTTTGTTCCGTTTCCTCCTAACATTCTGTTTGAATTTTTTTTAATAACCAACAAAATGGCACACTGACAATTCTAACACCATCTTTCCTGTCCCTTTTTGTTTCCTCAGGTAAGCGGCCACACCAGTGTCAGATCTGCAAGAAAGCATTCAAACACAAGCACCACCTTATAGAGCATTCAAGACTGCACTCCGGCGAAAAGCCATACCAATGTGACAAGTGTGGGAAACGCTTCTCCCACTCCGGCTCCTACTCCCAGCACATGAACCACCGCTACTCCTACTGTAAGAGGGAGGCCGAGGAGCGGGAGGCGGCCGAGAGGGAGGCGCGCGAGAAAGGCCACCTGGAGCCCACGGAGCTACTGATGAACCGGGCGTACTTGCAGGGCATCACCCCTCAGGGTTACTCCGACTCGGAGGACCGGGATGGCATTCTGAGGGAAGGGATGGAAGGTGGCATGCGAGAACGGCAGAAGGAAGTGGAAGGAACGTACGCGAAGATAGGCAGGCAGCACGAAGAGTTCGAGGAAGAGGAAGAGGAGAGCGAGAACAAGAGCATGGACACAGATCCGGACACGCTGAGGGACGAGGAGGAGAACGCTGAGCACTCCATGGATGATAGCTCGGTAGACGGGAAAACAGAAACCAAATCAGATCACGAGGACAATATGGAGGATGGCATGTAATTAACTACTGCATTCGAAAGCTTCCCACTTTTTTTTGTTCTTTTTTTTCCAGTAGCATTGTTACCTGCTTGATTTAAAACACGCTGCTGTGGTAAAGCTGTACATGCACGTGCCTGAAGCTTCCAGGAAGCTTGTATTGATGGAGTCAAGGGGGAGGGTGACAATTCTGCTGAGAGGGACATTTTTTTGAAGTTTGAGTTGGGGGGTGGGGCAGGG
The DNA here is from genome assembly GCF_013368585.1 of Megalops cyprinoides. Classification (NCBI taxonomy): domain Eukaryota; kingdom Metazoa; phylum Chordata; class Actinopteri; order Elopiformes; family Megalopidae; genus Megalops; species Megalops cyprinoides. Next base: position 14,236,080 of record NC_050593.1, on the reverse strand, counting down.
GAGCTGGGGGTGGGGAGTGGGGGTTGTTTAAGAAGATGCATTATGCAAAAAAAATAATAATAATAAGTAAATAAATGAAATACATTTAAAAATTGTACAGTATTAAGGCCTAAAAAATGTGTGGTGCTAACATCCTAAAACCCTGTGTTTCATAGTATTTATAGCACAAACTAGTAACTTGTAAAAATTGCACTCCGCTTCTATAATCACTACAGAAATAGTAAAAAGTATTGCCTATGTATATTTATACAGTGTTTAAAAAAAGCAGTAGTGCCCGCACTACAATTCATCAGTATTATTACTTATCTATCACTTAATGTGTTGTCTATAGTTTGCCCTGTTGTCAGGCCAACTAACCACACAGTTTTAGGCCTCAGAATTTCTTGATGTGAAGGAACTTAACTGATTCGTGCGTGATTTTAAGATATTGAAGTCTTAAAGAGACTGTGAAGTGAAGGAAAAAATGGTATGATAACAAAAGATGGAAGGACAGTGTGTGCTATGAAGGAGAAAGCCTTTGTAAGGTGATTTTATAAGAAAAAAGCCTTATATGCAAACCTTTTAATCTGTGTGTTTCTGCAAGTGCCATCCTTGTATAGTGTAAAGGAAGGTGACATGTGTTACCTTTGCACCAGCTTCAGTATTAAGAAATAGTTCACCCTGTTCTTTGAAGCACCCATGTCTGTATTAGAATAGGGAGCAGTTCCTTAGTTTACATGTTTGTGCAATTTTCTGTATTTTTTGTATTTTTTCCTCATTAACTTTTTGTCAGTATTACACCAAACCCTTTTTTTGCAACAAAATTTGCATTCATTTTATTTTTAGGTTAAATAACATTTTATTTATGTGGCTCATTTTATATTTCCTAATTTTATTTATTTCATACTGTAGTGTACAGTATTATAGTTCTTCAATATATAGATATATTTTAGTAAAAAGGAACATGGCGTTGATCATTGGGGCAAATTTTACGTATAGAGAGCATTTATTGTGTTTTGAAACATTAATTGTGAAATGCGAATTTTCAATTTTATTATTTTAATTGTTTTGTTTCTTTTATTTTCCAGTTACTGGAAATTCCAAATTTGGGAACTTTTGATACAATATTGTGAAAACACTGTATTTTCGAGAAAAAATTCCACTTTCTTCATCTTGTTTTTTTTTTAGCTAAAAATGAAGAGGGACTGTTAAAATACAATGTATGATACCATGACAGAAATCTTTCCTGAAATGTCTTTGTAAAAGTATTATTGAATTTTTAATTTGTAATTTCTCTTGGAAATGACCATGCTCGAATAAAAGTAGCCAAATTAAAAAAAGGAAAAAGTGGTGTTATATTGTACATTCTCTGTGTTCACATGTACATTACCTGATTTTCAAACAAATGTGAGCAGTCCACTCAAGATGTGAAGACATTCAATAAAGGTATGTAACTTAGTTATATTTTTAAAAAGTTATCATTAAGAAAAAAATCTTCAGTTTATCAGTCAATTGCTGATCAAACAGGATGTGAGAAAAGTCTTATTCTCTCGTCCATGTAATAAATTTGATTAAAATTCCTCCCCATCAGAGTTTTGATTTTATGTTTTTTTGGGAACTTTTTCTTTTTCAATACCTGCAGAGTATACAGTCTTTCCTTCATTGTTTCACCAAACACTGACTACAGTGAAATGTTTACCTAAAAGACAGTGAATACTTTTTACTAATTAAAAATACTTACATGAGAATAAAGGCCAAGTACTGATGTTTCCCAAATATATGCAAATGTATATAATACACACATTTAATTTGTTGAGTTAAATTTTCTCACTAAATCTGTTTGAGAGGAGACGACTTTATGTTACGTTGCATATAGCTATAAATGCACATGTGGATTAAATGCAACATCAAAAGGCTAAGATGAAAGTGAAAACATTGTGAAATGCCAAATGCAGAACGTGCTTTGCATATTTCAGTTTTATATTGATCCTAATGCCATTTGAAATCTTACCCTAATCAGCTAGTACTTTTTGCAGATAAAAGGGCAGGTCTTAAATGATTATCAGTCAGATTCAAATTATATTTAAAGCTTGGTTATAATTAGTTTGCCATCCAGAGAAAGAGGAATATGAGATTTCTCTACTATTTCTATGACTCTGCAGTTTTGAACATACATTTCATGAAAGGATATGAAATAAAATGCATTTACAAAAATCAAATATCAGGGAAAAAATTCTGATGCGAAAGAGCACACCTGTTTAGTAAATGAACCAATAAGAATGAGTGGTGAAACACCAAAGCACTCCATGCCAAAATCGTGTTAGTAGGTCACTCCAGACAGGTGATAAAATGAGCAATCCATTACATTTCAGAACTGTACCTCTTGTTTAGGACCAAACCCTTATTATAATTATCTACATCTATATTCACTACTTTGAAATGGATTTTCTGTGAGGCTGTCAAGGTTTCCAGTGAAGTCATTGGCTGGACCATGGAGGGGTGTCACATGCACGTTCCCCATCTAACTTGTAAGACTGATCTGAGATTCAGTACAATCTGCCACAAAGGAGGTTTGCCATCTCAACTCCCCCCAAGCAAACAACAGATGTCCGTGTTTGACAAGGGTATCCCAGGTAAATAACATTTCCCACACATTGCAGTGAGGAAGCCAAATGAAAGAGTACCAAGCAGAACTGTAAAAAGACTTTTACAAAAGGCAAGCACTGGAGTCAACACTGCTAATGTGATGTTTGTACTAGTAATTACTAGAAATGTTACTTTTTTCATGTGATGCATAAAGTACAAAAAAAAAAAAAAAACATAAATGCATAAAAATAATAACAATCAAGAATAAATGTAGGCAGATGGAGCTTTGTATATGTTGGCCCTGCTAATTGATAGAATCCCCATAATTTTTGACATCATATTATTAATTCCACATTACATACTAGTATAACTGATAATTTTGAGTGAGGTCTATCCATTCCAGCTGCTGAAAACCAGGATGATTTGAATGTTGGTTGAACATTCAATCACAAACAGTCTTCATGGTGCTTAATTGTTATATAAAAACATATAATTTTGTTCGTATTAAAATGACATTTAAGACTAAAGAAGACAAATGTCCAATTGTACATATAAGCGCTTCAAAACACATGTGGAACGTGTGTGACTGGATACTGTAATGATCACATGAAGAAGGTGGATATTACAAGTCTTTCTGATAAATCAAACACTCGCAATAGGCTTTAATGTTAAATTATTATCTTTTCCGAGCGGATAAAGGTAGATGTCCATGAAGGCATGAGTGATGCCCATGTTTCCTTTGCTTTAGATACTGAAAATACTGAAGAAGTGGGATGTAAATGTGAATTTTAATAGTTTATGGAAGTATGGAGACCCGTATGTGTGTGTGTGTGCGCGCGTGTGTGTGTGTGCGCACGTGTGTGTGTGTGTGTGTGTGTGTGTGTGTGTGTGTGTGTGTGTGTGTGGTGTGCGTGTGTGTACACACAATCACACACACACACACACTGATGTGTGTTTTGGCCACAATTGTGGTATATCTGGAACAGTTGTACTTTGATGACTCATGGGCTCAAGTTACATGCAGGATCTGTGCATTTGCTCCGCTGTCTGCGATTGCTTCCATGAACATCTCAAACTTTAACATATGAAGATGACTTAATGTTGCTGTTGGCCTTCTTCATTCCATTTTGATATGTTGACAGGAAAGCCTCGTGATCTTGCCACACGTCTTGGGAAAAGAAAACAACCGTGCCACAAAGTTCAAGCTGATCTGCACTGAAGTTAATGATGTAGACACCACTGTCAGAAATAAAACGTACCTGCTTCGCATATGTGATACTAAGGAATAGACAGTTCGGTTTACATGATGACATGCCTGTACAAAATCTTGAAACATCTGTGTCTCAAACTCAAACTCTAAAGCTCATGGAAAATGAAACCTTCCATTACGTTGAAGTAGGAATCACTACTGACTTAGGCCTGTGGTCTGAGAATCAGATGGGAACTAAAATGCATCATAGACAAGGAAAACATTTCTTGTAACTTGGAGCCCACAAGTATTAATATGCATGTTTGCTTAAGAATGAAAACTGGCTTCTGTATCCATCCAGGTAAGTATTTATTTGGATGAAAAGTGTTTTAGTATTCATTATGATGAACCTTAAATGTTATGCAAACTAGCAGACATAATGCATCCCAATTTTAAATTATAAATTCAAATTGTCAGAGAACATGCCAGCTACTATATACAATTTAACCCCAATTTAGTCTCCCGCTGACAGTATTATAGTGCATTTCTTGTATTTTTTTTCCCCCCGCTCCTTTTTGGGATGTAAGTGAGGCTTAGTTGGGGTGATGGATGTGCAAGGGAAAGAGAAGACTTTTGACCCCAATAAATTATTTACATATCCCCATATGCTCTCCATATTATTCTCAGTGCATATGAAGGACAGCCCCTGTGAAGGAGGCACAAACCTGGCACTAACAGAGAGAAAGTTCAATGACAGGAATGGAGAAAAAGCACAAGTGACCAGCAGGGATTAGCCAATCAGAGTTTTAGAAGAGCAGCCAGCTGTTCCGTCTGGCCATACCAGAAAGAAACACGGAGCAGGTGGTGCACTTGTGTGCCAATGGTATGATAAAAAAACACAGTCTGACCTCAACACAAGTGTCCCTCTATCTCTTCTCCCCTGAAATGTAAAGGTGCTGATGCGATGTTAACTTTGCGGCAATTACACAAGAACAACTGAGGGACTTTTGCATTTATGCGTCTTCAGTGAGCATTTCATTTCAGAACAAGCTCAATCCAAATTGTCTGAAAAGGAGACAAGCAGCACAGTTGAAAATATTTTGGTGAATAAATGCGCAGTGCAGGTTCTATGTATTCCACCAGAAATACTGGATTGGTTACATTTATGTAAAATCTGAAAAAAAAGAAAACAGTGTCTAATTTACCTTTATTGAATACCTCAACAAATGTTTTGCCTCTCCCGTTAATGAACTTATTGTAGATACTATATTGGCTATCCGTTTAGACAGGTACCTGCTTGTTCATATATGTTCATTTGTTTTAGAAAGCTTTTAACTGTAATTTCTCTTTTAACTCTACAGTGGCTAGCTTTAGCTAAATTACAGTCAGTTGAAGCAAGCCAACTGCCCATGGGAAGTGAGTGGGATCATGCTTTCCTTAACAGAATCCCATCCTCTCATGACATTGATCATCACGCTGCACGATCGTAAAACACCAAGGGAAGGGATCTTGGTTGAATGTTTGTATTAAAACGGAAACAACCTGCATTTAACAAATGAGACAGGTGAAGAAAAATGTTTCATTCTTGTCAAAGAAAAATGTCAAGTATTCTACCCTGTGTTTAAACGCATCTATTACATTTAAAACACAGATTCCTCAGAAAGGAATGAAAATGTTTATTTTGATGAGAGAACTTTGAAGAACATGAACTGAACGCTAGGAGCTAGCAGTCGAATGCCATAGCTTCCAAGCACTGCCGAATGACCGAGTGCACGTCGGCCTGCATGCCCTGTGTTGATGAATGCAGCAGGTGCAAGGCGGCGAGCCGGCAAGCAGTAAAAGGCACAAAGACAACAATGGTCTCCAAATCTAAGGGGGTTCGGGATTGTGTGGGAAGGGCCCGCTAAGCTTTTTTTTTCTCCTCTCCCTTTTATTATTTTATTTTAATTTCATGCACTCGTGATGCTTATGGAAGGTGTGAGCCATAAGGCGGGGTTAGAATGGAGTTTCAAGTTAGGTCAAACGCTGTATGGAAAACCACAGTCAAAACCACAAGCCCCCCCCCCCCCCCCCCCATCACCACCATCCCTCCGTTTGCCAAAGCACGAGAAAACACGGACGAAAAGCTATCATAACGCTAAATAATAGTCCTCATGGTACAATTTTCCAAAAAATAAAAGGACCCGGAGCAAAATGAACTAAGCTGTGTGAAGACAAGCTCATAACAAGGACAGATAGTACTCTCAATTTAAGTGTTCTATATTTTTAACCTTATACTCTCGCACAATCTGGCTGTCGTGCCTAGGTTTTGTTTCATTCCAATGAGTCACCGCAGGACCCTGTCCCCCTTCTCTCCATAGCCCGTACGTGCAACTGCACAGTGCATGGCAAAGAAAGGATGTCATCACGCACCGACGCATCACGGTGTCCACCCCGGTGACGAGACAGCTACAGGAAGAGGTGAGTCTCTAAAGACGCAGCTGTGTCAGCTACGACATGGTCCGACTGGGGTGGGGTAGCCGTACTATCTGTGCACGACCGTGCGCTCCTTTTGTATTGCGCTACCAGGATGTCATTGAAAGAAGAGTAACGCCTGCCAAAAAGACAACACGACTGACTTGGCTACTAAGCTAACAACAGTATTTTGAATTCGCCATATAGTCAGCTTCTAAATAACGCAGTTATGTCAGATCTGAATGGGCTGTGTCTATCTAGCCAACGTTAGTTAAAGCAATCCAGGGTGTTTGTTAAGTCATGTTTACTATTCTGTGAGAGTTCTTACAAACATGTGGCTTGCTAACTAGCTAGCTAGCTTGCTAGCGGTCTGGTTCAACTTAAAAGTAAAGGAAAGCTGGCCAGCTAGCCTCATAGCTAGCCTATTGTTTGTATGTTGAACATACGTTGCTCAGATAGGTAGCTAGATTTGTAGCTCGGTTTCGCCAGTTTTACCAACAGAAAGCTAACGGCAGACGTTTTCTCAGCACACGTCTGAGTTTGTTTGATAACCCGTAGCTCGCAGGGCACAAGTTCAGGCCTAGACAGCAAACCAGGGAATTTATTTTTGCATCAGCCCGGTGATGGCATGTCTTGCAGCAGTAATTTGAGACAGAGGCATATTTACAATGCGCAGTGTTAATAACACATAAGGTCAAAAGACAGTATGTATTTAAGCACTGAGTGATTGGAATGTCCTATTCCAGTATAGGAACAAAATTGCCTAGTAGTCACCAACTTAATAAAGTGCTGTGAATAATGAACAATTTATTATGTAATTATTTAGGACTGACGTGTTTGTGGTATTTGATGACATGTCTCAGCATAAAAACGTTTTTTTAGAGCCAGTAGCATCACTTTATTTTGTATTTACGTCTGTTCATTACTGAAACCTTGTGCTACCAGCGGCATGCAGCACAGTACTCGAAATGAGTAAGCACTGAGGTTTAATACTGGTCATTGTAAATTTTTTGCTGTATTTTTTGCTCTGGCTGCTCTGACGTAAAACAGATTTGACCATTTGATTACCAGCATCCACCTCCACCATGCACTTTTTTCGGTGAAGGCGTGGGATTTCTGATATGCGCAAACACATATTAATGCAAAGCAATAGCGGCTACGACTGACGAATGATTAGGATGCCGGATCATGGATGTGACTGCAGGGCCACAGCTGGGGACAGGGAACATCACTCATTACTGTTCTGGGGGAGTGTAATTCGCTGATAGGCCCAGCATGTCCGTGGAGGTGTAATCATATCTGCTTAATTTAGTGGTCAGTTATCATAAAACAGATTGTCTGTGTTGTACAACGATTTGAACTCGATTAAAGTATTGTCAAAGAAAAAGAGACACTTCCTTAACCTCATCAATGGTACAGCTAACAGCACTATTCCTCATAAATGTTTGGTAATTGTAATAACTTCTGAAAATACAGGCCTGAATGTGTTTCAGTACAAACCTTTACTGTGAATATTAACTTCATTGCATATTACCTTCTCAAATTACAGTGAACCTTTCATACATTTTTTTATGAATGGATCATGCAAATGAAGAATGACTATCTAGACTAATGGAGAGTGACATCTTAGGCCATATCACATACTGTCCTCTTGATATAATTAATGTTGAAGCTAACGATTCTGATTCTTTCCTATTTTACATTACATTACATTTGCTTAGCAGGTACTTTTATCCAAAGTGACTTAGATAGCTTACAATTTTTACATGTTATCCATTTATACACCTGGATTTATGCTGAGGCCCAGGGGTAGGATAGCAGTGCCCTACCTGCCAATTGAACTGGCAGCCTCTGGGTTAGAAGCCCTGCTCTTTACTACTTCACCACTCTACTGCCCCCTATTTAAGCAGAATTCCTTCACTCAGATGCTTGAAAGTTGACCAAGATGTTTATGTGTCATTTATAACTGTCACAGGATGTGCTTTTTTTCTCATGTTTCCTTTTTCTTTGTTTAAATTGACTAAACATGGTTGCAAGAGTAGATTAACCTTTTAGTCCTGGCCTCATAGGCTGCATTTTTTTTTAAGTAAAGAAAAGGCCACAGTGTGTTCAAGATGTGTAAAACCTGGGTGCAAAAGCTCTGTAAATACGCAAGATCTGAGTCATTAATGCACTTTAATCTGTGATATTATGCACCTAGACAAGAAAGAGATAATTAAGACAAAGCATTTAGAGGCCTTCAGTAATGTCAGACCTTTCTGTGGGATTAAAATGTATGTGTAATTTTATATATATGTAATTTTTTCTAAAGCAAGCATTCGGTTATATCCTATAGGGATTAGGCCTAATGACAGCAGTTAATTATATTAAGAGTAATTTTTAAAAACAGTTCATGAACTGCAAATTATACTTAAGATACCTTTTTAATGTTCATGACAGTAATTACATTTATTCCTCATCTCAAGGAAAATTAAGGTACAGAACAAACAAGGGTGTGTAAAATTGTGAACATTTGTGTGAGTAAATGTACAAATGTGTGCATATAATAAATTGTCTTTTGATCAGCCAAATGTTGGGAATGGGACAGCATTTTATTGTTAGGACTCATTTGCAGCAGCGTGAATTTGAAATTAGATTATAAATTTGCGTTAAAACATGTAGAAAAACATTTTGAAAAGTAATATGTTTTGATGTTTTTATTCTTTGTAAGAGCCAAATAGAGTTCTTTCTATATTCTATCCTTCAACCCTTGAAAGCAAAGTGAGGAAATTACACAGGTGTGGTAAAGATTTAATGGATGTGCGTGGTGAATTTAGCCCATTTCTAGATTTATTACATAAAGGTTGACAGATAATTGCAGTAATGTTTTTGAACTTAAAGTACCTTACATCCCCATGGAAAAAAATCACCCAGAGCACGATGGCATTCGTCTACTTAGTTGTTTATCCACTTTGACACTGAAAGAGAGAAGAAAAATCAGTTTCACCACGCCGATAGGTCTGTTCGATTTTGTTGCATTTTGTAGTTTCGTCAATGGGAGAAGGGACATCCAGAATCTGAGACAATATAACATGAGCATACTTTGATGCTAGCTAGCTACTGACACAGCAATCAATTTACTGAGAAGAAATGCAATACAAGTAATGAAACCAATGGCACTGATTTATCTTAAGTTCACTTTGGAAACACTTCTATTAAAGAATATATCTGAATTTTCTTTCATCCAAAACAGAGGTATCTTGCACAAGTTCAGGAATAACAGTGGTGTCAGATGCCCCACTAAAAATGGCCACCAAATTAAGTCCAGAAACCAATGTTTTGACACATTCACCAGACTACCCTCATAGATTGTTCCACAATGTTAAAAACAGTGCCCCCCCCCCTCTTGTAGTGGCACATCCTGGTCACAGCCTAAATAGCCTCCTCTTCAGACAGTATCTTGGCTTCACTAAGCATAACTCACCTTTCCTTGTTGGAGCAGTCTTCATTCTCCTTGTATTTTGTGGCGGTGCGTAGTAATTTTGTATCGCTACACATATTAATTTATTGTGTAGCGATACGTATTTACACTAACACCAGTTTTCACAGCACTCTGTGTGGGACGGGTGCATTTTTGCATGTGGTCGGTTGTGTTCAGTCTGTTCAGTCTTTAGCGCAGCTTTTTTTAGATGCACTTGAATTCATACTTTGCAAGTCGCTTTGGATAAGAGTGTCTGCTAAATGTAAATCTAATGCAATGTCAATGGCAAAACAGCAAAATGTTTAACACTGTTCCTGTTGAATGTTACTCAGAGCTGAAGGTTTAGGAAAGGAAAAAAAAAACCCAGATCTACTTGTACTAGAGGAGAAATCAGTATGTGAGACACACCTACACAACACCCACTAATGCTAATATTAGTGAGCAATGGGCCCACCATGGCAAATCCCACCTGAAGCTGTGCTTTTAGACTGGCAAAATTTTAGCTCCTGTTCTCTTGCTGAAGTTCTCTTTCTGAAAATTTAAAAACCCCCCAAAATGTCTGTTGAACGTTACACATCAACATGCAAAGGTGTTATAATAATGAAAGTTTGTTGTCTTCTCTTTCTTATTTAAATGTTATCTTCACTGAACTTTAGAGTAAATGAAGATTTTTTTTTTGTTTTGTTCTATTATTGAGTGTGTGCACTGTCCTACTTGCCCTGTAGCTAAATAAATACCAACCCTGTAGCTAATACACTCCTGTCCTGTAGCTAAATAAATACCTGCACTGTAGCTAAATAAACCCCTGTCCAAAGACCATAATTTGCATCTCCCTGCTGTCCATGTGCTGTCATTACTGAATGTTCATGAAGTGCATGTCACAGTATCACACATTTACTGTGAACTTCATGTGTAAATATGTTGAAGCATACAAATATGTACTTATATCATAAGAATATCGCTTATTCTTGTATCTACATGCTGTTTTTGGAAAAATTTCTATACCATGTTCAGCAATTTAATGGCAGGTCTATAATATTGTTTCTATGGGAATACAAGTTTGGATGGCCAACAATTTGCTTTACGTTGGGGTTTCCGGGAATTAATTGTGTCTGAATATTGTCTGCACTTGACAAAGTTAAAGCATTATGAGTCACAGAGAAATGCCATATGACCTTTGCCACGCTCATGGGTTCCAAACTGTATCAATCAAGGTCATTGATTCAAAGAGAAAGCGTTGCTCAGTCAGCCCACCTGTGTGCTCTGGAGACATTTTCCTCTCAGTCATGTTAGCAAACTCCATATAGGGCAAATTGTGGGTGATGTTAGTCAAAGCAAAGAAGAGCCAATGTGAAAACAGCGCTGAGATATCCATTTAACAAAGTAGATGGGGATGAAATGCCTGTCCTCAGAGCCCAATGTTCTTTTTGAAGAAACTTACTGATGGTCTGCAGCCGGGGGCCAATAACATGGGACAATTATGGAATCATATTATCCATCAAGTAATATAGCAACTGAAGAGCTGTTTTGTCCAGTGTAATGGAGATGGATTGAAAGGTCACTTTATTATCTGGCTGCCTTGCAAAGGCAACATCTGGCAACAGTGTCTTCAAGAGAGGACAGCGCCTCTTGTGTAGCAGTAGATGATTCATCCACATATAAAATGCCTATTATATGTCTACTTTAACCTAGTCTGTGGTACTAAGACCATATTCTCTGTGGTAGAATGTTGTACCTTTTCATTATATGTGCAATGTGAATATTACAGTGCTGAACTATGTACAAGCAAGAGAGATTAACACATATTTGGGTGCATATCATTAGAGTTGTATTTCCTTTCAGCAATTTTTAATGATTTGCTTGAATATAAAGCCAGCACTTGTGAGGTATGAAGACACTTGACTCGCTCAATTAAAAAAAGTCAGTTCTCAGTCATTCTGCTGCTGTGTGAAACCTTAATCTGTAGGAAATTTAAGTTTCCTCCCCTTTCTAATATGAGATCAAAGACCTCTCAGAGAGTATTATTCCCTCTTAGCCTGTTACGTAAAAGCACTGAAATAGCATTGTTAAAGTGTTAACATTTTCATACAAAAAAGAAGGTTTGAGGCTGTATTACCAACTTATTCACTGGCTGAATATTATGCATACTAATTTGCATGTAATTTAATGTGGCAGGGGCTGTCTTGATGTTGAGGAATTCCTTTCGTCTGTAATTGGTCTGCTAAGACATTTCTGAAACCAATAAGTACCATGGTTTATGCATTATTTATTTATTTATTTACGAGTGTTTTTTTTTTCCAGGGGAATAATAGGATGTAAATTTGTATGAAGTGCCCTGTCACCTGCGGACCTTTACTATAATCACGAGCATTTCAATTTCTTGTGGTCCTTTTGCTTTTGCCAGGCCATGTGGAGAGTGCCTTACAATGGATATTGCCTGGACATGTTCTTTTGTTTTTTTCTTTTTTTCATGGAAAATACAGTTCTGAAGCCTCTGCAATCAAAAGTGTAATTTATATTTTCTACATTAATTAAGCTTCATTGCATGGGCAAATTGATTGAGACTCACGTTTTATGCTTACTAATGCACTATACTTATAAACTTCAAAATTTTAGTTTGAAGACAGCAGGTATTGTTTTGGTGGCCTGACTAAAGTTATCTCGTTGGCCATCGTATAGCATAATAGCATCCAGCAGTCACAAGTTCCGCCTGACTGTATTTTCAGGGATGTTCAGTGGCCTCGCAGGCTAGTTAAGCTGTCTAGTTATAGGTTATCATGATCACAACATTGTGGCTTATTTGCACAACTTGGAAGCAGAGAATTATTCTTATAATGTTTATCTGTTGTACAAGGTCCCTGAAGTATTGTAGGAGAAAAGGCCTAAAAGACATGTTAACTGGTGGTAAAGCTTTTTCTTAGTGCGTGAGGTGATAATTAAACCTAGCATTCTCTTCACTCATGTCACTCATTTTGCTCACCGTTAAAATCTTTTATTTTCCTCATTCTGGCCATATTTTCCCCATTTTAATGATGTTTTGCGTGTTACTGAGATAAGGTAACAAAGATAACAAACTCATGCCCATGGCTCCCAGAGAACAAACCAAAATGTTGGTCAGGCCTACAGATGTTGCCTTACCATTATCAGTTATATGCTTATCTTATGAATTTAACTGTACTAAAAATGTAGGCCATAGAATGCTTGCTCATGACTACAATATTCTGTAACAGAGGAACGTCACTACCAGGGACTTTAACAATGCATGATTTACAGGTTGCATGGCTGGAATTTTTTCTTATGAACATCCTACTTGTCTTGGTGAATTTACAAAATAGCCTAGAAGGGAGAGTAGTTAGGAAATGTGTTGTTATTGTAATGGTCTCCTAATTCCCCATTGATCTTTTAACTAAAACCTTCAGGAGAAGAAGAGGCTCACATGGCACTGTAGTACTTGCCTGCGCTTGATAATTGGACCAAGTGTAACAGAATCGTGATGTTGTCTTTTAAAATATGAGACCTCTGAAGTTTGTTTTACTGGTGTGGTTAGATGTTCAAATAATAATATAGCTATATAATAGTTAAAGTTTAAAAATAGTTGAAGGTTACAGGGAAACTGGGGGGCTCATGCCAGACTCAGTTTATCAGTTGGATATGCTTTGTTTTCATGAGCCTTTGCTGTAAAAAGACTATTTTGCATCTGTGAGTCTGAATGCAGAGTAAAACCTCACAATAAACAGGCAAAAAGGAAAAAAAAAAATCTGTATAATTGATGTAAAGTCATATCTACATGCACCCCCCCCCCCCTCCCCGCCCCTCACCTTTTTCACTTGTAATCATCTGTAGGCCAGCAAAGGAGAGGCAGCAAACAGCTGTGTGGGTGTAGTTTTGAGATCATTAAACCGAGACTTGGGAGCGTGTGAGACCTTTCACATCAGAGAATTCATTTTGCATGACTTATTCTCTCTGCCCCCCTAAAACAAGTTTGCTTTCCTATACTCTGGAGAGGGGACAGATGAGGAATCTTGGGAACAATGGCGGGGCTGTGCCACAGACAGGGGCTTCTGTTGTGGGTGGTGGCCCAGGCTGCCTCATAGCTATCAGTGAGGGCCCAGCTCCCTCGCTGTGGGGGAGATTGTGTGCTGTGTAACAAAGCCGCTCTTAACTCTCCCGGTTGTCTCCTGTGTAATGTGAGATACGTCCTTCCAGGAAACGCTTGTGATGGATCCACGAGACGTGTGATACCCTGTAGTCCCCGATGTGTGCTGTTGACTGCAAATGAAAATATTACATATCCTATACCGACGGATGCTGCCATTGAGACACCGGCTTACCTAATTTTTTGGTATGCAGGGTCAGTCACGTCTCTTGTCTTGAAGTTTCAACTTGAGAAATTTGGCAGGAGCTGATAACGCATTTCTTTCAGCGGAGGAGAATGCACGTTTTCCACACTGCCTTGAAGAGTATGTTTGACGTGTGTGACACATTGACTTGTAACAGATGAGCCCACGTGTCAAACAGATTTGGTAGTTTAGCACGGTCATAAAAATCTGAGCACTTCATTATTCAGGATACACCTGTGGCAAGAAGTACAATTAATTCACAGCTAGAAGAGGCTCATCGTGTACATCTAATGCGGTGTCATCACACTATCAGAAAGTGCAAAACTGTGTCAAGTAAAAGATGTAATGTAGGAATACACTCAAGCAGAAGCTGATCAAAGTGTTACAGCTAAAGCTAATCTTTTTATATAGTATAAGCAGTATTGTCAAACTCAGGCAATGCGTTTGCTCAGTTATGTGAATGGTGTCATTATAAAGATGTTAACAGGGCTCTTTTCTGAGTCCACTAGAGTAGATGGAGTAATTCACTCAACTTTTAAAGTCATTTTCATCCATGCAGCTGCAGTGCTGATATTCTCTAAAATAAAAAAAAGCTAAATTACATTACACATATGCAGAGACTACATACCCTGAAACCAGTTCAGTTTCATATGAGTCCAGTATCTCGAAATGTATCAGTCTTGAAATTGTACTTTCAAATTCTGTAAAGCTGAAACGGTAATTATTCATCTTAATCTTCAGTGTTTTAGGAGGGTTAAACTGGAGCTCAAACATGAGGCTGAACAGGAAATGCTAATTACATTGCGGTGTCCCCTCTCTCCACTCCTCTCTCACATGTTGGGGGACATAGTGCAAACAGGAGTTGGGGAGCGAAGAGGAATTTTGTTTAATGTTTTCTGGGAGCTCATTTAAGTAATCAGTGTTACTTCAATCTGCTGTCCTCTCTGTGACGCACTTGGATATTACAGCTGATCTCATGTGAAAGATTAATTAGCCCTGTGGAGAGATTGCATCCCCGCTGACCTCCTCTGTGTCAGGCCCAATTGGGGATAACAATGCACAGGACAGCGGAAGTCCATATTGACGGCTGAAGTAAGCGAAATGGGTCACCGCAGAGGTGACCGGACAGGGTACCGCACGCCACCGATGTCCGCATCGACCCCATGGGTCCGTGGCCCTTTGTCACGGGGAACCTCCATCATGGCTGCCCTGCACACACACGCATGCCCAAAGGGAAAGGAAATCAGATGCGCTCAGTTTTGATAAGTTTAGCCATCGTTGATAAGCCTTGGTCATGACGTCTCTGGGCATGTCCTCTGAAGATGTTGCAGTTCCATGAGGAGGGTTGCCATTTCTGACTTCCTGCTCCCTCAAATGATAATCAGTTGAGGGCAATCACAATAAACAGAATCATGCTGAGAGGATGAGGGCCTACACTGAAATAATAAATCAGTAAAGATATTCAGAATCTAGATACAGTTTTTCAATGCAACAATCCAAGAGTGAAAAAGGCCCTTGGATACAGAAACAGTTTTGCATCTCTTCATCTCTTTTAAGCATGTCTTTTTGTTATATGGAATGCTTTTCCCAAAGACAAAAGTCATGTACCTTGACTGGGATGTAATAGATCTTGAATATAGCAGTTGGGATCATAAAATTTGCTGTGACTGAGTATAAATACTTATGATTTATAATTATACATGCTTGACAAATGGTGGTATCACCATTTCTTTTTAATGGCTGTCAATCGTCACTGTAATTTTACACCACAGTTTGACTGGAAGCCCCTATCTCCCGGCACCTGTCTGTCGAGGTCAAAAAATACTGAGTAAGGTGATGAGCGAGGGATGTTTCATAATTCTAAGGTCTGAGTTCAATGCCTGTGTAAAGTTTTAATCTCCCATTGTCATGCTTCTACCTTAATGTGTGCAAGAGGCAAGCTAACACAAAAATGCTATTTACACCTGTGGCAGAAAGTGTTCACGCTGTTGGAGAGTGGCTTCTTTTTAAGGAAGAAATTCCTGCTCCCTGTTCTTTTCTAGCCCAGTGCAAATCATGCATTTGTTATTATATTAATCACCATTATTTTAAAATGTGCATCGGAGATGCTGGTAGCCCCCTCTCTGGAATACACTTTTTTCATCTTTGTACAAGATTCTACAGCAGGCATCTGTCATGGGCAGTTTGTGTAGCTGTGTGGAAATAATAGGTATTTTTCCGCAGAGCCAGGTTTTAAACTCCAAGGACATCTCTGGGTATGTTACTGACAGCTTTTCTTTAACATCACTGAATAGAGACCCTTTGAAGTGCCGAGAGAATCATTTAGCATATTTTAAAAAGGTAAGGAATATTTTAAGTCTATGTGGTTTTTTTTTTTTCCATTAATTGAGGCGATTGAGTTGTCAGGAATAGAACTGGTGGAGTACACAGAGGAAGCTGTGAGCCGCAAGAAAAGTGAGCCGAGCACTTGAATAGTCCTGAGAATAATGAACTTGAAAAGATGCTCTTAATTTGCGAACATTGTATGGTATTTCGCCTCAAAAGGGAGACCCAAAAGAGTTTTGAATTCCAGTCAGAGGTAGGCAACGATTAGATTGCAATGCCTAATTCTTCTAATACTCATCGTTCATTCCTTTAATATGCAAATTTTAGGTATGCAAAGATCTGCTGCTTTTATTTAAGAAATATGTCCTGAGGCGATAGTGGTATGCTTCTAGGGAGAATTCTTTTACTATGAAATAAATAGTTGTTAAAAGGATCACATGCGTTTGTATCTTAGAAGATGAAAAGCTAATTGACATGAATAATTTATTGTGATGCAATATTTTATAGAAATCAAACAGTTGAAAAAATAAAGCAAAGTTCAAACATTTCATCTGAAAGATGCATCTATTATGAAGAACCTCAGAATATTCATAAGAAATTATTTTATCTGGATCATCAATGTTCGTGAACTTTATTGCAAGATACGTCCTAGGATCAGTGAACTGTAATTACTAAATCAATATGGGTAGAGTATCCAGAAATATCAATAATATATTAGTGATTATATTTGTACACTAAGGAATTAGTACAATGAAACACTGATGTTCAAAATAAGGATAGCATACTGATAACTTGCAATTAGAAAATAACTTTAAAGAGGAAACATTACATTATTCATGGTGACTCTGGCAAACACTCTCAAAACCCATCCTGCCCTTTTGAATTACACCAAAATGAATGATTTTCCTTGCCATTTTACAGTGGTTAAGGCTTTCATCAAATACATGAGGTTCAGAAGGTCCTAAACATAGGGTTCTTTGAAGTGTACGGGCAGTGTAAAAGTCAAAAACATTGTTGGCCTTGATGGCAGACTTAAAGTTGTACAGGACTAGAAGATGATTGAATATGTCACATAACAAGTGTTCACTAGTTTTGATTACATAGGTCTGTTCAAGTGATACTTGATTTACAAACCACATCTTATCTCATTCCCTAGGAAGATGCCCTCGCTCATAGGATCACAGCCCCCACCACCGCCCACCCAATACTCCGTTGATGACACTAATACTACTAACAAGTCCAGATTGTGTTCTATTCTAAAGGCGTGCCTGGCTCTTTTCTCTGCCAAGTTCAGTGGATGGGCGAAGGAAGATGTATGGAAGGAAATGACATATCTCGGTTGGCATGATTCTGCCCCAAGTATTTCACTTATATGAAAGGCTTTCCTATTTTTGCGCACAAAGGCGACTCTTATTACAGTGAACTTTTGAGCAGCTGGGTCACTGACAGCGCTTCACTCCCTCTCTGCTTGTGGGCCACATCAACATGCCTGCCGAGGGTGAATTCTTGACATTTCTCAGTGTTGTTTTACTCTTACTGCTATACACTTCCTGTTACTGTCCTCAAGTGAATGCTCTCTGCAGCCATGTCCCCTTCTGCTGTGTGCTCTGTGGAGTTTTACACACACATTTGTAACGGCATCCTGATCTCACGGCAACACAAGCGCGACTGTGTTGGTTCATCAGCGAAAAACAGGAATATCTTTGCTGTGCAGCCCAGCCCGGCCTTTTAAAACGATACAGTATGTGAAATGCTTGTGGTCGGTACGCCGCTCGTGTCAACATTATATATTTATTTCTGAGAGGCCTGGTACATTGGGGATTCCCTAATGCATCAGTGCGTGTAGGAGTGCATAGCAGCATTAACCCCTTTGTTCCATCTCCTGTTTTTTCGTCAGTCTTACAGTACTGACACCATGCTGATCTCACCTCTGATTATGAAGTGGAAGCTAGCTGGTGAAACTCATTTACATGTAAAATGCCCATTTGTAATATATGGTGGGAGGGTGGGAATCCCCTAAAATGAGTTTTTTTTCCTAAAATAAGACACCCAGACTTGTTGTTCACAAGATTGTATTGGGTGTGCATGAACCACACGAGAACACGCTGCAGTGTTTGTTGTGGGTTATGGATTTTTTGTTTTTGTTTTTTTCTTTTTTTTTTTGAGGGGGGATTGCAGTGCTCCTCATTTGGCTGCTTTCCACATTTTGTGAATCCTGACCCACAAAGTAATCTGTCAGATACATATTTAAAACTTTGTCTCAGGACTGGTAGACCACCAGAGACCTGAGAAGTATTAACTCCTAGTTAAGACTTTCACATATGAGAAATACTATCCAGACATCAATGGTAATTATGTCACAAATTAGTCTGTTCATCTAACTTAATATGGCATCAGGGTATATTTATGGAAGGGCTCATGATTTTTTGCAGTATCAGTCAAAGTGAAATCACTCTTGTTAAATGTGTCACAGTCTGTGGTTGAAACCTTAAGCATATATGTATTTGTTTGCACAGATGACCTTCAAATAAATGTTCTAACGTTGAATGTCAAACATCACTGTATAGGCAATGTTTCAAGATGTCTGTGTAAATCTCACTCTGAATTTATCTGCACTTGCTGTAGAATATTTAATAGGATGTTCATACAAAGTAATTATTTTTGGCCATGATTGTGTTTCAGACAGAGGTGTGAAAATGCTGTTGGTTTCCAAAGTAACATACAGAAAGTAACACATGGCTTGTTTGTTACTTAAAAATGTGACTTGCCTACTATCGCCAGAATAACCAAAATGTAAACTGCCATTGGAAATACTGTAGGTGAATGATGAGGTTTGCAAATTTATAACAACCCACTTACTGAATGTGGGTTTTAAATCTTTGAGACATAATAGATGTTTCCTGAAAATTTGTGGTTTCCAGAAAACGGTCCAATATTTCCTGAAAAAGGAAATTGCCAAGTGACATATTTCCATTTAAAATATAAATGCATCACATCTATTCAGTTAAACCAGTTAGATATTTGGTTATTTTTCTTGTTAATGCCATTTTCTGATTACATTGAGTAAGCAGTGTTCTGATTTTCCTGCTCGCCCCTGTAGCACAATTATGTTTCTGTCTGGTGAAATAGAGATTTGACTGTGTTAAACATTCATATAACATAACATTTCAATGCCTGCACAAAGGGCCTGGTCAGTTTCTTAGTTTTCCACCTAATTTGACGTTTCTAAATAAATGTGATATTGTCAGTGCAGTCAGCATCACTATTGTGGGACAGGAAGATATCGGTCCAGTAGGCCTGTGCCTGTGTCCTCCAGCTCTTTATTTCTCTCGCACAGCCTGCTGTCCTTAACCTTCAGCGTAATGGCATTTTCCTCAGTTTCGTATCCCATATTGTAGACTTCATATGTGCCTTTCTCTTTCCTGTTTGCCCTTGCAGAATTCCCATCAGCCAATGATCTCTGGGTTCTATAGGGACTCCCATGAGCAGCCAGACTTCTGCCAGGACAATGTGGAAGGAGTTTTTACCTCCACTCTACCTGCCAAGATGTAACAATGGAAAGCCAGAAGAGTAACTAAGTTGTTTTTTCCAGGCTGCTCAAACCAGTTCCTCTCACAGGTGAGTGCCTTCAGGTGGCAGGTGGATCTGCTACGCAGCAGCAATGTGGCATAGGATTTAGGGTGTCACTTTAAATCGCTGGTGTGCCATGGACATACGTTTGAACCTGATTTGTTTCCATAAATGGCCACATGTACAGATGGATAATATAGGTAATATATGATAATATAGGTACATCAGGTATGTGTGCCTTCCAGGAAAAGAGTATTTCCTACATAACTATAACAATGATGTAATGTAAAATGTGCTTTTCTGTGTTACTCTTTTTCCTAACATGGGAATGCAATAATTGATAGGCCTGCTTAAAGGCACATAAAGTGCTTGGTGTGTGTGTGTGTGTGTGTGTGTGTGTGTGTGTGTGTGCGCGCGTGCGCATGTGTGTATTTCTGACTGACTGTTTATCTGTGTCAGTGTTTACACCTCTGAATGGAAATGTGACGTTCCATTTCGGTGTCCTCAGGTGGAAAGTGGACCGCATGTTTGTCGGACATTTTAGCACCTTCAACACGCACTGTTCGGGATTCCCTTATAATTTCTATTTGTACTTTTATACCACAAACCAATGGTTTCACTCAGTTACTGAGAAGTACGGCAGCTGGAAACCTTCCTCAACAAGAACAGAAATTCGATTAATGCCCCTGAGTCTGTGGAAAATAAACAGGTTTGCATTTTGTGTTTCACATATGAGTTGGGGGGGAAAACCCCATGCATACGAAAAGCACTGACTCACCATTTTATTGTGTAACAGAATTGTTAGTATTTTTCAGACCAACAAAATCGTTGATCAGTCGCGAAGCAGGAATATGGAAGCTCTTGCACATTTTATTGGAATTATTTTGGTGACGTTTTCGTCCCACTTGATCTTTTGACCATTAGACATCTCGGGGCTCATTGTAAGTGATATTAAAATCCCGTTGATATGGCAGTGACGTAAATGAAACTGGTCGTGTGTGACGTGGGATAAGCAGAGTCATTCACTCACAGTTTATCCAATCAAATGGTTTTCACATCGAGACAATATTCCACGAAAGACTGGAACACACTGTAACCTTTTCAGAGCTAATTCAGGGTGAAACCATTCTTTTTACACATTCATTGTCCTAACATCAGTGAAATGATATTTATTTTTTGTCATTAGCATTACCATTCTGATGATGTGAATAACAATTTAGGATAGATTTTTATTTAATTTTTTTTTTTTACTCCCACCCAAGGAAGTGAGAGCGGACATGGATTATACCAGCTCCAGGTTTGGCCTGCGCCTGAGCCCGGCTTGTTCATTCCTTGTTATTCCACTAATGTCTATGATTTAAGGGGAATTATGCACATCTCAATGTGGCCATAAATGATATTATTCATGCACAGGTGCTGCTCTGAGCTGCTTCTGAATGATAATTAAGATAATCTTTCTTTCTCTCCGCGTTCTCCTTTCACACGGATCCACTTTGTTCTGCGATTTCTCTTGTGTCAATACCTCGCAAGATGGCAGCCCTCTCCCTCGCCATTGTCTAATCCTTTTCAGCACAAAACCTCACTAACAACTGAGACCACATTTATGTTTTCCCCAGAGCTTCGCAGTATTGCGAGAAATACGTGCCAAGTCGAATTAAAGTAAAAAGTTTGTGACTGATAAACTTGGTTTGAATGTTCCCTTGGGACTTTATTATAGCAAGATTAAGTAGTTTAATTCTGCAAAATGGATATGAATAAGTTTGGGCTTGAATGCTGTGAGTACTTTCCTCAACTGGGGAAAATATTCATTTTGAATGTTTTAAACATTTTAGTTAATGAATTGCATGATTTTGTACAGTCTTATGCACCCTCAAAACACTTCACTGAAAATGGCAGAATGCTTGAATAATGTTGGTACACTTTGGAAATGAAAAGATCATGTTTGTAATTTAAATATGCTGAACGCCATAAAGTGGTTGGTTTTTGGCAAAGCAGTGTTACAGCAGGTTAAGCATTGCTGTAGATATGAATACATGACATGTTAGGGTTCTGAACATTACTGTAAAAAATAATAAAAATTATATAAACAGGACACTTGCCTGTGAGTTTGTTAAGCTGTGTTTGTAGCTTTCATATACAGTAGTATGTTCTGGTTTAGACCCAAAATGTTTGATCAACTGTTTTGTGGCACCAAAAAGAAAGTAAGTGTGTATGTGTGTGTGCGCACATACATTTACCTGCATTTTCTCAGAAGTTGAGAGGATTTAACAGTGCTTGCAACAACAGATATTTGCAGTTCAACAGTGGGAAAAAAATGTGTTTTGTCTATAGTTACCTAAACAGCACATCATCAGAGGTTATTCAAGCATTTCTGTACAGAAATGGGAAGAGCTGCACAGTCAGAATGTTTTCATACAACCACAACTTCAGCTTCATGTCTGAAAGATCATCTAAAGATCACTGTTTACCTGCTTTCCCCTGCCACAGTCTAAAGCAAGAGTTTCCAGAATAAAATGCCGATAAAGTGACTACACACATACTGTATATTTCCAGGGACCGTCTTTCTCGTCATTGGAGTATAAGTGTAGTAGGAGGGGAAAGCCCTGACTCACTGAAACGTTCGGTGGTGAAATGAGAATGCATTCTGTTGTCATTTAAGCATCTGAAAGTTTGTCAACTTGCAGTGATGATATCCATTGAAGTTCCACAGCATTGAAGTGCCACAAAGTAGGAGTTCCTCAAATTTGGTGCAAGCTACATAGCTTGAACATAAAAAAAACAATGTCTTATGTTTTGAGCATTGCAGTTTTGTTTTTACTATATTGTTGGAAATATATTGGCAATATGCTGCAACTTGTGAAAGCTAACTCTATATCTAATGTGCTGTGGTTGTTTTCACAAAGTGACAATGGGACTGTTGGAATTCAGAGGTTTGCTTGGTATGTTTTCTAAAATGTTGATTCCAAAGCAGGATATTGGATGCTTTTACAAGGGAATGTGTCTCAAGCCCTTGTTTGCCTGTGGTTATAGTATGAATTACTTATATTGGCACATAATGCAAAAAATGATCAGACCTACATAAAATGACCTATGCTATGGTTTGAGTGGAAGAACATTTGTTTTTTGATGTTTGTTCTGCAAAGCATGCATCCTAGCTACATATGGATGAAACATAGTTATTGTCGTAGTTTCTTGTAGCCCTTTGTGGGAAGTTTCTGAAAAAAGAACATTAAACGGACATCCTCTGAGGGAGACATCAGATGAGCCCATGAACGGCCAGGAAACGCATGCATTTTTAACTAACGAACACCTGCTACCATGGTACGACTATAAGAAGGCCTGCTAGACGGGAGCCATGACCTAGAAACCAATTATCTAGCAGCGATTGCCGAAGGTAGCGTTCTGCCTTCCAAAGGTTCACAGGTGGGCTGCTTCCAAGAAGCAGGGGGAAAAGACAAGGCCTAAAAGCCTTCCTCCCACGTGCTCTCGTCTCCTCTGCTCTGCTAGCTTGCAAGTTGCAAGTGTACCTACGTGTTTGGCTGCTCCCTTCCATTGTTAAAGCAAAAGTAGCCAGCGAACAGACAGAAAGTGATAATTATCGCTGCTTATGGAATGGAAATCCAGCTGTATCATCTTAACACAAGGCCTTGTTTACAGATTCCTCTCTGCATGTTTGCCTCAGCTTGCTTTTGTGTATGAAACAGTTGTTTTGTTTGTCTTTGAGCCTGTTCGATCTGTGGTGGTCTTTGATGTGATTTTTTTGAGGGGAACCGACACATTGTCTCCTGCCACATGACATTTCTGGCCCTCTCTCACACCCTGTGGCCCTGAGCAAACAGGGCCACCGAGTAGTGAGGAGAGGCAAGGTATGTTTCTGTATTGCCTCAGATGGATCTGGGTCAGAGGCTGCCTGCTCATAATATGGAGCATAGAATTCTGTTGTACTAATGCAAAGATGTTCACGTCTTTCCTTGTTCTCAAAGGATCATAAAGACCCGAGGGGAATATACTGTATATATGTGTGTGTGTGTGTGTGTGTGTGTGTGTGTGTGTGTGTCTGTGTCTGTGTCTGTGTGTGTCTGTGTGTATGACAATGCTTGTTCAGAATGCATTGTTGCATAGTATTTCAGAATTGTTAATGAATACGTAATGCTTCGTAGCCCATTTGTGTCACTTGACCAAAGCAGTTATTTGTGTTCATAACAGCTTATGAATCAGTGCAGACACTGTTGGTCATAATGTACAGTAAAGAAAAGGAGTATTAGTAAAAAGTATTATGGAGTGTTATGAGTGAATGCATGGTGCTTTTCAAAGATACATTTCACTAGCAGTCTTAAAGGAAGTTTATATTTTTTGTCATACATAAAAACAGAAAAGAAACTGAAAAATTAGGCTGTCGCAATTTCATTTCTGATAATGTGAGAGTGTGTGTTTATGTGTGTGTGTGTGTGTGTGTGTGTGTGTGAGTGTGCACACACACTATGCAAGCACAGGAAATTATGTCTGGGATACCACAGTTGCAAAGACAGAATAAGTGCAACTTTTTTTTTTTCTCTAAAACCCAGATTTCTTTTGCAAATGACACTAAATTATATATATTTAAACCATGCCTCCTGGCAATGGCATGCTCTGAAATGTCTTTAATAAGAAATGGAGTGTTAATGGTTCGTATAGCTCTAGTTTTAAATTAGAAATAACCAAGCAGAGCTCTTGACTTATAGAAAAGGTTAAAATTAAGTACAATGAATTAATCTCAATTTCCTGCTGGATTGTGTATTATTCTGTGAGCAGTTAGAAAACAGATGATCAAAGTTTTAATCTATAGGAAATGTGCATGCATTCAATGTGAATGTCAGACATAAGGAGTTTTATGAGAATAAATGCCTGCTTCCAGCACTAGGTCTAAACTCTGAGACTTCTGACACTGCATGTCGTCGGAGTACTCTGCACAGTCTCTCAGGGGAGCTGACTGCAGTGGATGGATGGATTATTAACACGATGAAGTATGTTTTACTATGCTTTGCTTTTAGTGGTAGTTTTAGGGGTACTTCTACAAATATGCGACATATATAAAAAAAAGAAAACACACCAGTTGTATTGTCATATCTCATGGTCGAGCACTGCTTAGCACAGCACAAACCTTTGAAACTGCACAGTGGAGTGCTTTGGCCATTGGAACCGAAATTAGTTTGCAATACATGGTTTCTCTACCTGTGTTTGCTTGTTTGATGCTTACTAGTTCTCAAGTGTTTTGCATGCATAAGAACGGGGCACATAGTATTCTTCCGATAACAGATTTCTAATTCTCTGATTCATATCCTTCTTTATTAGGGAAAAAACTGAGGTGCTCAGCCAGAGGGGCATTTTGTATCAGCTGGTGACAATCAGTTTCACTTATGAGAAGAACTGTGAGGTAGCTGAACTTGAAACAAACCTCTGAACACCATGTTTAATTTGGACCTTTCTTCTTTTTAAACAGAGAGCTGTGATATTCTCAAAGAGTTTCAAAATCTCTGTGTTGTCAGTCTCAATAATGTCACTCTGGCCCTGCCTGCCCGGGGAAGTGGCTGAACCTGACTTTGAAGCTCAAGGCCAGAACTTCTGGGATGGAGTAAAGACAATGGCAAAACCCAATCTTCATAATAAACCAGTGTTGATGTCTTTGTAGTATTGTGAAATGCAGCATTCCCAAGGATGAGTTGCACTGCAAATGTTTGGAAAAGATCTATCAAGAAGAGCTTTTAACAGACGTACCAGAGAGACTGTTTTGTTCAGTAATGATAAACTTCCATTAACTTTTTTTTCCCCCATGGCATTCTGTTTTTTCAACTTTTTTTTTCTTTTTCCAAGAGCCTCATTTTAATCAGATTAAAAGCAAGGAAGCTGATAGGTATCAGCTTGAATCACACATTCTTTATCTGCTTCTTATTTAGTGGAAGTACAATTGTTACTGATTTAGAATAATTTCTAAAGCCTTTTCTTTTGAATAGTCACAGGTGTGGAATTGCTGCTTGGGGGAGGCACTTGCTAATTAGCTGCAAAAGAATCAGGAACAAGCCAGTGTGCAGTAGGACTGTGCATCCAGTATCACCAAGCCAACTAATTGTGCCTTTTCACACCTTTTAACAAAGATATGCTTTCCAGGTCTTAGAACATAGTTCAATTTTGTGATAATTGTTTGTTTTGCTGTTCTAAAGTTTTGGTTCCCGCAAACTCTTTTGCATCCAAGAAAAAAAATCTCCTGATAATGCTCTACCTGATGTCTACCGAGTTTCTGGAAGGGAAACTGAAGTTTTGGAATTTGTTGACAGTAATCTAGTCATTAAGATTAAATTCAGAGGTAGTTACTTTTATATTAAAGGAAACCAGTCAATACTGTGTTAAACTTTTTTTTGATGGAAGGAACAAAAGCATTCCTTCCTTTGTTTCTTTTTGCAAAGTGAAGTTAAGTAACTGCTACGGTTTTGTCTGTCTTAACCTTAACTACACAGGATGTCCCTGAGACTCTTCTTGGCAGGAAAAGGTAAAAATAGAGAACTTTCATCTGGTTTGAGTCAGGGCTCTTTATTACTTGGGGGGTGGTTTCTTTTGTACGTGGTCCTGGGCTTTTGATTGAAGCTCAAACGGGCCAGGAAATGCAAATAATCCTCATTCCGAGGATGTACAGTGACGTGATTGTGTGGCGGTACGCATGGCTCGTGGGCTCACCACATTAAAGCGAGTCGTGCAGCAGCAGATGAGCAGGGGCTGGGTTAAGTTAGGGAGATGCTGAGCTTCAAAGCCTCGAAGGTTCGGGCTTCCACATCGCAGAAAGGAGAGAGATGTGTTTTATTAATGCTGTTCATTTTGTCGGTTTTTGGCTTTGCTGTGGAATCACCGTAGCATCCAAGGGGGAGGGAGAATGGGAAAAAAAGCACCTCCGGTTAAAGCACAAGAGATACAGCTTTGATTGAGCACCTACATAACTCTGTATCTGTGATTCGGAGAGGGAGTGAATTAAGACATTTGAGCAGTGTTAAATCACCATTTTCAGAGTAATGTGAGGGCTGTGATGCTGTCTTTCTCTGGAGTGTAGCAGTACGATGTAATGTTGTGTCAGGCAACCTTTTTTTGTGGAATGCCTTTTGACTGAACCTTCCATCTGACAATAATATATTGTGTTTGAGGTTAAAATGTCCTGTTTGGTCATTTGCAGAACAGTTGTAGCTTGTCCTGAGTTGGTGTACAGAGCTGATGTTTTCCAACAAACCACCCAAACTTCCCACCCTACCCCAAAGTTCAACAGCATACCTATATGTGTGCGTGTATATGTGTATATATATATATATATATATATATATATATACATATATATATATATATATATATATATATATAATGTGTGTGTATATATGTATGTATGTATGTATGTGTATGTATGTGTATATATGTATATGTACATATATATGTATATATATATACACGGATAGATGTAGATAGATAAAACTTGCACAGTGATAGAAAATATTTTCACATTTTTCCCTGGTTTATTTTAAGAACATTATTATAACTGTGAATAGAACATAAAAACACTCAATTATCATAGCATTATTGTTTCTTTTATGTTTTCATTTTCATCCTGTGTGACACAGAAGTTCATCAGCATTTCAGAGGCTGATTAGCATATTATTATGATGTAAGTGGTGTCCATCATTCTCTTGCACATTAAATATAGTTTTTTTTTCTTTCTTTCTGTCTCTGTTCCTTTCAGAATTACGATTTAACTGTAATAACTGTCTTCAAAGCCATCTTCCAATTGGCCTTTGAAAACAGCCAAACATGATTGGCTGTTACCCGGTACACAATCCACCATAAATCCTTGTCAATCCAAATTCAGCGTTCCATATTATTAAACTAACAAACAAAAAATACACATCACAAAAGACCTTAATGAAAATGCAATAATTGACTCAGTAGTGGGACTTTATCTTCAGTTCTGGCTTGATTCGAACACATAATCTGCTTTTGCTAGTGTCTGGCCTTTACTAGTGGGTACAAGTGTTAATAAACTTCCAACCTCTCAGCCATTAATGCTCATCTAATGTACTTGTAATGATAATGTTTGAAAGCAGAATGTTTTATCATTGTGTTGCACAAGAGTTGAAAAATCTTAAACCTTTCACAAGAAATAATTAGGATCTATTTAAAATGCTGAATACTGACCATAGTATTAAGACAGAGCTAAGCCTGTTAACCAGTGCAGTTGCAATTAAAGGATTTATTTCCCCTAGAGTTAACTAAGGGGTTATTACCTGAAAATTGATTATGTCGTTCAGGGATTGCATTGTTTGTTTTAAGCATGCAAAGTTGCACAATTTCAATTATGAGTTACTGAAAAAACAGCATATTCATTTGTATTCATCAATTTTGTCTTTAAAATGGATTTGTTGTTTAATGTCATGTGATTTGCACTTTTTCAATTCCCCTCCTCACAGTGGCAACGAGTGCCTTAGATTATGCGGATCCCACAAGAAACCTGGGCCGAGGCAAAGCTAAACTTAGTACAACCTGCTTATTTCAATGTTTTTTTTTCCTCTCTTTTTAATTTCTCTACACAGCTTAACATTGTAAATCAGGTCAACCTTTTTAAGATTTATGAAAAAATTAATGGTATGCTATTTTTATGCAGGAGACAGACTGTTAATTTGGTATGACCTTAGTCAAAGGCGATGAATCAACAAACTCTCCTACTTCCTGAGACAAACTCCTGGTCTCCTGAGCTGCTTTTAAATGATTAAGATGGGAGGTGCATGTGCCCAAGTGTCAAAATCTTCATTTCTGAAACATACATTCATATTTTGGTGTCTTGAAATTATGATTTAATTTCTTTTTTGGCAGATTTTTTTTCTTTTTTTTTTAGTTTTCATTTTTGAATTGTCGGCACTTGAATACTTTTTTTTTTTTTCAAAATTCATTTCAGACTGATTATTGCCAACTGCTTAATGTAATTTAGTGAAGATATTTAGGGACTTCTTCATGCCCACTTCTCCATGTGATCTTAAATCACTGCAGTTCTTATGTCACAACCTTCAGTCACTTTTTAATGCAGTCAGTTTTGTATCGTGTTATACAACCTGATGTGTTAAATGTTACTGTGCATTCTAATATGTTGTGACAATAGGTGAGGCTGCTGTCACATGAATCAGTCAGAGCAGCCCTTTTTAATTGTCCATGCAACATTATAACCAGAAAATACTGTAGAAGACATTCCTTTGAGTGCATGGCAATGTGTATTTTGTCAGCTCTGAATCTGAATTTAATGTCTAAACTTGTTTGTAAAGATGGTATAAAAAAAATCAAACCACTGAAATGACTACGCACGTCAAACACAGTTCTTTTTGTTCTTTGGATACTTATGCAGGTTTAACACATCAGGTTGTATTCTTGAGGTAGGCCAGAGAGCATTAGTTGAATCTGCAGGGTGATATTTTTTTCACTGTGCCCAATTTGTTTCTCTCAGTTCAGATGCCAGTCTTCCCATACAGGGCATGATGTAGTTATTATAGGATGTTTATGGTTGTCTTTAACAGTCATATATAGTGTGTTTGAATTCTATCACTTGATTTCATAATGTAAATACACATGCTTAAAATAAGTAAATATTAAAAAAAGAATAACCCTAACACAGATTTATCCCAGTTTCATCCTGTGTGACTCTGTTTTGGGTTAATTGAATCATCAATATAACATGCTGCACTGGTAACCTTAATATGGTGATATGATTGTGCTGTTTCTGTGCCGCTGTCACATGAGAGCTATCCAGCTCTGATAAATATGGCAGATGGCATCTGTGAGCAGGTATCATTAAAACATGATAGTACAGTGTAGGAAACAGAAAATGATCATTTTCTCCTCACAGTCTTGTCCTTCAGATTATTATTTTTTCTTTCTTCTGGATGAGGAAACATCCACTCCTTCTTTGTCCATCTTATTCTTACTGCATCAGAGGGCTGAAGACCACTGAGGTCCCACTGTGACCGGAGGGAAAAAAAAAAAAAAAAAAAAAACACAAAAAGTGCTCAGACTTTTTTAGTGGTTCCCTTGACGAGATCAAAACTTTTAACCGTGGAGGCCTGGTGCTTAGAGTAGTCCATTGAAGTGTCCCTACAGGGGATCTGTTTTGTCCTTTTTAAGGGGTTGAGGGGTGAAGGTGGATGTTTGGAGCATGCTGACAGAACCTCAACACTGTCCCTTTTGTTCGCCAGGGTTCTTCTCACCAGCTCCGTCCTTAACCTGCCTGAACCAGCTGCCCTTGCGTCCGACCTCGTCCGATTGAAAAAATGCCCTGCACTTCCAGGAGAGTCAGCTGGTGTATCCTGTCCGGAAGAGCCAGGAGAGGGACTGTCAGTACGGACACAGCCAGTACCTCTTATGGTAAAGATATCCACCTCTCTGTTTATTGTTTATTGAAGCACCCATATCACCTTCAGTGAAAGTTAAAGCGTGTTGACTGAGCTGAGTTACGAATGTTTAAGACACACATTCCTTCCTTTCTTAATCTGACTCAGGATGTAATGTTTGTTAAATGTATTATGTCAGTGTTATATAAATCATATTTAATGGGATAACACTGAGGGATTCTCATAAAGGATGTGAGTATTATATAAACAGCTGCTCCCCGAGCCAGCAGTTTATACTGCCCTGCAAAGAGAAGTGCGAATATTACTGCCCCCACACGCAAAAGCGACAAGCTACCATAAGCGAGTAGTATTAGAGCAATATGTGCCTGGACATGCCTTCAGAACAGTGTATTTGTCTGTACATGTGTCTTCAAAGCAGTTATGTATATAATGTCTCTGTGTCTTCATGCGTCTGTGCATGTCTTCAGAGCAGCTATGTTCCTATAATGTGTCATTGGAGCAGTGTGTGCCTGTACATGTGTTTTCAGTGCAGTGTATTTATCTCTATGTGTCTTCAGTGCAGTGTATACATCTGTACATATCTTCAGAGCAATGTATGTGTCTGTAATGTGTCTTCAGTGTAGTGTATGAGCCCATGCATGTGTCTTCAGAGCAGTTTATATGAAAATATCCTTGCATTGGGCC
This sequence comes from Megalops cyprinoides, assembly GCF_013368585.1. Lineage (NCBI taxonomy): Eukaryota > Metazoa > Chordata > Actinopteri > Elopiformes > Megalopidae > Megalops > Megalops cyprinoides. The sequence continues at coordinate 14,205,093 of NC_050593.1, read as the reverse complement.
TTATCTTCAAGGGACGTTTGATCAGTCAATATAAAAGGCCTGTTTACATAGTTCATGACTGTGTTACTCACAAATTGTAAAACAAGAATTATTGCTTTTATCTTTGCTTTCAGGAGAGCATACCAACTTAAACCCATTCGGGAATGGCATGTTGCTCCTAACAATTTTGTGTCAAGTTTTGACGAAAAGGATAAACATTCTCTGCTCCTCAGCTGAGCCGAAATTCAAATTCGCGTCTGTTTTGTATCAGGGCACTGAATCTTGCACATGCATAGCCAAGGGTCACTCGGACGTTAATGAGGTGTACATATGCCCCATGGGAGAGCGGAGAGCCGGGGCAGACAGATTTAGACCAGAGGGCACCAGTGGTGCAGGCTTGGGCCTGGTCTGTGCAAAACAGCCCAGCCCTCCTTCTATGTCACTTCCAAGGCAAATGCAAACTTGCTGTTTGATAATGCAGTTTTCCAAAGAACTTGGATTTTTTAAACTTTGTCTTACAGTATGCTTAACAAGTATCTATGTGTAGTATGTGTATTCACAATATATGCTGTAGTCTCTGAATGCTGAGGAGCAACATCATGATAAATCACAGCTTTGCAATATTGGTACAGAAGGAACAGTGGCATTTAAAAAATATTGTTAGTATAAACTTGTGAATCATTTGGAGGGTATTATTTGAAAAACAGATCTGAAGCAGGGTGGTCTCTGAGCCTTTTCAGCCTTCCCCATACTTCTTCTTCATGCAGAACAGTCCCCATACAGAATCAAAGCAAATGCACAAATCAGACTGCCATATTTTTTTTTTCAAAATGTCAAGCACATCCAAGTAATTGCTCAAATTAAGCTTGCAACTTAAGCATCAGATCAGAATAAGCATCACTGTTGCCCTACACTAACATCATGAAAACAAACTGCTGCTATAGTGGAAGTCATTCAGTTGGTATGAACTGTATGGTTAGATTTTGCTGTACTCAGGCGTTGTCTTTAATCAGTAGGTGTCCTTTAAAGAGAAAGGTTACATGTATACTATTATTCCAGATCCTATTACAATGACATGTGTCTCTTCATATAAGCAAAATGATGTGTCATTATTATTATTATTATTATTATTATTATTTAGTCAGCATTTGTCCACTTTGCGTTAGTATGCAAAATTGCACCCACATCTGCATTTCTAGAGCAATATGGAGCAGTATTAGTCTCCGCCCTCAGTGCAATATGTCAGTTGAGAATGGTATTCATAGTGTGCCAAGTCACAGTGGCATGAAATGGCAGTAAGGATGCTATGCTCATGAAAGTTATAATAAACAAGAAACCACCCTCATCAAAAATATAGATCATAGACACCATGAAGCATTTACAGTAATAGAAATATGGCACACTCACTTGTCACATACATACATGTTTTTCTCAACACACGAAGCAATTTATAAAATGCTTCATATCATTAGCACACAGTAAATGCAGCCAGCTGGCTTTTATTTTACAAATATTAAAGAAAATGGCAACGAACCCAAAAGGCCCTAGAGATTGGATGCTTCGACATTTAAAAAGACATTTCAGAAGGTAAAAAAAAAACACCTGTTTATGTGTGAAATCAGCACCACATCCACAGCTTTTTTATCCTTTCATACTTGGTTTAAAACAAGTTTTCTTCTACTTCAGGTTCCCTAAAACAGAATATAGCTATAGAAGAAATTACATGTTTATTAACCCAAAAAAGCACATCAGTCCTTTTGCATTATGTAAAGTGCATCCTATGAAAAGCCCCCAGCGCATCTTTCATTCAAAATTGATCCTCTGTTTTGGAAATGGAGAAGTGTCACTAATAATTGTGCAGCGTTGTCAGAAAGAAAAAAAAAAACATAGTTGCATCGTTGCAGGGAATGGGATCTCGCCTTACTTCGTAACCCCTGCTGTTTGGATCCTCACCATTTAATCGAACTGGCATTACTTTGGAAGTGTGGCTTATACTTTGCTTACCTCTGAATCTTAGCTAGAGACTTCATTTTGTGTAGATCTAAATTTACCCAGGGACTCAGCAAGTTAAAGGATCAAAAGGATAGATGGGAAATGGCTTTCATGACTTTCACCTAGCTATTCATTTTGCTACAGCGTAATCCAATTCAAACTCAAACACCGTCACACCTGTCTAAAAGCAAGCGGGAGAAAAGAGGAAACACAAAATATGGTGTGTGAAGCTCTGCTAATTATGTACAGAAATCACCAAACTTTGGCTCTGTTTTAATTAGCACTCCCTCTGTATGCAAACTCCTCTGTAGTATGATTAAAATATAGAATTGAAGAAATGACTTGCACCGTAAGGCCTTGGAAACGTTCCACGAGTAAATCTATTTTTAATGACAGCTTCCCTAAATACACTTTGTCATATTGCACATTATGCGTTATTGAAGTAGGGTAGTGTGCTTTTTTTTTTTTTTCAAAATGCCAGTGCATGGCAGCATTAAGCATAATACTCATGGTTTCAGATACACCGTGTAGCGCAACTGCAATTTGTAAAAATGCAAAAGATTTTTTTCAAAGAATGCATGTGATGATGGTTTATATTTTTACTTTTTTTTCTGCAGCTTGGTAGCAGATGTAGTGGTATTTAGCTCCTCTTTCAACATGGAGTCATCTTGTGCTTCCATCACTACCTTCGTGGAGCTGATTCCAGACCACAGAGACCCAAAGACTTGGGAGTGCTCATCAAACCAAAGTGCCAAGTTCTCTGCATTGCTATCAGATTTCCCCCATGTCAGAAGGTTGGTCTTTTCATCCCAGCAGCGGTAATTTGACTTCCAGGGATAACCACACATTGATTAAAAAGCAGTGTATTTGTTTTTAATCCGTCCAGGCAAGCTGGTAAAGTTTAGGTACAACAGTAAAGAGCAAAGGCAGGGACGTTAGGGAGGCACTTTAAAGTCGTATACAGATGCACCCATGCCGTCGGAACCACATTTAATGCAAGCTTAGTGCTCTGTCCTCGTTTTTGTTTCATCAGATGTGGTTTATACTTTTTTAACCTGCCACCTCTCTCCAACTGGTTGTTAATGCTGCTAACAAAAGGACTGTGTATTTTAAAGCACTAAGCATTTCTCCACACTGCACACTCCAAACAACAAAAAAATGCAAATAAAAGTCTTCCATGTCTTCCCGATGCGAAAGCGATCATGAAATTGGTTGAAGTTGGTTTTGCTTTTATTTTTTCCAGTAGGAGAAAGGAAAACTGAGACAGTGTAACAAGAGCAGAGTTTATTTGTAAATGTGGAGTCTCGGCTCAGTGACTTAGGGTGATACTTTATTCCCCCTTTACAAACAATGCACAATGAAAACAAAGCCATGTCCACAAAGCCAGTGTGCTTCTCATTAAAGTGCAAATCAACAACAGCTTTTGCTCAATATGTGATGAAATTTGCAGGATAAATTGAATTAAAATAATACGCAAAAATGGCTATTTTATAGAGGTGGGTTCTTTCACAGGTGTCTGGCAGGAATTAAATGTAAGCATTATCACAAGTATTTTTGATTATTAAATGATGTTGCATTCTGTAGGGACAAAATGCACATTATTTTCATTGTAAACAGGGCATTGAAAATGTATGAAAAAACATATAATTGTACAATGTGTATCAGATTTGTCTGCTTGAACATTCTGCATTGTGTTTGGTATGAAAGATGAAAGAAATTAGTGTTGTTTGCTTATGTCCAAATATTGTTCTAAGCAAACACTGCTGGAAGCCCTGTCCCTGGGGACAAACTGTCCCTGGAAGAGAAGAGCTGTGTGAAAGTTTGCCTATGGGAACTGTGTCCTAAGGATTTTGTTTAGTAGCAGAGTGTGACTTGATTAGGGAGGCTGTATAATTTGTGTGCTGGCATGTATATCTGCTAAATAAACTATGGTGGTACATTGAAATGTGTTCAAGAAAACAATTCAGAAATTAGGAAATGCCTTGACTTCACTGTGATTTAGGGAAAAAGTTTGTGTTTGTATTTAAAGTACAGTACCAACATGCTTATAGACAGCTCATCATGTCTCTGTAAAGGAAGATCCTGTCTAGACTCACTAAGCCATTGCACAGTGTTATAGTATATTTAAAACAGATTTCTGACATATGCAGATTGGTGTGTGTGTGTGTGTGTGTGTGTGTGTATATGAGAGAAAGAGTGCAAGAGCATGTGTGTGACAGTATGTGCCAGAGAATCAAAGTGTGTGTGTGTGTGTGTGTGAGAGAGAGAGAGAGAGAGAGAGAGAGAAAGAGAAAGAGAAAGTGTGTGTGTGTATGTGTGCATGTTTCCATACGTGTGTGTACATGGAGAAAAAAATGCTGTAAAAGAGCTGAGATTCATGATGCAAGCTTCTTGCCCAGAGTGTTTTTCAGCTCATTTTCAAATGGTAATTTGCCTTATCCAAAGCAAACTCATAGAGTGTAAGTAAGTGATTATTTGCATGGCTGACAATCATTCAACATGCCTGCGGTATTTTTAAAAATGCTCTAGTTTGTCCGGTCCTTGAAAAAAACTGCTCAGAAAGACCAAAGGCAAAAAATGTGAGGTGATTTTTAATGTCCTTTGCTTTGAAGTGTGTGTTTATTTGTTCCTTGTATTATGAAAAACCTGTGTGGCTGTACAGATGTGGGCTGCTTCCAACTTTTTAGCATTTTTTCCTTTGACAGTGATGTTGCTGAAGCAAGAAACTCACTAATAGGCATTTGTAAGCAGTACAACATGTTGAAAGTATTGTTTCTTGATTTTGCAGAATACCCTAAAATGGCAAAATACACATTTAATTGTATGTGTAGTTCATATTTTTTTTATTTTTCATTTTATTATGCGTTTTTAATGTACGCCAAAAAAAAAACCTATGCATTAATGTGATATTTCAATTGGTTATTATTGTTTTCTTCTGTCAGTATACCCCTGTCGTTTATAGCAAAACAAAATTCTGAGGGTAGACTCTCTTGCATACCCAGATTTGTCCTACAGGGGGCTATGCTTTTTGTATTGGTCACCCGAATATAAGGAATACCAATGTGCTGGCAATGTACCACATGTGGTCATAAATAGCACACAACATCCTTCCAGAATGCTCACAACATCCTTAATTTAAATGCATAACCATGTATTAAAATGAATTACTTCTAAAGTGATACTAAATGCATTCTTAGTTGTTTTCATCAAAAAGACATTAAAAAATTGCATTTCTCAAAGACAGTGGTAATTTAATGAAAATCTGTATTGCCAGTCATATTGGAAAGTAAGCCAGCACCTTATTTCACTCTATGCAGCATCAGGAATGATGGAGGCGTATATCCCCCCCCCCCCCGAAGCTTTTGCCAAGCAGGCTTGCATGTCTGTTTCATTAATTATAACACAGTTTTATTTTTGCTGAAAGAAGTTCCAATTCAGTTTATATTGAGTGGACAAAGACAGACTGAAAAATAACTAAAAATAATGCATTTCACCTCTTAAAGATTATTCTCTCCCAGCTCTCACATATAACTGGAATATAAAGCCTGTGAAGCCTGCTTGCTCACTGTTTGGAATACCTAGATATCTATCAATAATTGTGTCTCGTGAGGGCAACAATTGGAGCTGCTGGTGTAGGTGCTGCATAAAAGATGGTGATAGACGTTCTAGAAAATAAAACTCTTTGTATCCTTTACTTTGGCACGCTCATTTATCAATCAGCGTTTGAGACATTGACAGGTGGTAATTTAATAGGGACTGACCTGGGGTAGCAGGAAGCTGCAGTGACAGACAATACAAACTCATTTATCACAGGGGAACCTTGGCGAGATGACTTTCTTTTCTTAGGCTCGCCATTCACCGCGGGATCTAAGTCGCGCCATAGGGGGCACCGCGTTTGGAAGGCTTGCGCTAACCGAATCAACGCGCACGTGACTAGCAGGTGCCAAGTGTAAGGGAATAACCACAAAGGGCTCCGCATCACCTGGAAATGGTCCCAAGCGGAGCGCTGCTCTTTTGAAACGGTGTAATTTTGTTTTGCCTTCAGCATGAAATGCATTCCTTTAAAATAGCAGTTAAGTGCAATTGGATGTTAACCGAAAGGGCCGCGGCCAAAAATGCGATTTCGAGATTAATGACAATATATTTCCTTTTAATAACGTCGGGCTGAGAAAGTTTCAGAATTGTTGAATGAACCCGGGAATGTCTTTGAGATCAGAGGATTCCTGATCCATTTTGAGACACAGGATCCCTTTTCAGTGAATGTGCCAAAAGCAGTATAGCATGTTCGCAGGCAGAAGGAAATGGCAGCTTTCAAATGAACGCAGAAAGAATGCAGAGAGATTTTGTTTTGGGGATCTGGTCTCAAAGGACAGGTTTTCATTACCCTTAGCTGCAGATAATCAGCACTCTGAAGTTGATTGGGAAAAGGTTTAGCTACCTTGAACCATGTGGGACTTCAGTCCATTGATGTGGCACTTTGGGACCTGAGGGTCCACAAATGACTGACTTAAATATGGAATGTGTCTGTAACCATGGCAGCTGGCAGGATATCCTGCTTGAAATCTTTCCTGTAAGAAGCACAAAGGTATACCAAGGTACTTTATGCATTTGATATTAATTTTTTTGGTGAATAATTTAGTAAATGAGGAACTGGAAACACCACTGGGTTTTCATTTCTGTCTAAAGGCAGTGAAGAGGGGATGATAACAAGAAGAACAAGTGAGCTCTCATGAAAGAGAGGGAAGAAAATAAACCCAAGGAGTATTGAAAGTTTTTCAGATTGTGGCTATCTGAAACGTTTCATCTCCTAGTGCAAGAGCACTCCATTGTCTCTGGATTGAATGAATAAATTAGTATATTAAGATGGCAGGAAGACTGGATTTTAAACCAAAGTGAGTCTTCCAGTGGCTGAGAACCTGGTGTCTTATTAATTCCTCTGAGTGCTGGGGAGAAACCCAGAATCCAAGCGACCCTCCTGTTCTAAACACATTGTTCTCTGCATGCGTCCTGTGTGAAACTGTATTACTAAGTGCAAAGGAAAAGATTGCCAGAACAGTTATCTGTCATGGGATTTGTTAACCAAAAAAAAGAAAAAGGCCAGACAACTGTCCTAATTTCCAATGGAAAATACCCCCCTTGCAATACATTTTAGCATCAAACTTTTAAACGACGAACCTTATGTTTCTGTTGGAAGGCTGGAAAGTTTGAAGCTGTGCTTGTGTCATTTAGGACGACTATAAAGCTTGAGGGCAACGAGGAGAGATTTTAGCAAGGTCTCATTCACTGTCACAGTTTAGCACAAGCTCCTCGTCCTCATTTTACAGACCCTTTGATTACTTTCATGTCACAGCAGCCCTGACGTGGTAGCAGGGGGGTGGTGGGTGGGGACTTCCACTCTTAATCAGATTGACGTGATTTAAGTGTATTGGAGGGAAATAATGAAAACAGCTGTTGGATACCATTCATTTATTTGTTTGCCTCACTCTCTACCCATCCCCAGTGTCCTGCCGTTTCAAAGTGATCCTTCACCCGTCCGATGGGCCTTTTCACAGAGAGTAAACAACAATGGAAGTGAAGGTATGGGAATGCCTCAGTGCTTACAGTGCTTCTACTTTGTACAAGAATTAGCCACAATTGGGTCCATATGGTGTTTTGAAGTTTTGAGAAATACGCATAATAAATAGGAATGAATGAAGGATCAAACCATTTGCTAGTGATTTGATCTAAATACCAAACCTTTGAAATTGGAAATGATTATAAGAATGATATAATCAGGACAAACTTGTTTACAAAATAGGCTTTAAAAACAAAATTCTCCCTTGATTGAGTTAAGGTGAGCTTGCTCCTACTTTCGTGTGCTTGTTATAATAGACAGTGTAGTCATGCAAGACCTGATCAAATTCTGTGTTATAATTTGAAATATTAAATATGTGCTTGTTGATTGTTTTTCATACTTTAAGAGATTCTTTGGTGCACTCAAAATCAGAAAAATCAACATTGCTGTACACCGGTGCAGTGGTGTAAAATTATGCAAGGCCACTTTCAAACAAACATTTGCTGTCTCTTACAGTGTTAAATAGGACAAATGGATCTGTGGATTTGTACTGTACTGGGTCATTTTGGAAATATTGAAAAAAGGGAAATAAATAACTGGTAAAAGTGTGTTTTATTTTGTAATTCTGCAAAAATATCAACCTAGCATACGATAATATGCATGCATATAGTAACATTCGTGGAGAAAAGTTTGCAAAGCCAATCCAGAGGCCTATTTTAGTCCTGCAGGTTAAGAGCAACAATCAGTGCAACATTCAGTCACGTTGAAAGGTTATTGTGATATGCCTTATGTAAAGACATACCCGCTTGTGCAGTTCCTTTACAACATGTGAATATTTTTTTAATATAAACTATGGAAGTGTTTAAATTTTAAATAGGATTTATATTTCATAATCTCATGATGTTCTCCTCCTGAGACCACTGTGGGAAAAAAAAAAAAATCAGTATCATTACAGAAATTTAAGCGCTGCTGCCTTCCTGCTCTTCAAAGTTGTGTTCTAAAGTCTTCTTTCCCCATCTCCATGTGAACTGAAGGCAAACTAGAGTTCATTGAGCATATTTGCTTCTTTTAAATATGAATCTATGTCCTTGTCAGAATGATCCTTCAGAGTTTGCCCACAGACACTGGAACGTGGTTTCTGATCATGATGCCAGAACCACTGGACCAGTGTTATTGCAAAACGCTAATAGGAAACACTGTGGATTGAACTGTGCACGATGAGTCACTGATACTGTTTGACTGCTGGGGATTCTGTAATGACTGTAATGTGGATTTTAATGTGCTTTAATGACTTGTTTTATACATGCAACAAGACACTTGATGTTTGCTTTGTGGATGGGGATGGTCGAGGTGCTTTCACCTGTGTAAAGTGGCCGCGATAATGAGGATGATGATGGCGTTGATGATGTGTCGAAATGATGACCACGGTGTACTGCTGGTCTTTCCTTAACCTGATACATGGGTAATATCCTTCCCTCCCCTTTGAAGATCGTTTTTTTTTTTTTTTCTTTTTCAGAATGTTAAAGAGCAGGACAATGTATCGCATTATAACGATGACTAATAATTATCAAGGGAGGTTTTCATCATCTGACATTTAGGTTACATGCATTTTAGCTGCCCGGAGTACAGCCCACTGCTCTTTGGTCACTGGCTTTCTGTAGAGTGGAGTCCTGCTTTCCGGCTTATAGCCTCCTCTCTTCAAAGCTGTGCTCCAGCCCGCTGGAAATCAATGGAATTTTTGATTAGTGGAGGCTGGGGAGACTTGCGATTATTACCAATAAAGGGAATTAGATCAAATGATTTTTGACTTTGAAATTTGTGTTTAATCAAATTTAAGATAAAGTCATCAGTGAAATTGCCGTTGATTTATAAATAAGATAATTGGTGGCATTCCTCCTAAGTACCTCTCACTGGCACTGAGAGCAGAGTTTTATTGCTTAGTCAAACCTCCTCATTCAATTTTAAAATTGCCTATTGAATGAAATTCTCCCTGGACCTGCCAGACACTACCATCAGTAATACCTTTCTGCAAGTACTTCCTTGTCCACTCCAATGGGGAGCAGATCTTAGCTGTGCTTTAACGTCTGTACTGTACGCAATTTATCACTCTGAATATTTCTGGGCTTTTTAAACCTGTTATTTCATCAATAGCAAATCATCTTAAAATGAATTTTAAGTTGCTGCCATAACAATTTACATAATCTTACTTTGAAACATTTTATTGGTGCTTACATTGTCCTTTCAGGCCAACAATTAATGGCGTTTGACTTTCTCCAGCTCAGCATTGTAGAAGCCCAATGTGTACTCCACAATAATAATGTTGATGCATAATCATTACTCTGTCTAGTGTGGATTAATCTTTTTTTCCCCTGGATTTATTGAAAAGATCTAGTAAGCAAGCCTTGATTCAGTTTCAGTTGGGGGTGGTTTATCACCATAGTCAGTGTTTGCTCTTTATCAAGGTAACATGTCATGAATTGGAACAAATCATCTACTAAATATGTATATCTTCAAAAAGGGGAAAAATCTTATGTTGTTCCTTTTTGTACTTGTCAGGTTTGTCTGGCCTCAGCTTTGCTTGTTTATCTCTGTTGCTTGTACCCAGAAATGTGATATGAGTAGATTTTTTGACAGAATCTCAACAGAAAGCATTCTCGTTTCTCTCTCTCTCTTCCTCTCTCTCTCCCTTGCTCTCTCTCCTTCTATCTTTCTCTGCAAACAAAATGATTCCTTGTGTTTCCTCAGATGGCTGGCCCACATATCATCTTCACAGCTGCTTTCTGTTAAAGTTCAGTAGAGTGTAGGAGAACAGTGACACAAGCATTAATACTTTGCATTCCTCTATCACACACTGTCATTGTGAAACATGGACCCAGGTTGCATGTGTTTGCAGACTTTGGTGGCAGTGAGCTATACAGCCTCCCATCTGTGCTCTCCTGCAGTCACAGCGTGTGGAAATAACAAATGAATGCAGTGGGTGGCAATCGACTCACTACTTCTACTATCAGGACCTAATATGTGGAGTAAAAATGAAGGGGGTCCAGTCCTTTAATTAAGGTGGCTGATTGTTTAGTACACTTCAGCTAAAATGTATTTGAAATTCTCATATCTTTGGAAAGAAACAAAAAAAAATAGATGTGGTCTTTTTGCTGGTTTTAAGACAGTTCAGTGCTTTTGCAGTCTGCTATCTACTGCCCCGTCCTCAGAATGTAGTGTTCAGATGATTAGTATTTTTACAGAAATAGAAAAGCACTATAAACACTTGTCTCGTGTGAATACTGCTGAAGCTGCTAGCTGTGATTTGTCACATGGTGACGTCCTTCTCACCACGGGATTTTTTTGGCTAATTTGAATTCCTGCCTTTCTGCATGAATAAAAAAACTGGGTATTCCAGAGTGCAGAGTTTTGAATGTGACACCATCACATTCCCAGGTATGTTTTACAGATATCCGTCTGCGAGCATGGACACCCTCTGGGGTCTGTCATGTTCTGTAAAGTTTTTGATGCTCCCGCTTTGTGTGGAAATAATCTGAGATGTTCTTTCACACCCACACCTCCCCTGCTGGTTTGAAAGTCACCTGAAGGACCCAATGTTTGAAAGGTACCGATGGGGTGCGGTGAACAGGGCATCGTCTGCTCCTGGAGGCGTGATTCCGAGGGAACTAACACACCCCACTTCAGTGTGGATTAATGGCCTCCAGGACTGTCTGTGACTCAACACAGCCACCAAAACCATTCTCGTATAACACACATGCTCTAATAATCATCTGCTGTGGTGAACATTTTCTCAGTTTTCTCACATTTTCTCAATACAGGATATTCTCCCTGAATAGTACCAATGCGAAAGACAACAGTTAAGAATTTTGTGTTGCTATAAGTATTTTACAGCTACTTGACACCCAGAAAAAAAATCATTTTGTATAACTATGTAATATAATATGTAAAAATACGGTGTTGAAAATGTGTTGCAAATTTGTAAACTGTATCCTTTGTTGGTGAAGTTTTACGTTGAACAAATCTGTTCGTCATCCAGAAATACGGCAGGGAAGTAGTCGGGATACATTTTGGAAGAGTGCTTTATTTACGTTTAGTGTCTAGCTCCAGGCTGCGGGTTGTAATGTTTAAGATGTGTCGCCTGCTTTTGAGTGCTTGCCTTTGTTCTGGTCTATTGAGAAAAATAATAGGAGTAAGTTAGCAAGCATGAATCCTACTCTTGACCAAAGCTAATTGGATGGAGTCCACCACGCAACCAGCAATTATGTTACTTCAGTAGTGCTGGGAGTCATATGCACAGTATGCAGAGAAATAGATTAGCTGCCTTAGACTGCTGTTCACTATCTTTTTTTCCCCTTACTCTTATGGATTGTTTTGGCAGTTTTGTCAGCAATTTATCCAATTAACCTTATCTCTTCTTGTTTTAGCCATTTTAACTTGAAATATATGTTGTGTACTCATTTAAATCAGATAGAATCTTGGCACATTCATATCTGTGGAAATGGACATTCCGCCTGGAAAGTGTGATTAAAAGTAAGAAATAATAAAAGTTTAAATATGATGCAGAATGACCTCCATTCATTTTGATCTGGATAAAGTGTTTTTCCCCTTCAGTAATTTACTTTTTTTAAACCAAAAAGTTATTTGATTTTCAGTCTCATTCATTACCTGCTCTCTGCATTCCTCCCTCTAGATGTGACATTGAAAGGCTATCTCCAAGGCCTAATTAGAAATGAGGTCTTTTCTTTAGAATTGTCAACTCTCACCTCCAGCCTGGAAAACGGAGTCTTGCATTTTAAATAGTTCTCTAAATGGCCAATATAGAAATTTCACTTTGTACTGACCTTAGTCGAATTACCATGATGTGTATAAAATTACTTTGTGAAGACTTGACCATGTAAGTAGATACCAAGGAACTTTGTCTCAGCTCACTGTATGCATCTGTTTATAAAATTATGCTAAAGAGGTGATTTCTTCAGGCCAGCATGCATCCTATAAGCATCCCAATCCATCAGAGCAAGTACTGAAAAAGATGGTTTGTTTTCACACTTAAAAAGACATGAAATAGAGTGTCCTTAACTTAATCACCACCTTGTTTTACATCATTTGCATACATTTGCATATTAATTGGAGCACAGATTAAAATTGGTTTTGTAATTTTAATTAAGTGTCCACAAAGGTATATGATTAGAACTGTTTAAAATACAGTCAGACATAACTAGAAGCAAAGGCTTTGGAGCTGATTTTTAGGAGGGGGGGCTAGCACGGGGGTAGGGGGATTACTTTCAGGGAATGTCTGTTTTATGATAGTAATTTTTAATCTTTTGTAGATTATGCAGGCAAACAGACTGGGGGTGGGGTATCAAAACCGTTCTCGTCTTTCAGGATTCATTTCACATTTTGTTGATTTGAGTACTTGATGAAAGTCCTCTGAATTGTTTCCCCGATTACAAATTAAGCATTTTTTGCTGTTACTATGGGAAGCAGAATTTTGTGGTAGTGCTTATGCAAATGTGTTTTAGAAGTACATGAAAAAATTGAGTTTTCTAAGTGTACAGAGGAATAATTGTAGCAACATCCACACACTTCACCCATCCTTGTTGCCTTAACTTGTAAACCTTGGATTGTTAAATCTGCTCCAGCTCAGAGTGATGTGAAATAAGGCTGTTTTCTCTGCTCATAGGATTAAGTAGGAGGGCAGCACTCCAAAGCAGTAAAATGTCAATGAAATTATTCCTGCTTTTGGTTAGCTGAGGTCATCTTTTCAAAAAGACTGAGGTGAGAAATGTTGCAGAATCCCTCTCAGTAAAATAGAGGCAGTATGGCTGTCGAGCTTTGTCCTTCCTATGCAAGAAGTACACGCAGTTTAGTTGAACATAAATAGCCCACAATTTCATAGAGACTTAAACCCAAGTTTCTGATGCAATTACAGTGAAGTCAGGCTATCACGGTGGAGACTTTGAGGGAAAAATAATATTACTGTACCAGTTCTTTTGTGCGGCTTGGAAGGGTTTTGAGAAACATTTGGAAGCATTTTGCTCATAAAATACTTCACTATTAAAGTGTTAGGATACTGTTTTCTATTCGTGTTGCCCAGAAGTAATGACATAAACGTCTTTAAATTACGAAATCAGTCACATCGAAGTATTATAGCAGAAACTCGTTAGATGCCTTTAAATCAACATCCAATATGTTGGCGTCTTTTTTTTTTGCCATTTTAAATGGATACATCTGCAATAGTACATATTTATTAACACACAATGGAAATTAAGGTATGGGACAATAGCCTGCCGTATGATCTCACTTCTGTTGAATATTTTGTCATGGCATGTCTCATGTCGATGTATTAAAATATCCCCCCCAAAGATATAAGTCTCCCCATGGTCACGAAGTTGTACTATCACAGGTCCTGCAGGAAAGCCAATAGAAGATGCAGAGAGGAAAACTTCCTTTAAAGGGACATGTTTTGATAAACTGTGACTAAACTGTGAGGAAAGGGGAACCTTATATTGTACTGATGTAACCTGCTGGATGCAGCCTTCCAGAGCATGTTCCACTCCGAAGTCCTTGGCCACCGCTCTAAAGACGTCAACCACTCTACCCATGTTGTGCGTTCTGCTTTTTCAAAGTCGCGTTTTGGGAATGACATAAGTTACTTTGCTTGTTTTCAGTTTTTCCTCTTTCACTTTGAAATTGCAGTTTCTGAAATTACTAAGCTGTCCTAATAGGTACAACCTGTGCTGGCTCCTGTGGGGCTCACTGTTGAGATGGAACGTGCGTCTTCATCTGCTATTTATGAGACGGGGCTAAAAGCTACCCAGAATGCTTAGTAACATGCAATCCAGAGCTCTCTCAGTCATAAATTCATCTGGCCTTAAATACCAGCTTTGGTGCCAACTCTTCAAATGTGGTTTCTATTCCTTCTACATTGACATCAGCATCTTTCCATTCTCACTCACTCTTCTTGCTCTCCCTTTTTTTCTCTGAAGGAAATCAACTGAAAATGCCGGTAGTGTTACAAGTGATGTTCTTTGAGATTTTGTATTTGTTTATTTATTTTGCCGTTGTGTTTTAGCATAAATCCACAGCATGGATTTAGTGTCTCCATTGAAACTGTCAATCCCAGTGAGGATGACAGAGAAATTTCCTAATGTTGTATTCAATTGTGGCAGCCTGTTTTGATTGCATTTTCCAGGATGCACTGAATAGTAATACAATGTCAGACATAGAGATTTTAACATTGATTGAAACTTAAGGCATATTCTCGTATTGGAGCTTTCCTCAAGCACTGGGTGAATGGAGAATGGCTGAGTGGCAGAGATAAACTATAAAGGCTCTTCATAATTAATCTTCTCACTTTAAAGGCTCTGGCACATAGCACAAAGATCTCTCTGAAGCAAGGAGCAAAAATACTGAACAGACTGCTTAGATTTACCTTTGGAAGGGTATATCCTGATGTACCTCCCTCTCAGTCTTTTGTAAAGTTGAGGATTATACTTTGCGGCCTAAAATTGAATTTTGCTGTGCGTTTGCATGCCTCCGCAGTCAAGGACAGGACCTCCCTCATGGGAACATGGGAACCCCCCCCTCCCACCCCCACCCCCACCCCCAAGGGGTACAGTCTACCTCTGAGAGCTGCGGTGTGCAAAAACCAAAACCATGCCTCAGAACTCTGGCACTGGACCCTGGAAATGAGCCAGGGGTCACACCATGTCCCTTCGGTGCTCCTCCAGCTGAGAGTAGCGCCATACCCCCCACGCGCTGTGGGAGTATGCAGGAGAGACAGGATAGAGGGATGTGACAGAGGTGTGGATCAGCCAGGGCCACCGCATGCCGTACGGGCGCATTGGTGGTAAGTGATGGACACTCCACCCCTATGAAAAAAGCATTCTCCGCAAATAAAATGCGGCATAAACACAAGCCCCTGATCCCTAATGAAATTTTTCTACATGAAAGGAGTGTTACTGTGCTCCTCCATTTCATCAGAAAGGCTCCCGCAAATACTTATCCCCCTCTCCTGTGAACATTTAGCATTAACTCAGGGGAAACTCCTGGGAATCACGCGGCATAATGAAATTAACTCTGCGCAAACAAATAGGGTCAAACTTTCAAGGAGACGAGCATTAAAACCGTATTCCGTTAATTATGTGGCAGGTTCTGTCTTGTATTGATGAAAGCCGCAGCGAGTCACAGACTCACGAGTCAGCATATCAAAACTTTTATCATAATTTACAAAACAGCTGTGAGCTTGATCAAAAGGAGCTGTAAATACCTTGTGTGCTGCGTTCTCTTTAAAAAAAATCCCAGGATTCCAACATGCGAAAAGATGGGTGTGTGACCCCGGAGAAGTTTTAATCGTTAGAGATACAGCCCTCGTGTTTAATAACAGACAGAGTGAACAGGTTCATTCGGTTTATTTTTGCCACATGAACATTGCATACAGAAATGTAAAAGACTGTAAGTGCTGAATGGAATGGCATTTAATATATTTGTTGCTTTGAACGTCACCAGTAACAAAAACAGAAATAAATTTCCTGGGCTCCCAAAGTAGCTCAGTGGTTGAGGTATTTGGCATCGACTCCGTTCCACCAGGAATAGGGGTGGCTGTGTCTTCGGGGTTGCTTGTCCCACTCCTCTCAGGAACACTGCGATTCACTAGGTGTCTGCAAGTTGTGTGGATGACATTCGTGGAGTAGCGCCTATCCTCCTCTGACCGCCAACTCCACTGTAATGTATCCTGTGACTTGCAGTGTGAAAATTAGCCATTGCATGCAAGTGTATCGGAAGATCACATTTGTCCCAACAGTACTTCTGGGCCAATGCAGAGGTTGCCAAGGTGAGATGAGCCTAGTATACATTTGGCAGTTCCAAAATAGGGTTGCACAAAGAGTAAATAAAAAATATTTAAAATGGCTATACTGTGCCCTTGCAAAACCCTTATCAACCCTTATCACCCTTGTTTTGTTTTGTTTTTAAGAGCCCCTAATGTCATCAGCCTCATTCATGGCAATTAGTGTTTACCTGTTTTACCCTATTTAATCATATCCACCATTGTGTCTTGTTACCTGTACTGCTGTGATGGAACATTTACGTAATTACGGGTCATAATTAGTTTAGTTAACAGAATTAAGAGAGGTGGTGAAAAAAATGCACACTCTTTACAAAGCCAGGGGCTGTTTTGTACAATGTGGAATATAAATTCGAAATGTGGTGCAGCTGAGAGTGGCTTCTTGGCACCTGTATAAACCAACATTATCATCCCCTCATCTGCCAGAAACTGTTGACAGAAAATCTGCCTTCTCAGCTGAAATCACCCCTTCCCTATTATTCCAAGCTCCTCATTCTACAAGACAAAGTTCCCCCTCCACAGAATATCAATAAATCAGATGAACGGTGGAAAGGGGCTGATATCTGCACCTCTGCATTGAGCTTCGGGTCTGCAGTGCTTGGATTTCCATCTTATGTTTCTCCTGTCCTGTTGTCCACCTACTGTAATATCAGTAACAGAAACTCCATCTTGTAATCTCTTCTAAACTGAGCAAAACAGCGCTGGATTAATGCCGCCAGCATCCCCATCAACTTTAGTTTTATTCCGAGATAAATTAGGATTTAAAGAGGTAAAACTGCTGGATAATCTTCTAGCGTGGAAGCCCTAACAGTTTGGTCTGTTTTTCTTTTTTTTCCCCTTCTTTCCCATCCGTTTTTTATGATTACTCCTGGCAGTTTGTTAATCTGCATGTGGCCTGATTAGAGGTTGATTTCAGCCCCAGATTACAAGCGTTACTTATTGCAGGGCTAGACTGGGAGAATCAGTAGGTCAGCGTCGCTTCGGAGGGCAACTGTTTACAGGTGAAGATATAAGTATGCCACACCGAGGAGGCAAATCGCCTTTTCCAAGGATTTGACTCCTAGTACATTAAAACTGCTGAAGCCTTGGTGACTGATTGGTAGCAGCTGCTACCTAAAGGGATTTTCATCTCTGAACAAAAAAACTCCGAACAGAGAAAACCCAAAATGAAGTAACTGGCAGTGAAGGAAATTTGCCTGTCGGAATGTGGCGGGGTATTCCATAAGGTATATGCCCCGATCTAATTCATCACATGCCCCTTGCTGCTAAGCATGCTCTCTGCCCATGAAATGTGATACAGTATGATGGTGCAGTTTTACAAGGCATGCAGGAGGTGTTACATTGTTTTGGCGTGCTCCCCTCAGACACTCAACACTTGCTCTCCACTGGCATTTTTTTTTTTTTTTGTCGTATTTGAAAATGCATTTATTTAACAGGCATACTCCACTTGCTTCATGCCATTTAGGAAAACCTGGTTTTCTGGCTATTGCAGTTTTCAGGCCAATTGCTATATTGCATGAAAATAATGTAAGATGATACCATAATTTCTACCGCCACATTTCTGTCTTGTTTAACCATTTAAAGGTCTGTATAGAGGTCTGTATATTGGTATAGAGCTACAGCATTGTGCAAATGCTGAAGATGTTTGCTATTGTTTCCTGGACAAGAAAAGAGGTATCAGGAAGCATTTCTGCATTCAACAGTTTTCCCTGTTGTAAACCTGTCCTCTGAAGCTGATTGAGGACTTCAGGACATGAACGATAGAGTGCATGCTACATCCATCCAGCATATCGGACACTGAACATATCTAAGTCATGGTCAGGGATTTGGTGGGCATGTGGAGCTATATTCCTCTCAACTGCTTAATGCATGAGCAAGTTTGGGGGGTTGCTCAGTTAAGGAGGATATTTGATGCACATTAAACAACTGAGACACTCCGAGCCCTAAATCCCATGGGGAGGGTGTGGGCAAGTGGCGCAGTCTCTCCCAGTGGGAGATGGCAAATGCCATATGTCCTGAACTTAGAGTCGCTTAATCCTAAACTGGACTGGGCCACGGAGAGGGGGATTGCGACAGTGTTCCGAGGCGGTCCCAGGTTAGCGCCATTTGGGTTTATCTCGGGCTTTCCCTTGGCCCTCCCTCTCGCCCCGCCCTTGATTGAACTTTGTGATTGAACTTTAATTTTCTCCTCCAAGACTAAATCTGAGAGGCTATCTGGCTTCTCTGATGATCCCCACATCTCATCCCTCCTTCACCGTGACCCGACTTTGAGGATAATCAGCAACCTTAACCTTTGTACTCCCCGAAATATCAGGAGCACACTGTGTTTGAACAAATACAGTCTCACTAAAATGGATGTACATACGTTTTGAATTGTATATGTGGGAATGCTGGGGATACTCCATATATTAAAGTGTTGGATATTGAGTTTCTATTAAAATGGTTCAGCACTCTCACATGGAGACAAGAGTTGTATTAATTTCTTTTCTGTAGGGCTGGCGTCTTCCCTAACCTTTTATGTAAAATGACAAAGGCTGTCACATTTTCTGTCAACTTAATGATGCGTTGATCCTAGCGGATCCTGTTTTCCCTTTCTCGGTTTTCTGCAATAGTGGTTTCATTAAATAGCAGTAAAACTACTCATCTCAAATAAAATCAAAGACTTAATAATGCCCATGAGGCTATTTTAATGTGAAAGAAAGGGCCCTACTAAAACCTTTTTTTCTATTGTATGGTGATACATCTACCTTGAGAATTTTACTCCATTTGCCGCAAAGATTAATTTAATTTTGTAGAAAATGTGTTTGTAGGTGGAAGTTAGTAGTAATGTGTTGAACTCTGTACACATATTAAACTCACTATGGTGAATTTACTTTTGCAGCTGGGAAAAATGTAACTAAGTATGTTATTTCTTTCTCTTTTTTTCCTTAACAGCAGATATTTTGCCTTATTACCTGGATGTCGCAAAATATTTCCATACAAATCCCATTCAGAGGAAGAGGTGCATATACCCTAGGAAATAAATTACTCACTTGAAATGTTATATGGTGATATTTTTATTATCAAATTATAGTAATGTGTAGTGAGGAAAAAAAACAGGCTTAAGCAGGAATAAAAGGAAAGGTGGTAATTAATCCTTTCTGGGTGACACAGAGGAGCATTATAGAACCACAGTATGTCAGGCTAACATTAGGGGCTAATTTTGAAAATCTAGCGTGCAGTCAGTTTTAGGGGTGCCTTGGGGTAGAAGGTAGAAGCTGACAGGAGGGCTAATTTACCACTGTGCATCATCCACGAGCCCTCTGCTGACACACAGACAGTGGGATTAAAAAATATATCAACATTGCCTCATATTCAGAATTTATGAGGACACCCAGTGTTGGCTTGGTAGGCAGGAACAAAAAGGGAGAGCAGAAAAGGGGGGGGGGGGGTGGAGGTGGGGGGGGGGGTCGGGAGGTTGTGTAAAAGAAGAGACAAACCTTGTAAATATATCTTTTTAATAACAGTCTGCAAGGTTAATGTGGTTTACCTTGGAGAGTTGTCAGTGGGAACAGGCAGGGGTTTTGCAGGGAAAATGACAGAGAAACAGCCAGCCGAGATGTTTGTTTGCCGTTACCTACACAAGCTGCACGGGAGCCCTGGCCCACGTCTGATAGCTATTTGTTGTACAGAGAGCAGGCAGCATAAAAAAGGAGGGGGAAAAAATCAAACTCTTAATACTATTGTGTGCCTATAACCATCTGTCACTGCTAGCCTGGAGATGAGAGGAAGATTACGTGGAATAAACAGTGAGCTGCGGAGCATCGGCAAAGCCTTCAGGCAAAAAAAGAAAAAAAAAAACTCATGTGGGGACATCAAAGACATTCTAATTCTGAGGCAGTCAAGGATTACAGTTTGTAACCTGTGCTGACAACAGATAAATGACTGGCAATATTGTGGAAGAGCTGCAAGGGTCCTTTCCTGGAGTCGAGACGTTGATGATGATGATTATGATGATGATGATGATGATGATGGTGATGATGATGATGATGATGATGATGGGGGTGGTGATGAGATCCTGGCTACTTGTATAATCTCTTTTGAAGAAAAAGGAAAAACTTATTTTTTTTTCTCAAATGCCACAGGGTTTTGGAAGGCATTTAGTAGCTCCTGGGGCATCCACAGATAGCTTTTTTAAATTTACCGTGAAGTCTCTTAGAATTCCTATTCAAGCAGGATATTCTCTTTAAACCTATCATTTATTGCTTTCAGAAGGCAAGCCTCATATGTCTAAAATGCGAGGTCTTTGGTTTTGATAGGGACCTGGGCCTGAGACAATGGGGGAAGTGGAAAGACCCGCTTAATGGGATTGAGATCTCAGGTTTTATCCTCAGGAACAGAGAGCATGGGTGGTGCATTTGACGGGGCTTTGGAGGCCTTTTACATACCTGCCTTGGCAATAATAAATGCAAATTAAGCCTAGGAGGTGAACATCAAAAAGACTCTACATTCTACTTGTTCATGCAACGATTTACACCAGTTTCGTAAGACTTGCAAACACCTTTTAGTCACACGCTGTTTACGTTCGTACCTATGCTTATGAAGGCATTTTGTGAACGGATCGCCTGCGTGCTCGGGCCCAATCAGCCGTTTGCTTTTTCCAGAGCCGACTGAGTAATTTGCTCTGTAAATGCGCGGGCATGGAGCTTGGCCAGTGTAAACATCATGGTCTGCACCTTGAGCTGAAGCTGGCATTGACCTTGTCATGCGGGCCCCGTGGCGACACCACCCCTCCCCATCTGACAGCGCGGGTCGAGGTCTTCGTCTCAGCGTCTGATGACCACGGGTTGTCACGTCAGGCCCAAGCCCCCTACTCCTCCACACTTCACCCACCCCCATCCCTGAGAGGAACAGACAGGCTTACTGTTGCTAATCCTCACTGCTGGAGTGTTTAACTGTAGCACCTTAGCACAATGCTGTACCACGGTCCTATACATACCAGTAAAAATCTGTGGATGCCCAAGTCCACTATGTTATATGAAAATAAAATTAAAAAATAAAGTGTCCTGTATCTGGCTGCAGTCTTGGCTTTGTAAGATGCATCGCTTGCTTATTGTTTGGGTGACATAATGCATTGATGTGAAACCTGTGTAAGCCGTAGAGCAACAGAGATTTTGAGTTAGTACATGCTCTGATCCAGATTTTTGCAATAATATCAGCAAATGGTCATTTGAAAAACATCATCAACCAGTTTGTGACATTTATTTATTCTCTAAATTAAAACAGTGCATAATTCCCTACTATTTTTGACTTTCCCTTATTAAAGCCAACAGCAAATTCGTATACTTCTAAGTGTCCGTTTAATTAGCTGTCTATATTTCTGTATCTCGTTATTACATTTATTTTATATTGTACTTTATTGTAAATAGTGTTTGAATTTTAAAACACACCTCTTGGGTGCAACTTAAAGGAGAATTTTTAATCATACATTTCTAAATGAAAGGATCCTGTGTTTTGCTTTAAAATGTATTCTAATGAGTCCTCAGGTTCTTAAGCAGATGCGATTTCTAATTATTGTTTTATTTGGCTACATGGGTACCTTCCTCTGTGGTCACAGGATGACAGACAGCATCGTGGGGCAAAAAAAAAATGAAAAGGAGGGGTAAAAAGAAGAAAAAAATCAGGAAAAATTTAACAGGGATGAGGGTCCTTGGTTTCCTCGGTGACAGATTTATTTATTAGGGTCCTGGATGAAAAGTGTTAATGTACCACATACCTGCTGATCAGCAAACTCTCCTGCTTCAGCCTCAGTTGACAATTAAGACCTGGGCGACTGTAGCCAGGGGTTAATGCTCCTCATTAAAAGAACTAGGTCATTAGTGTGGAATCAAGGCTCTTAAGGCGGCATGGGGGTGTGGGGTGGGGTGGGGTGGGGGGGCATAGTAAATTCTGCATCTCGACGAACACAGCTCTTACATTAATTAACCTCCCTTTTCCTTGTTGAAAAAAAATCTGTTATCATATATGCACATGGCCGTACACCAATTAATTGCAAGAAAAAGAAGCTAGTTTACCGTCATCCCAGTGGTCGTCTTGTCTTCCTGTGCGGGAGTTCTATTATTTCAGGGAGGGGAAAAAATTCTAATGTCTGTATGATGAGCAAAAAGGGTATTAAAATTAAGAAGGGAATCATGGCAGAAATCAGCTTTACCACAGGGGAAACGAGCAAATAAAAGCCACGGAAATGAAAATAAATAAGCTTTGCTAATACCTCACCTTAGGAGTCTTCTCTGAACCCAGCCGAATCAGGGGTATTTAGAGATCCTTCTTTGCGGCATTATTAAGCTGTTACACAGGCTTTTGACCTTCAGCAAAAAAGCCTTTGTGGAACAAATCCGTGTTCCTTGCAGAAAAGCGACGCAAGTGCATTCAGTCACCTGACCATCAGGAGGTCAGAGAAATGGAACCTGGTCCCAGAGCTGTTTGAAATCAAACACCGAAACACTGCACGTTTTAGAAATACAAGGCACTGAACAGCACGGGGAAGTAAGAAACTACATGTAAGAGTGTCAATTATTCAGAAAACCAAAATGTGGAAACTGTTCCATTATAGGTGCATGTGCAAACTGGGTGCTTATATTACAAACACTATATTTCAGATGAATTCTTTTGGGATGACCTTTCTATGACTTCTGAAGACAATCATAAGATTGATGCCATACAAATGGTATCTCCTCCTTAATCAGCTATGCAGGCAATTTTTCGATATTTATGTTTTCATACCAGGTGTATTCTGTGATAAAAGATTCAGGCAAGGATTGAATCATGGTTTTGTAGAGCAGGACCAACATTCATGCTGCCATGTGGCATTGTGCTGTCCAGTGACGCGGCAGTGTGGCGTATTGTTGTCTAACGATTCTGCAGTGTGGCTTAGTGTTGTCCAATGATGTAGCTGTGTGGCAGAGTGTGGTCCAATGATGCAGCATTATGGCTGAGTGGTTAATGAGCTAGGCTGGAAACCTCCAGTTTTGAGTCCCAGGTAGGACACTTTCATTGTGACCATGAGTCAGGTACTTAACCTGAACTGCTCCAGTAAACATTAAGCTGTAAATATGAATAATATGCAAAATGTGACCAATGTGCAAAATATTCTGGATGATCTAAGTCACCCTGAAGATGTTAGCAAAGACAATAAATGACATGATATGCCTGGCTAGACAGAGGCTTTACTTGAATAAATAACATATTACATACAGCTACAATGCCTAGATGATATATTGTGTTGGATAGCCTTATGATAGAATATGCTTACTGGTAAAGAAAAACTTACTAGCCCATTTTATACCTCATTTTACAAGGCAGTTTATATGAGAGTCAGGTGACATAAACGTATGTGCGAATGGTATAGAACTCAATATACATATAGTTAGGTATAGATCAAGTACAGAATGCCTAGTGTACATTTCATATGTTAGTTATTTACACATCTGAGTGTTTGCTGTAGTACACCAAAGCAATCCAAAGTATTCTAATTTTAGTAAATGTAATATGTCATTGATTACATTCACTCCCAAATCTGCTGGGAGAAACTCAGGCCAGGTTTGAGTGGGATTTAATGAAGATTTGGAATATATGTCCACACTCAGCAAGAAAGGATACCATATTAACATCAATCTCCTGCCTTTTTTTAATTGGGTCAATGGACACCCAATCACAAAGGGCTTGATTTTGAACCCAAATATCCATATTTAGTACGGAGGGTAGAGCCCCCCCCCTCCCCCCACACCCTCATACGAACCAGTGTACCCAAATAGCACTCACCTCCACTGTCACTGTCTGTAGTGTAAGTGCACACTTTCTACATTCAGTTTCCCCACTGAGCAGTGCAGAGAAAGGAAATAATTGGATTCACTGGTTCCAGTTCAGTCATTCTCAATGCGTGTACATAAAGGTGAAAACTTTGTGTGATTTTCCTTTGAGAAAAGCCTTGGTGCTTGGTGTGTGTTCTGTGTCAAAAGTCTGTAGCCACTGAAACAAAGGGAGAGCATTTATTACATTTATTTAAATTTATAAATGCAGGATGAATTAAGTAAATAAATGAGGTGATGTAATATGAGATCTGACAATTTTCTTATAGCTCATTCAAAGAGAATGACTTCTCATAGTATACCTGTGATGCTAGGCAACACTGTCTGTGGTTATACACACACACACACACACACACACACACACACACATACATATGTATATAATATATTATCTCTGATTCATTTGTCTGTTAGGTTGGTACTTTCTGTACAAATACAATGTTAAAAACTTTGAAAATGTAAGAAAATTATCTGTATTATCTGCAAATGTGATAGTGTTTTTAATCTACTAATTTCACTAGCCCCTTAATGAGACAGTGTCATCTGATGGAGTGATTTGAATTTAAATGATATAATACTTGAGATATCCTAATTCTCCCATACATATTTAATCTAACATATTATCTCTCTTTCATGATATCCTAATGTAATAGCTCAGCTAGTGAGCCAATATTTTAGAACAAGGCAAATATGTTGGAGAGAAGAGGCTCTTGTGCTTGAAATAACTCCAATCTTGGAAGGTCTTCGGCATTTATTCATAATACGTGTGTCTGTGTGTGTGTGTGTGTGTGCATGCATTTGGTTATGTTCTTAACCAGAGGATCACCTAATATTTTCATGCTTCGTATTTTTTAAATCACCCAAAGTTTGTATGTTTAAAATTATAGCAGCCAATGTATGATGTCAAGACTTTAAATCCTCTCCATTCCTTTACATATCAGATGCAAGGTGCTTCAGTGGAGGACTTTAGCCAAGAGTTAATCGGAGCTATAGGAGGGTAAAAAATAAGAGATTTGCTCAATTACCCAATATGCCACAGCTGAGGACAGCACCTGTGCATACTGGAGGCTCTGCTTCCACGGCACCATAGATGTCATGGCTGATTACCCTCTCGAGTGCTCAGTGATCACAGTGGGTCTGTCACATCCCCTACCTGGTCCGTGGCAGCAGTAAGCACGGCGGGCCACATCCCTTTTAATTGCTATGTGTGTTAATATGCACTTGTGTGTGGAGTGTGCAATTTTAGCTTGTGGTATATTGTAATGTGAACAACAAGGGGGCCATTAAAATCGCTGCATTGGCTTGCTGAGTGACTTTCACTTGATGATGGACCTTCTGATAACCCACGTCAAATAAGCGTATTCTCCATTTTCATTTAAGATATCTTGTAAAAGAATAAAGATAAACTTGTACATGATTTTTTTTTTTTACAACCATAATGATGAAGACTTTAAACTACAAATCTGCTCCATACTTTTTTGTTCAAGCTTATGTTTGATAATGAAGACCTTCTCATGCTTCAGCATTTGATATGGGCTATGACAGTGTCACATTTTAGAAATTTGAAATTAACATG